>NC_044261.1:0-300000 GCF_003957555.1 Calypte anna
AGAGGCGGACGCTGTAGGCATCATCATTCAGGGCGCCTAAAAGGCACAAAACTATTGTTGTGCTTGAGAGAAGACACCAGGTCCACAAGCCCTGCACTACCACGTCACCTCTAATGCTCATTCAGTTCCTGGAACTTGCTAGCATCATACCAGGGAGGGACAGGCTCCCATCAACCACCCAAAGGGCACCACTTCTAGACAGCCCACTCTCCTACAGTGACTTTTAAACCCGACACTGCGATTCCTAACCTTGACCCCCTCTACACAGACACTCCCCAACCATCCTCCCTTTCTCTTGCATTTCAAACGGCTGGGGCTCTGAAACACTGGACAGAAAAGTAACCCGCATTGGCTGACAGGGATCTTCCCAAAACCACCAAGTTCCTCCTCGTCATCTGCAATAACAAACGGCAGTGCCACCAGAAATAGGACGTCAGCTAAATACCAACCTCTTCTACAAGCTCCTCATAACCCCCAGCTTGCCCTGCTCACCTTCTCCTTCCACACACATTATGGCCACCATCGCTTCTGGCACCTGAAAGACCAGGAGACACAAAATTACTGTTCTACTTGCGAGATCAAGCCTCCTTGTTACCATCCTGTCTCACCTCCACCGCTCTTCCGCCTCTAAAGATGGCACACGCAGTGCCTGCAAGAACAAAGGGAAACAACCGAGTCGGCGTAAAATCTCTGGATGAGCCAGCCCGCAACCATCTCACCTTCTCTGACCGCTCCTCAATGCGTGGATTTGTGTGGCACCTGCAAAAGTCAAAGCAAAAGACACATGCCGAGATATTGCCCCAATCAACAGCAGCCCACACCAGTCGTTGCAACATCCCCTCTGCAACAACTCCCAGGCTCAGCACTTCAGCTTAGTCCCTCAACTTCTCTTCCTGAGGGCTGGTGTTTTGGATCTATGTCCAGCAAAACACCACGCTGTCTGATGGGCATGTTCCTCTTCATCACCTGCAATCAGAAAAAAAGGAAAAAATCAGAAACAGTGTCACCAATAAGGTGTACTTCAGCCATCAACAACCACTTATACTACATCCACCACCTCAAAAGAGCCCCACTCACCTCAATCCAGAGTTGAATGCTGTGGCGACCACTGCTTTGGACACCTAAAAGACCAAGAGAAAGAGCTACTGTTCTGCTGATCAGTACTCACTAGCTCCATGAAACCACACTCTACCACCCCAGCTCGCATTCAATGCTCATATGGTTCCAAAGGTGGCACGCACAGCACCTGAAAAATAAGGGAAACGTTTAAGAGAGCTGACGTTAATACATGGCTGACCCAGCCCACAGCCATCTCACCTTCTCCAACTGCTTCTCAAGACGCGGCTTTGTCACTCCGGCACTGTGTGACACCTGCCAAAGTCAAAGCAAAAGGCACACGCTGAGATATTGCCCCCAACAACAACCAGGCCACGGGGATGTGCAACTCCTGCTCCTTTACCTCAGCCTCTCACCCATCTACCTGTCATCTCTTTTGGGTGCCAAAATGAGGTTAGGAGGGCACCTGAAAAAAAAAACCACAAACAACAAGGCATGCTGATGACCAATGAACAATGCAACACCTGAGAAATTACTGCTCCTTCAGCCCACCAGCCTTTGCTCGCCTTGCCACAGCCACCTCCAGTGCCCATATCCCGCTTCCACCTTCAAAATGACAACAAACCATAATGTGGTCGGGTAGCCAAGGGAGGCACCTTCCCACCAACTCCACACCCTGACCAACCTTCAGATGGCAGCCTCCTCTCCTCCTCCATCTGCTTCTTGCTGGTCATTGACACGTGGGATCTGAAAAACAGAATGACGCAAGGTACCGGAGCGCCGCTCAGCCCAAAGTCAGTCGGGTTGTGGCACTTCCTGTGGCCCCTGAACCTACACAGCAGGCAGGGCAGCTCCAAGCCAAACACTCACACGCACAGACTGACCCAAGACACAGCCATGTGAGTACGAGACTTGACCTCAAGATAAAACTCGCAGCAAGAAGACGGACTCTGGAATCCAAGACTTTTGGGCAATAAGACCTACAGCAATGTGTCTGCAAAGCAAGGGAACAAAGCGAAAGATGCCCGAGAAGTTGCCTTCAAGACCTGAGGATGCAAGGATGCGGGGAATGAGTCCAGATGCTGATGCAGTTGGCAATGATGTTTCAGAAGGTGACAATCAAGGAACTTCAAAGTCAAGAGACCGATCTGTAATTTAGACTCGTTGTGTGGAATAACACGCTGCTCATTAGCACCATGCTGAGCAGGAAAGGCTTTCCAGGGAGGACGCCCAAGATGCAGGACTTGCTCTGTGACGACACAGAGGACCATCAAGGAAGCTCTAAGACAAAGACGAACAACACAGAATACACAACCCCACACACCAAGGCTGGAGCTGCCCTGCCCATGCTGGAATCATCCTGGAAAGTAACCTGTTCCCTTCACCCACCCAAAGGGGGCTGATTGTAGACAGCCCTCTCCACGACTCTAGTTTCAAACCACCACCTGCAATTCCCAACCTCGACTCCTCTGCTCAGCCCCTCCCCACCCACCCCTGGGCCCACAACTTATCTTCAAGAGCGACAGCAGCACAAAACCGTGGTCAGTAATGAAAACCACATTGTTTGACTGGGATGCGCTTCCAGTCACACAGTTCCTCTTCATCCCCTATATGTAGAAAAGGAAAAAACACAACCCACAGATCACAAACAGCGCTGGCACAAGTCCCACCTAAGCCAACGCACGCTACTTCCGCTGCACTCACCTCTTCAAGAAAGCCCCACGGTATACCACGCACCTTCTCATTCCAGAGTTGAACACTAGCACCACCATTGCTCGGGGCACCTGAAACACCAAGAGAAAGAGTTCCTGTTCTGCTGATCAGAAGTCACCAGCCCCATGAACCCCTCGCCACCAACTCAACTTCAATGCTCATCTGGTTCCAAAGGTGGCACGCACAGCGCCTGCAAAAACAAAACAAAACATTTAAGTGGCCTGACGTAAAATACATGGCTGACCCAGCCCACCACCATCTCACCTTCTCCAACCCCTCCTAAAAGTGTCTTTGTCCCTCCAAGGATGGTTGTGGCAGCTGCAAAAGTCAAAGCAAAAGGCACATGCTGAGGTAGTGCCTCCAACAACAGGCAGCCTACTGCGATGTCCACCTCCTGCCCCTTTACCTCGGCCTCTCACCCATCTGCTGGCCATCCTTGCGAGGTGCCAAAAGTAGGTTTGGAGGACACCTAGAAAACACAAAAAAACAGGTGATACCAATGCCTTCAATGGCAATAAAACACCTGAGAAATAACTGCTCCATCTGCACACCAGCCTTTGCTCACCTTTCCAGAGCCACCTCTGGAACAGATATTCTGCTTCGCTGGCTGCTCTCACCCTCAGAAGGACAAACAAACCATAATGTGGTCAGGTAGCCAGGAGAGGGACCTCCACTCCAACACCAAACCCTGACTAACCTTTGGATGGCGCTCTTCTCTCCTCCCGCTCTTTCATGTACATCCTTGTCACACGGGATCTGAAAAACAGTGATACGCAAGTCACTGGAATACTATTCAACAGCGCTGGACTAGTCCTTTAGGCTCTTCCAAAAAACCCTGACCCTACAACTCTGGGAAGAGTAGCTCCAAGACAAACAGACCAATTCAAGACACAGCCCTGCAAATCATGAGACTTGATCTCAAGAGAACACCAAGCAAAAAGAATATCTCTGGGATCCAAGACTGTTGGGCAAGAAGCGAGGGGCTGAAGCAACAGATGCCCACCAACCCGGACTTCAAGACCTAAGGATGCAGAGAACAAGTGCTACTCTGCAAAAATCCATGACCAGAGATGCTGATTAAGGATGGAAAAGTGTTTCAGAATACCACCATCAAGAAACTTCCCAGATGAAAATAATCCATGTGTTTAACTCGTCATGAAAGATATAGATGCTGCTGACTAGTACTGTGTTGATGAGACAAGACCTTGCAGGGACGATGCCCAACATGCGGGACTTGCTCTGTGAGGACAAAGAGGGCATCGAAGGATGAAGAAGTCATAAAACACTCAAGACAGACAACACAAAGTACACACGACCACACAAACACTGGAGCTGTCCTGCCCAGGCCAAACCAATGCTATAAACTCATCTGCCCACTTCACCTGACCAAAGCAAGCTGCTCCCAGACAGCCCTCTCCCCGATACTAACTTCAAAACCACTCCCTGCCATTCCCAGCTTTGTCCCCTCTGCCCATCCCCAGTCCCGCAACTTATATTTGATGGTAGGGATCCAAAGCCGTGCTCCTCAAGGAAACACAAAACCATCCACAGAGATGTTCCTGCAGCCACAAGTTTCCTGTTCATCATCTGCTGTAAAAGAAACAACACAAACAAACCAACCACATCATCACACATAACTGTCACCAGAAATTCCAACATGAGCCAGCACCAACCTCTTAGAGAAGACCCAGCTTCTCAAGAGTCTTGTGAGGTCTCACCCACCTGCTCATCACAGAATTAGGCACTGCAGGAGGATACCTAAAATAAACAAAACCACTGTTTGCCTTGAAAGAAGTCACCACCTTTATGAACCTCCAAAATTACCACCCTGGCTTGCCTCAGCTCCAAAGGTGACAAAAAACAAAACACACAAACAACCAAAAAAAAAAAACAAACCCCAAACCAAAAACAAAACAAAAAAAAGCTTTAAAAAAAACACAAACCACACATACACAAACCCACACCAAAAAAATCTTATGAAAACAAAGGGAAACACTTAACTGAATTGACATTAAACACCCGGCTGACCGAGCCCACAACCATCTCACCTTCTCCAACTGCTCCTCTGCACGTGGCTTTGTACCTCCTAGGCAGTGTGTGACACCTGCAAAAGTCAAAGCAAAAGACACAAGCCGAGATATTGCCCCAGTCAACAGCAGCGCACACCAGCCTTTGCTCAGAAAGCTTCAACATCCCCTCTGCAACAACTCCCAAGCTCAGAGCCCCACTCACCTCCTCAATCCCGAGTTGAATACAGTGGCCACCACTGCTTTGGACACCTAAAAGACCAAGAGAAAGAGCTACTGTTCTGCTGATCAATCATAAGGAGCTCCATGAACCCCCTCTCTACCACCTCACCTTCAACAGTCATCCGTTCTCAAAGGCAAAAGGCACACTGCCTGCAAAAAAAGGGGAAACATCTGCGCACAGCCATCTCACCTTTTTGAACCGCTCCTTGACACATGGCCTTGTCACTCCGGCACTGTGTGTGACACCTGCAAAAGTCAAAGCAAAAGGCACACACTGAGATATTGCCTCCAACAACACCCAGGCCACTGTGACATCCGTCTCCTGCTCCATTACCTTTGGCCCTCGCCCATCTGCCTGCCATCTCTTTGGGGTGCCAAAATGAGGTTAGGAGGGCACCTGAAAAAAGAAAAAAACCACATACAGGGGATGCTCATGACTAACCGACAAAACAACACCTGAGAAGTAACTGCTCCTCCAGCCCACCAGCTTTTGCTCACCTTGTCACAGCCACTTCCGGTGTCCGTATCCCGCTTTGCTCACCGCTTCCGCCTTCGAAATGACAACAAACCATAATGTGGTCGGGTAGCCAAGGGAGGCACCTTCCCACCAACTCCACACCCTGACCAACCTTCAGATGGCAGCCTCCTCTCCTCCTCCATCCGCTTCTTGCTGGTCATTGACACGTGGGATCTGAAAAACAGAATGACGCAAGGTACCGGAGTGCCGCTCAGCACCGAGTCGTTCACGTTGTGGTGCCTCCTGTGGCCCCTGATCCTACACAGCAGGCAGGGCAGCTCCAAGCCAAACACTCACATGCACAGACTGACCCAAGACACAGCCATGTGAGTACAAGACTTGACCTCAAGATAAAACTTGCAGCAAGAAGACAGACTCTGGAATCCAAGACTTTTGGGCAATGAGACCTACAGAGATGCCTCTGCAAAGCAAGGGAATGAAGCGACGGATGCCCAAGAAGCCGCCTTCGAGACCTGAGGACACAAGGATGCGGGGAATGAGTTCCCCTCAGGGAAACTGGATGGACAGAGATCAGATGACAATGCAAGTGAGAATGACATTGCAGAAGACAACCATCAAGAAACTTTCAAGTCAAGAGACCAATCTGCAACTTTAACTTGTTGTACAGAAGATGCTGCTGATCAGCACCATGCTGAGCAGGAAAGGCTTTGCAGGGATGATGCCCAAGATGCAAGACTTGTTCTGTGAGGGCACACAGAAGACCATCAAGAGCGGAGAAAGCTCTAAGACAAAGACAGACAACACAAAATACACAACCCCACACACCAAGGCTAGAGCTGCCCTGCCCACCCTAGCATTGTGCTGGAAACTAACACACTCTATTCACCCACCCAAAGGGGGCTGATTGTAGACAGCCCTCTCCCAGATGCCATCTTGAAAATACCTCCCGCAGCTCCAAGCGTCAGCCCCTCTGCAACCAAATTCCTGTACTTAGCTTTCAGAAGGCTGTAGGTCTAAATTTATGTCCAGCAATGAAAACACATTGTCTGACTAGCATGTCCCTGCAGTTTTAAGGTTCCTCTTCAACAACTGCATTTAAAAAAAACAAAACAAAACAAAACAAAAAGGCATACAACCATATTCTTCCTATAAAGAACACTCCCTTTTGGTGGTTCTAAAGTTCTTACCTTAAAGAATTTTCTCAAACAGCCTAGTCAGCTCAACAGCTGCCCTCAGCTCCAGGAGCAGGAGAGCTCTGATCTCAGAGAAGCCCAGGAGCTGACTGAAGACCCTAGCCAAAGGCTATAGCTTATATACCCCAGGCACCACCCACAGCTTTTCCCACAATCCCCTGGGAAAGGGGAGGTGGCAATTGCCACAAGATATAAAAGCAGCCAGAGGAGAAGCAGTCAGTTTTCTTCTCTTTCTTCAGTTTACAGGACAAGCAGAGAAACTTCAGGATGCCAGCTGAGGATTTTTGGTTTTTTCTCTCTCCTTGTTACTTTAGCAACATGACCAGGTAAGAATTCAACCCACAGGGAACCTTAACAGAGTAAAGGTCATTGGAGGCTTGGATTAGACCAAAGAGAGGAAAGAACAAGTGGGGTGGGTCACAGATATGAACTCACAAAGTCTCCTGAAAGACTCAGAGGGGTGAGAGCTCTGCTACGAAGCTAAAAGTGTACTAAAGGCAACCTGGAAGGCAGCGTTTGTTAGAGGGGTCATTTGTCATTTTTGGATCAAAGACACTGAAGAAAGCTGAGGGGCACAAGCAGCAGTCTGGAGGGGACTTGAATAGAGTACAGGTGTCCCTGGGATATTGGGAACAGAATGACAGACAGCGTCAGAAGAGGTTCTCGTGGAGTGAAAAAGGCGTAAAATGCGCACCGGAGCCGGAAGGTGGCTGTGGGATGCCAACAGGTGGGCGTGAGGTTGGCCTCCAGAGCCGTGATGGTGGGAGAAAGGTGCTGCAAGAGAGGTAAAAGGCAGCTCTGGGACACGAGGAAAAACTGTATGTGTTCAGTTGATGTACAGATGTCCTCGGGGGCTGAGTGACTGAACAGATGTCTAAGATCACAACAAAAGAAGGAAGGGTTCTGGGGTGCAAAGAGAGCCTGAAGAAGGATTCTGTCTCAGTAAGAGAGCTAAAAAGAGCACCACAGAGATCGAAGGGTGTGGGGCGGTGTGAGGATGGTCTCATAAGGAGCGGTGTCCTGAATGAGAGGGTTCTGAAGGGCAATAATGTTGAAGACGAGTCCGGGAAGACCCTGTGGCAGAGTCTTGAGGGGGACACTGGACCCCCATCTCTTTCTGAATGTTTCTTCGGAGAGGACCCTGGGTGCGGCTGGATGCAGTCTTTGCCCCTGGCAATAAAGCAGAGTTCTTACTCTCCTCCTGCCCCAGAGTTGGTGTATTTTATCTCTGCCTTTTAATACCTCGCTATTTGTCCGCATGATGTGCACCTGCCCTGTTGTATAAAGGGTTCGTTTAAAATGCATCTTACCCCAGGGTGGTTGGTCTCTTGGCTCTTCTGCATGAGCCTTTGATTTCACTGGTTGTTCCATCTGAACCTGAAGTTCTGATGGTTTGCTGCCATCTCCAAATGGATTGATCCATTTGCTTCCTGGTCTCCATATGGAACTCTGGTTCCTGAAATTCACCTTTCATTTTGCTGGCTCCATGTCCTGTGGACTTATCTGATTCTCAAGGGGGGAGGGGCTTGCTGCACTGCTTTTCTATTAGTCTGTCCTTAGTGTTTCATGTGGCAACGGTTTTATTAGATTTCAATGACAGTTGAGAGTGTCCTGAGGTCTATACAGGTCTGCTACTTATTATGATATTTTGCCAAAAGGGTGGGGTCAGTGCAAAAGACACAGACACCCAAATAAAGAAGTTAGTTTATATTTACTGATGTATTAAATTATGAGAGAACAAGTGCAGAAACAAACAACAAAACTGAAGTGCAATAGCAAAGTCAAAGCAAAACACGGCAACTCATCTATTTGTTACTATACACACGCAGCGATAGTGAGTAAGAAAGATGTGTCGCTGACTGCCGTAATGATTTGACTTTGTCTGGATCTGTGGTTGCTGTGTTTGCTAACTCAACTTTGAGAGTATTAATAATATATCTGTATTCAACATTGTGAAATATGCAAACATAAGAACTCGTTAGAATGAAATATAACTGTTCTTTGTGTAACTACAACACTTAAGGGAACAAGAAACAAGACATCCACCGTTTCTGTACCCTGAAAACACTGCACTGTACATCCTATTGTGCTAATCTAAGCTGATTTTGCTGCTCACCACATAGCAATGAATTTAAGGTGGTTTTACTGCTGACTGCAGAGTGTTGCACAGGAAAAAGAGAAGGAGCTCCTGTGCAGAATCGAAGGGTAACAAGAGGGGAAACCAAGGCAGACACTGACTTCATCCAACGACCACCAGATGAGAGTAAAAAAGACCCTCAGAGATAAAGTGGGCATGCACCTTTGAAGGCCTGCCTCTTCCAAGAACTAATAAACATAATCCAGCCTATTCCTAGAACAGTCATGAATATGCATTAGAATAATTATGAATATGTATTAAGGTATGGAATATAAGATAAAAGATTAAACTTTACAGCGTGCGTGTGAGTGGAGCGGAGACTCCCCACGCACCCAGCGCTGTTTTGCTTATTGCAATTTTATTAATTAAACTATTAACAGAATATTGAGTCCCAGTTGTTTATAAGTCTCAAAGTGTAGTTGTTTTCTGCTTCTGGTAATTTTCTCCCCTGGGCTCCAAGTTCTGTGTAACCCTTTTAAAGGTATGTTTGAGACCTCTTCTTATTTGTGAGGATAGTAAATCCAAAACTTTTTGTTAGGCTTCTTCTGTCAATTCCAAATCACCCTGCTGTTCACTTCTGCAAACTCACACTTTTCCCTTGTTACTTCACATAACAGGGTTAAGATTGGTCCTACCTGTCAGATGCGCTGTCTCCAAAAACCAAACAGTGCGACGTGTGCTAAGAATTGAACACCCCAATGCACACTGCCACGCACGGAATATAAGACACAAAACCACTGACCGGCAGTCGGGCATCTTTTCAGCGAAAAACTACAAAGGAGTCTCCGGAAGTCGGCCATCTTGCTACCGGAAGTCGGCCATCTTTTCAGCGAAAAACTACAAATGAGTCTCCGGAAGTCAGCCATCTTGCTACCGGAAGTCGGCCATCTTTTCAGCGAAAAACTACAAATGAGTCTCCGGAAGTCGGCCGTCTCGCTACCGGAAGTCGGCCATCTTTTCAGCGAAAAACTACAAACGAGTCTCCGGAAGTCGGCCATCTTGCTACCGGAAGTCGGCCATCTTTTCAGCGAAAAACTACAAATGAGTCTCCGGAAGTCGGCCATCTTGCTACCGGAAGTCGGCCATCTTTTCAGCGAAAAACTACAAATGAGTCTCCGGAAGTCGGCCATCTTGCTACCGGAAGTCGGCCATCTTTTTAGCGAAAAACTACAAATGAGTCTCCGGAAGTCAGCCATCTTGCTACCGGAAGTCGGCCATCTTTTCAGCGAAAAACTACAAATGAGTCTCCGGAAGTCGGCCGTCTCGCTACCGGAAGTCGGCCATCTTTTCAGCGAAAAACTACAAATGAGTCTCCGGAAGTCGGACAAACTGAAAGATGAAAATTTAGAATCGCTTTCCTCCCCAGGAACCCCCAATGTCCCCTGAGCGTAGAAACACACCATCTGGGAGATCCTCTGATCGTCGCCAAAACCTAATTTTCTCTCCTACTTCATAGATTCATTTAATCAGTCGTGTTGCAAGGGGGCCCTCAAAGAGCATCTGCTGCATCCCTCTACCTAATACTATGCGTTCGATGTCTTAACAGTTTCTACAACGGGGGAATCTACTTCTTCTGAGAGACCATTCCAATCTTTTACTGTCCACACGGTGAAAAATGAACTTCTTATGTCCAATCAGAATTTCCCCATTACCTCTTATCTAGTAACCCCACCTTACCTTGTTGCTGAAGGACCAAAAGAGAGAACAATGAGCAACTGCCTGGCTGCTTCTAGTTACAGGAGGACAAAAAAGAACATAGAGTGCAGCTGAGTAATGGAAGACATCTATTATCTAAAGGTCCAAAATAGTGTGTTTGGCTGCTTCACATGCTGTTTCCAGTTGCTGGAGGACTGGTGTCTGACAGCAAGGCAGCAAGCATTTACATGCCCATTTACACATATAATATCTGCTTTGACCTATACATCAGCTTCGATACACTCACACAGGCTCCCTGGAGCAAAATATCACCCGTCCCTCCTACTCCCACACTCCCCCCTCCGCTCTGCCCCAGACAGCCTGACAGCCCTCACAGCCCTTTACCCCCCCCACTGTAACGCCCATGCTTAAAACACATCTATGAAGACTATTAGGCAGGATTTGTCATTACATTCATAACATCAAAGCAACGCTCTCGCTAGGGGCAGAAAAAGCTTCTCTTCTTCCCTACTTCACTGCTACTATCCACTCCATACTCACACAACCGGGAGGGAGAGCTGCCCAAAGGAGATGCTACCAAACCGCCAGGGAAATCCCCCCTTTAGAGGGAGACAGAAACATAGTACTTCAGAGCACTCCATGAAGACATCAGCAAAAGATACCTGCAGCATCCACCTGTCTCTGTTCAAAGATTTAGAATAGATAATTAACTAAACTAGGTAATATGAAATGTAAAGCATTATGGGGCTGTCAGCGTCTAAACGATGCAGTTTATACTTTATACAACTTTTTGTTACATTTATGATACAAAAAAATTGTGATAACGCTTTAGCTTTAATTTTTGAAGGATGATGGAGAGAAGGGAGGGTAAAACTGCAGGAGTCAAACAAATCCCCAGTGCTGCAGTATATAAGGTTACCAAAAACGACTGATTTGTTAATACATCTGGATGTACCAAAACACGCAGAGGAATGCATTTTCATCATCTCAACTGCTGCAATTGTGAACCACAAAACCAGAAACAACTTGAGAAAGATGTGCTGTGCTTCCATCTTGAGAATGACTTTTTTTTTTGAAGGAGGAAAGAGTCTTGTTGCTGCTGACCTCCACAGACTCTTTTGGGATCTGCTCTGATGGGGCGTTTCCAAAATGCAACATCTTCGAATGAGAGGCATTTCTGTTTTGGACTCTCTCTTCCCATCTTCTATCAATGTTCATGCTGAAGGGCAGTTGTTCCCGGTCTCCCAGCTTAGCTTGCAGCAGCCCAAGGATCAGATTCCTTCTTCAAAAAAAGGCACATCAGGTAACTGGTATATTTCTGGTATATATATCCCCTCAGTTCAAGAAGGACAGGGAAGTGCTTGAAAGAGTCCAGCGCAGAGCTACTAAGATGATTAAGGGAGTGGAACATCTCCCTTATGAGGAAAGGCTGAGGGAGCTGGGTCTCTTTAGTTTGGAGAAAAGGAGACTGAGGGGTGACCCCATCAATGTTTTCAAATATGTAAGGAGTGAGTGTCAGGGAGATGGAGTTAGGCTTTTCTCAGTGATGACCAGTGATAGGACAAGGGGTAATGGGTGTAAATTGGAGCACAGGAGGTTCAAGTTGAATATTCGAAAAAATTTTTTTACTGTAAGGGTGACAGAGCCCTGGAACAGGCTGCCCAGGGGGGTCATGGAGTCTCCTTCACTGGAGACATTCAAAACCCGCTTGGACACGTTCCTGCACGATGTACTCTAGGTGGCCCTGCTCTGGCAGGGGGGGTTGGACTAGATGATCTTTCGAGGTCCCTTCTAACCCCTAGGATTCTATGATTCTGCAATCACCAGGCTCGTATTCATCTTCCACTTCCACAAAGCAGAGTGCCAGCAGGAACCATCCAGAAGAATCCTATGGGTTGACAAACCTCTCTGCAACAACCTCCTTCACCATCCCTTGAAGTACTCATTACCCCTAAAGACACCCCATAAGTCATATAGAAATAGCACTTAGGGATATGGCTTAAGTTCTTGCCAGTGTTAGGTTAATGGCTGGACTCTATGATCTTGAAGGTCTTTTCTAATAGAGGTAATTCTGTGATTAGCACCATGAACTTCCCCTCACCTGCTCTGTACCCATTCAATGCCAGATACTGCATCTCTCATTGTTTGTGGAACCCAAGCTACACCAAGAGACAAAATGACTGTTATACTTGAAGGATGTCACCTGCTCCGTGTTCATCCTCACTACTACCCCAGCTCACCTCAAATGCTCATCCAGTCCCAAAAGTGGCCTACAAAGTTCATGCAAAAACAACTGCTTCACTGAGTAGCCACACTATTCTCTGCTCTTTGACACTGACCTTACCTTGGACTACTTGCTATAGTCAGCAGCTTTGTCCCAGTGAGCCTGCTTTCAATATTTGCAAAAACCAAAAGGAACGTACCAAAATGCTGCCTCAAACAGCACCCTGCCTGAAACACTTCCCATCTCTTACTCCTTTACCTTAGCAATTTGCATATCCAGGCTCTGCAATTTTCTTACTGTCGCATGGTGACTACAATAGAACCTATAAACATCAACTGATGCTTCTAACTTCAACAACACACCCGAAAAGTAACGGCTCTTTGGTCCCACTAGTCATCGATCACCTCACCCCAGTCACCTTCAGTGACTATTCCACTTTGCTTACTGCTTCTACCTTCAAAATGAGTTAAACACACACTGTAATCAGGTAGCTACCAGAAGCACAATCTCTCCAACACTACACACTGACTGACCTGACTGCACTCTGCTCCCTCGTTTCTTCTTACAAGCACATATTTGTCCTTTGCATCTGAAAGAAAGTATTACACCAGTCACTGGAATGCTGAACAATGGACAGACAATTCCAGACATCTCAATCCTAGTTAGGGAACTCATCTAGAGTACTACTACCCTCATGCCAATAATAAACACAGCCCCTAAACTTTAAACCCATACACATACAACTGTTAACTACTAAGAAGGTCAATCTCCTGCACTGCACAGGAAAAACCCTCTCATGTGGGGCCCATCACCTTCAAACACCATCAAAGCAAATGCCCACCCAGCCCGACTATGGCTGCTCAACCTAAGATCACTGTACATTTGTGGCCTAAAAACTCAAGGCACACAAACATCACCAGAGACCCTTATGGCTCTTCATTATCCCCAACTCTACACTTTGGGCAGAGCAGCTCCAGGCCAAACACACAAACACAGACCAACCCAAGACACACCAGTGCAAACTACAAGACTCAACATTAAGAGAAAACTCTCAACAAGAATTACTCTGGGCTCTAAGAAGTTGGACAAGAAGATCTACAGGGATGCACGGGTGAGGCAAGGAGGCCCCATGGTGGCATCAAGCACCATAGAACACTTCCTGTTACAATAATTACTCTTCAAAGTAACATATTAGAGGTACAAGAAGACTAGCATCAAGACCTCAAGACCTAAGGACACAGAGACAAGGTTGCATATGTGGAAAATTCATGATGAGAGATGCTCATTCATTCATAAAGAATGATTACAAAAGATGCCTATCAAGAACTCTGCAAGATGAAAGAAAAGAAGGATCCAGATGGCACTACGATAATGATGATGACTGAATGTGTTCAACACCATGGGGATGATGTTCAATATTGCTTGTCCTGTGAGGGACTCTGGAATCCAAGACTTGTGAGCAATAAGACCTACAGAGATGCCTCTGCAAAGCAAGGGAATGAAGCGACAGATGCCCGAGAGGCCGCATCAAGACCTGAGGACACAAGGATGCAGGGACCAAGTCCCTCTCAGGGAAACTGGATGGACAGAGATCAGATGACAATCCAATTGAGAATGACATTGCAGAAGACAACCATCAAGAAACTTCCACGTAAAGAGACCAATCTGCAATTTAGACTCGTCGTGCGGAATAACGCGCTGCTGATTAGCACCGTGCTGAGCAGGAAAGGCTTTGCAGGGAGGATGCCCAAGATGCGGGACTTGCTCTGTGACGACACAGAGGACCATCAAGGCCTGAGGAAGCTCTAAGACAAAGACATACAACACAAAGCACACAACCCCACACACCAATGCTGGAGCTCCCCTGCCCATGCTGGAATCATCCTAGAAAGTAACCTGTTCCATTCACCCACCCAAAGGGGGCTGATTGTAGACAGCCCTCTCCACGACACTAACTTCAAACCACCACCTGCAATTCCCAACCTCGACTCCTCTGCTCAGCCCCTCCCCACCCACCCCTGAGCCCTCAACTTATCTTCAAGAGCGACAGCAGCACAAAGCCATGGGCAGTCATTGTTTGACTGGGATGCACTTCCAGTTGCACGGTTCCTCTTCATCCCCTATACGTAGAAAAGGAAAAAACACAACCCACAGATCACAAACAGCACTGGCACATGTCCCACCTAAGCCAACGCAAGCTACTTCCGCTGCACTCACCTCCTCAAGGAAGCCCCATGGTATACCACGCACCTTCTTGTTCCAAAGTTGAACGCTAGCACCACCATTGCTTGGGGCACCTGAAACACCAAGAGAAAGAGTTCCTGTTCTGCTGATAGAAGTCACCAGCCCCATGAACCCCTCGCTACCAACTCAACTCAACTTCAACACTCATCCGGTTCCAAAGATGGCACGCACAGCGCCTGCAAAAACAAAAGGAAACATTTAAGTGACTTGATGCAAAATACATGGCTGACCCAGCCCACTGCCATCTCACATTCTCCAACCCCTCCTAAAAGTGTCTTTGTCCCTCCAAGGATGGTTGTGGCAGCTGCAAAAGTGAAAGCAAAAGGCACATGCTGAGGTAGTGCCTCCAACAACAGGCAGCCCACTGTGATGTCCACCTCCTACCCCTTTACCTCAGCCTCTCACCCATCTGCTGCCTGCCATCCTTGTGGGGAGCCAAAAGTAGGTTCAGAGGACACCTGGAAAACACAAAACCAGGGGATGCCAAAGCCTTCAACCACAATAAAACACCTGAGAAATAACTGCTCCTCTAGCACACCAGCCTTTGCTCACCTTGCCAGAGCCACCTCCAGAACAGATATTCTGCTTCATTGGCTGCTCTCACCTTCAAAAGGACAAACAAACCATAATGTGGTCAGGTAGCCAGGAGAGGGACCTCCACTCCAACACCAAACCCTGACTAACCTTTGGATGGCGCTCTTCTCTCCTCCCGCTCTTTCATGTACATCCTTGTCACACAGGATCTAAAAAACAGATGACACAAGTACCAGCAATACTGCTCAGCAGCACTGGACTAGTCCTTTAGGGCTCTTCCGAAAAACCCTGACCCTACAACTCTGGGAAGAGCAGCTCCAAGACAAACAGACCAGTTCAAGACACAGCCCCACAAATCATGAGACTCAAGCTCAAGAGGACACTGAGTAAGAAGAATATCTCTGGGATCCAAGACTGTTGGGCAAGAAGACCTACAGCACTGCAACTGGAAAACGAGGGGCTGAATGTCAAGCAAGACCTAAGGACACAAGAATGTGGGGAATAAAGTCCCAGTCTGGGAAAATCCACAACCAGAGATGACGCTGATGCAATTGGCAATGATGCTTCAGAAAATGACCATCAGGAAGCTTCCCAGATGAAAGACCTATCTACACTTCAAACTTGTCACACAAGAAGAAGATACTGCTGACTAGGACTGTGCTGATGAGTAAAGGCCTGCCAGGGGTGATGGCCAAGATGTGGGACCTGCTCCGAGAGGACATCAACAAAACAGCTACATGAATTCCCAGCAGTAAGTCCAACATCAGCCAGCCCCAGTCTCCTCCACATGACCCGGCTTCACAGAAGAGCCCTGTGCGGTCCTGCTCACCCACACTTTCCAGAGGCTGACACCGTGGCAGTCATCATTCAGGGCACCTAAAAGGTGCAAAACCATGGTTGTGCTTGTGAGAAGACATCAGTTCCACGAGCCCTTCACTATGACCTCACCTCCAAGGCTCATTCAGTTCCTGGAAATTGCTAGCACTGTGCCAAGGACTGACAGGCTCCCATCAGCCACCCAAAGGGCACCACTTCTAGACAGCCCTCTCCCATATAGTGACTTTACAACCCGACCCTGCGATTCCTAACCTTGACCCCTCTACACAGACCCTCCCCAACAATCGTCCCTTTCACTTACCTTTCAAACAGCTGGGGCTCTAATGTACTGGACAGAAAAGTAATCCACATTGGCTGACTGGTACCTTCCCAAAACAAAGTTACTGCTCATCATCTGCAATAACAAACGGCAATGCCAGCAGAAAAGGACGTCGGCGAAATACCAACCTCTTCCACAAGCTCCTCATAACCCCTGACTTGCCCTGCTCACTTTCTCCTTCCACACACATTATGGCCACCATTGCTTCTGGCAGCTGAAAATGCCAAGAGACATAACTGTCCTAGCTGTGAGAACCAGCCTCCTTGTTACCATCCCGCCTCACCTCCACTGCTCTTCCGCCTCCAAAGGTGGCACGCACAGTGCCTGCTAAAACAAAGGGAAACGCTTAACTGAGTTGACGTGAAATACCTGGCTGAGCCAGCCCACAACCATCTCACCTTCTCCAACCAAACCTGAATACAAGCCATTGTCCCTCTGACACTGCGTGGCACCTGCAGAAGTCAAAGGAAAAGCACGTGCCACAATACCACCTCAAACAACAGGCAGCCCTCTGTGGTATCCACCTCCTGCTCACTCCTTTACCTTGGCCCATTGCCTGCCACCCTTGCGGTGTGCCAAAATGAGGTTTGGAGGGCACCTGGAAAACACAAAAAACAGGGAATGCCAATGCCTTCAACGGCAATACAACACCTGAGAAATAACTGCTTCTGCAGCCCACCAGCCTTTGCTCACCTTTCCAAGAGCCATCTTAAAAACACTATTGCTCAAGTCATTGGAATGCTGCTCAACACATGGACAATTCCTTTAGGACTTTACCAAGGGCCCTTGATCCTACAGTGCGGACAGGGCAGCTCCAAGCCAAACTGTCAATGCTGAGGCTGACACAAGACACCACACTGCAAACCACTAAACTTGATCTCAAGAGAAAACTCTCAGGAAGAAGAATAATTCCAGGATGCAAGACTGCTGGGCAGGAAGACCCACACAGGGATGCCATTGTGACACGTGGAGGCTCCATGGTGGCTCCAAGAGTGTCAAAGGACACTGCCTTTCACAAGAAGCTACTCTCTAATGTTAGATGACAAGTAAATGAGAAGCCTGGATTCAAAACCTAAGGATACAGGGAACAAAGTCCCAGTCAAAAAATCCACAACTAGAGATGCTGGCAGAGTAAGGAAGAACATGTCAGAAGACAGCCTTTGAAAAAGCTACAATACACAAGACTGTTCTATGTTGTGAATTTATTATGCAAGACAATGCATCACTGAATGATGGTAAGGTGATAAATAAATGTGTTTCAGAGCCTAGGGATGGTGCCCAAGGTGCAAGGCATGTTCTGTGAGTACAAAGAGGACATCAAGGCCATAGAAAGCTCTCAGACAACAAAGCAGAAACTACACACCACCACAGACAAAGGCTGGAGCTGCCCTGCCCATGGTAGCATCACATTGGAATCTAACTTCGTCCCTTCACCTGACTAAAGAAGGCTGCTCCTGTACAGCCCTCTCACCTACACTAACTTCCAAACCCCCCCTGCAACTCCTAACTGTGCCCCCTGCCCAGCCCTTCCTCACACCTGGTTCCACTTATTTTTCAGAGGGATGAGCATCTGAAGTCATGTTGAAGAAGGAAAGCCACATCACTGGGCTGGGATGTTCCTGTAGCCACAGGGTTCCCCTTCATCAAGTGCCATGAAAAAATTCCAACCAACAGTAGCACCAGCAAGTCTCAAATCAGTATACACTAACCTCTTTCAGAATGCTGAACTCCTCCAAAGAGTTCCTTGGTGATCCACTTACCCTCTCATTCCAGAGTTGAACACTGCAGCTGTTATCACTTGGGGAATCAAAAAAAAAAAAATACCAAGACAGAGCAAACAACCACAGCATGGGCCTGAAGCCCCCAGCCCTACTCCTCTCACCCAGTAGAGCTCCAAGCACAACAGATCCCCTAAACAGACTGAGCTCCTGGGGAGAGGTGGAGGCTTATATACCTGGGCCCAGCCCCACTACCCTTCCCACAGTTCCTTGGGAAAGCCCCCTCATCAACCTGACTGGTCACACCTGGGCTACATCAGCCCTAGCTGGAGCCCTTCAGAGAACATTATCCCCTACTCCGGCCATAGCTGGGAGCTCCCAGGGGCTGTGAACACGCCCACCCAGGGCACTCTGAAGGCAGGAAAATGTTCATTTATACTCCTCAGAAATCCCAGCAGAGTTGGGGACAAGGCTCAGAGCCTGAGTTGACACAGAGAAATAAAGAAAAGAGAATGAGGGAGAGAGAAAGGGGGAGGGGTGGGAAAGAAGGGCAAGGCCACACCCATGGGGGAGAAGTAGAAGGACAGGGCCACAATGACATGAATGGGGGAGGGAACCAAGACACAATCAGTGCTGCCAATGAGCATCACTGAGTCACAGATGGGGCGGGGCAAAGGCAAGGGGGTGGAGAGACGTGTGGGAGGGCATGGTCACACTCAGGGGGGCTGTGACAAGCATGAGGTGGGCGGAGAGATGCATGGGGGCTCATGAGAGAGATGGTCAGGCTCAGAGGCACCTCCCAGATCAGGGGGGCAGAGCCACTGCACCCCAGGGGGCGGAGACACTCGGGTGGGCACAGCACAAGTACAAGGAGTCCAGGACCAAGACACAGCGTGTCTTGTTGAGGCGCAGAGACACGCAGGGAGGACAGGGACAAGACTAGAGGGGGCATGGGGACACAATGCAGCTGGGACAGGGCATCACATGGAGGCTGAGGAGGGGGAACTAAATTTGATATTGTTGAAACACAAAAATATTCACTTCTCATCTTACACATCTCGAATCTCCAGTTAGCTCCTCTGTCCTATTTCTCATTTTTATACTCTCGCAGATATTGGAGGCACAGCTGGTTTGGGTCGGTTTATTTTTTATTACCTTTGTCTTTTACATTTCTTCCTCTACAACACAAGTTTTTCCTTCATTGCAGTTTCAAGTCTTTTTTAATTACGACATGATGGAACACATGAAGGCATGGACCCCAATTGCTGTGCAATTCTGCACAATCAGCATCGTTTATTGTGTGGCTTGCAAGACTTACATAGTATCCCAGTATCTACTGATTGATCTACAATTTACACCTCAAAGTGCTCTTTCTACTAACATAAGACCTTATCTACCTGTTCCCACCAGAGGCATGGGGTACCAAGACATAACATCATCCAGATGACAAATTCCTTAAGCTGCTTACAGCTTTTTGTTCTTCTTCACGGTCAGTGAGTGCCGGGGAATCTGCAGCACTCCTCTATCCCACGCAGGCCTGCTCCTCTGCTGTTCTCCTACAAGGACACACAAAGTTTTTGTTTTTTTTTTATTTGTTAAAGATATTTCTACTTAGATTTCTCCATCAAAATCCACTACATAGTACAAAACCAGGAGGAGGAAGCCTGGCCCTGGGAAAAGGGCAGTGATGTCACCAGGCACAAAGTGATGATGTCATAGGAAGGGGTCAATGAGCGTACATGATAAAACCTATGGGGCAAAGCTGTATCTATGGGGCAGGCAGGCAGTTGTGGGTCATGCTCGCTGGAGCCTGGAGTAACCACTGGTCAGGCAGGCCAGGCCCCTTTGAAAGCTGTGGGTCAGCAGCCCACAAAACTAACTCCAGTTCTGGGGGACAGAAAAAACAGGGATCACCCTCTGTCCCACAGTGATCCACAAATGGCACCAACACAGCCCCACAAGTGTACTCTGCGGACTATGGGATGGCTGAGATGCCTGATGGGAACAGGGAGGTCTGTGTGGGAATCTCTGGAGCAGAAGGGTTATCCTATAGGGCACTGGGGATCTCTGTGGGGCAGCTTGAGAGACTCTGGGGCAGTTGAGATGCCAAATGGGGTACTGGGGGGTCATTCTCGGGCTGACTAGGGAACTACGGGAAAGTTGGGATGCCCTATAGGGCACTGGGGGGCTGTGTGGGTGTTATGGTCCGCAGTAACATTAAAATTTATTTTTGTTTTGGATACGCAAAACAAAATCCAACCATAGAAATGGTTGAGTGCAAGCAGATTTTATTTGACAATTGACACAGGCAAAAATGTAGAGCCAGCAAAAGAGGTAGAGAGAAAAATATGATATGAGAGAGAAAAAGTGGTAAGAAAATTTTTAAGAAAGCATGAGAGAGGAGAGGAGAAATAAAGAGTAAGAAAGGAGGAAGAATGAGAGAGAGAGAGAGAGAATCACCACCAGGGGTCCATCTGTCCAGCGAGGTTCTTCAGGATGACGTGCTGATCGTGGACAGGGTCCGGTGCAGAAATGGCAGCGGGTCAAAAGATGACCAACAGTCAGAGCATGGACAGCAATATACACCCCTGAGTCCTTTTGTTCCCAAGGGGCAGCTGTCAGTCAGCCAGGGTCGTTAGAAGGCAGGCTGCCTGGAGGAGAGCAGAAGGGTGTATTCCTCCACCCACTCATCAATTCTTATCTCCTTCCAGATGCCATTCCTCCTCTGTTCCAGCCACTTTACCCAGGGGAGTCCCAGCATTGAAGTTTGGCCCTCAGGAAAGGGGAGTAGTCTCTACCCATTATCTTCTTCCTGATGCCATCTTTGCTCTGCTCCAGCCCCCCTTAGCCAGGTACTTCGCAAGTACAATCAAGGTGGCTCAGTTGTGCCTGGAGGGATGTCCCAGCACTGAAGGCTGGTGCTCAGAGAAGAGGAACAGCCTCCACCCAATAGCTCTTATAACATCAAGGTGTCACCCCCTGCTCAGCCCTGGCCAGACAGGTCCTCCACCCTAGCCAGGGCTATTAATTTTAAAATTGCTCCTTTGAGACAGTTGCAAATCAGTGAGGTCAGACTCACACAGTGGGTCAGATTAATGGATTATGGGGCAGACGAGGGGCCTATATGGGGCCTTTATGATGCCCAATGCAAGGTGGCCCTTGTGGTGCTGAGTGTGGGAGTCTAGGGCAGCTGAGACACCCAATAGGGCACTGAGGGTCTGTGTGGTGAATTATGGGGCAGCAGGGATGCCCTATGGAGCAGTTGAGATATCTCATGGGGCACTGGGGGTCTGCGTGGGACAGGTTGAGAGACTGTAAGGCATCTGAGTAGCCCAATGGGGAGGAGACAGGGGATCAGGTATGAGTTTCCACTTGTCTCTACAGGTTGATGTGTGTCCTGTCCCCCCAAACCCCACTGCCCCAGTACCTGTTCCACCTGGGGTCCATGGCAGGGCTGGATCTCCCGTTACCTCGGCACCTCCCTCTGCTGCCACAAGCCACGCCCACTGCCATGCAGACACGCCCCTCTCATGGGCACAGGTCCCACCCCATTCTCTGTGGACATACCCCAGGTGTAAAGGCCCCGCCCCCTCTGGGGCATGGACACGCCCCCTGGGTGACACAACTTTTACCTACATGTCTCATGCACACCCCCCTTTGTGTAAAAAACACACCCCCTCAAAGGAGACTCACCCCAAGATGTGGCAGCCACAACCCCTTGCTGTGTGCAGGCACCCCTCTGGTGCAAAAATCCCACCACCACCCCCTTGGGGTATGGATGCGCCCCTTCCGGGTTAAGCCCCGCCCTTTGGGGCATGGACATGCCCTCAATGTGATGCAAGCCTTGTCCCTGTTTTGTGTGCAGACACCTTTTTCAGGTTAAGGCCTGCCCTCCTACAAGTGGACTCACATTCACTCAGATGCAAATTTGAACCCCTTTGGATGTGAACACGCCCCTTTTGTCATAAGCCCCGCCCTCCTGGGAATAAACACTTTCTGTGGGATGCAAACTTCAACCCCTTTTGGTGTGTACATGCCTCTTTGGGTTAAACACCGCCCTTATCAGATTGAACATGCCCTTCCTTATGCAAACCCCACCCACTTTGGTTGTAAAAGCCCCTTTTGGGTTAAGCTCCGCCCCCCACGGCATCAACACACCTGGTGTGTTATGAAAACTTCACTCACTCTGGGTGTGGACACACTTCCTTTCCATTAAGCCCTGCAGTCCTGGGAACACTTCCTGTGTGACACAAAACCCACCATCAGCATGTACACGCTCCCTTTCAGTATAGTCCTGCCCTCCTGGACATATACACAGCTCATGTGATGCAAACCCCACTCTGTTATCTTGTGGACACGCCCCTTTACGTTAAGCTCCGTCCTTCTAGGATTGGACACACCTGATGCAAACCCCACCCCCTTTGGGTATGGACACGCCCCTTTTGTGTTAAGACCCCACCCCCGAGTACAGCACGCCCCCTGTGTGATGGACACTCCTTGTCTACCCTTTTTCAACCCTGTGCTCAGCTCAGCTCTCCTCCCTCCTCTTCCTTACTGCACTCTTTTTCAAGCCCGTGCTCGCCTTACACACACACCACACCCCCACACACACCCCTGCCCCCCACCCCCTGCTCTTGGACGCTGATGCCAGTCCCTTCTGTCCTTCTTGTTCACACACCCCCCTCCCCACCACTCCCTGCTCTTGAACGCCGATACCGGTCCCTTCTGTCCCTGTCCTTGTTGCCCCCCCCAACCCAGCGTCACAACCTCCCCCAACCCCACACAACTTACCTGTGCCCCTGCGGCTGCGTCTCCGGTGACAAGAAATCCCCGTCCAAGTCGTCGTCGCTGAGCCGGAAGACGACATTTTCTCTCCCCGAGCTCGTTCCCCCCACCTTTCCCGCCGCTGCCACCCCCGCGCCCCCCCCTCCGGATTCCCCCGTGTTCCGCGGATCCCCTCCGGCTGTTCCCGGTCTCCCCCAAGCCCTGCGCTGACCCCCATACCTCCCTACCCGGCCGCCACTTTGCCTCCTCGTCAGCACTGTCGCTCCTTCACACTAAGTGTCCTCTGCAAAGTTTCACGGCTCGCTGATTGGCCACCCGCCCCGCGGGAGAAGGGCTCCCATTGCCTCAGCCTCTCGTGCACCCGCCTCCCTCTTGAGGCGATACACGATCTGATTGGTTGCTGCTTTCCCGCCCCCGTTGCTCGTACCCGCCCCCTCTTTCTCCAACCTCCCGGGATGCTGATTGGCCAGCGCCCACTCATTGTTTGCTGAGAGAAAAAAACCACACGCGCGCGCGCGCGCGCGCGCACACACACACACACACACACACACACACACACACACACACACACACACACACACACAGACACACACAGACACACACAGACACACACACACACACACACACACACACACACAGACACACACACACACACACACACACACACACACACACACACACACACAAAACGAAAGTTTAAATCTGCCTTCTCCTCTTTAAAAAAAAGGTCGTCCCTTTCCCGCCTGTTATTAGGGCGACTCAGAACAATTCTCTTCTCCCCCCAGAAGCTCCCAGCTGCCCCTGATCAATTGCCCCGCACTTTAGGGTCTGTCCCCTAGAGCCCCACAGCCACCAGTGAGAGGTCTGCCCCTGCACAAAGGCACCCCCCCTAAGCGCCCCCCCCAGCACTATGGGGTCACCCCGGTTCAGCCGTAGCCGTAATTTCACCATCGGCAGCTTCTTCAACAGGTCCTGACACAGCAGCAGCTCCTGAGCAGTACCAACCAGTACACACTGTATAGACCCATATGCAACGGAGTATAGACCAGTATAGACCAGTCACACCTCCACTGACCCATTATTCACCACCCCACTCCCCGTGCACAACAGTAGCCCCTGAACGAGCCTTTACAGCTGCCCCCAGTACACACCAGTATACACCAGCACCCCCAAGTGCCACTTCAACCCCTCCCCCTGTGCTCCCATCCCCTCTCCCAGTTGCCCTTGGAGTGTGCCAACAGCAACTGCAGTTTTAAGCTTTCGCAGAAAAAAAAAATTACAGACTACCCTTACTAAGCTGAAGCTACATGTATGTTTCTATTACATACTTCCCTCAAAGGTTTTAGAATTAACAACTCACATCCCATTAGAGCTCTCTTCTAAACCTGGGTCAGAGTAAAGGTTTCCCCCCGACCTCTGTCCTGCAGGCCAGCAGCTGTCCTGCAGGGTCTGTGACAGAGCACAGGGCCAAGGCACTGGCTTCGCTTCTGCTCTTCCCAATTTCCCGTTATGCTGCATCACTGGGATGGTGAAAAGAATAAGGTTTAAACAAACGTGCAACCTTAAGAAAAAAAAAAAAAAAAAAAAAGCCAGGATCAGGCGTAGCAGCGCACTGTGGGAGGATACGGAGCACTGGATGTAAAGACATGCAACAGAGGTACAGATCTGATGTACGAAGAGACAGTGCAGTTTCATCTTCATGCTTGGAGGTTTTCAAGGCCAGATCAGATAAAAGCCCAGTCTTTCAAGAAGAAAAGGATAAAATAATTTTCTTTATCTGAATGCCCTTTAAATAAACAATATGCTTCCCTGGTCCCAGTTTTGCGAAATCTATACCAAAATTATAGGCAACTTACATGATGCTACTGTTACAGTTCTCTAAACCTGAATAGCCTTGCTTTCCAAAACTACCATTATTATTCTAGACACTACTCTGTTCTTAATTCTTCTCAGATAAAATCAAGTGCAAGGAGATTCTTAATTAATATTTTACATAGCAGATTAGTGGAGTATACCTTGCATTCTTTCAATTATCTCCTAAAAAATTCAGCATGCATTTCCTATTCTGTTATTGTCACAGATAGTTACACTGTGGTGTTACTGCAGCAGCTCTGCCCTACTTCCTTGCCAGAATATCCTTGTCTTTCTCTTGGAACGCTGCTGTAGTCCATTTGTTTTCAGTCAGACCTTCCTCAAAGTATATTTTTACCTCTCATATTCACAACCCTCATACTCATACATGCTGTGCAGTAAAAATGCTTTCTCAATTTCTCGTTATCTCCTGAACAAAACTGTACTGTCAGCATTTATTCTTTATCATTCTTCCTGATAAGTTTTAGTTCCTAGTTTTAGTTCCTCCAATAAAACTGGAAGATACACTTTGTGCCAATGACCCCACGGTCTTGAATATTAAAGTAGAAATGCTTGTAATAAAAGGATACATTTCATTCAACTTCAGAAAAATGTAACCACTACAATAATGTGTAGGAGTTCTATCAACTACTTCCCCCTCCACCCCGTCCCCCTCCCCCCCCGTCCCCTCCATGTTTTCCTGAATCAGACATAACCTCTGAAAAATACCATCTCCTTCTATTTGTTTCGCTTCAGTAACCCACAACAAACCTTTGAACAGTCAGAATCTTGTTTATTTCTGGACACGTGTTTCTATAAAAGGCTCCACCTTGACAGGCACAAAAGCTATCATAAAGAGCCACCCTGGCTATCACGAACAGCCATCTTAATCATCTGGACAAAAAAATGAAATTCATTGGCATAGATGTTACTTTCTTCACGCTCTTCATCCTCATGGCTCCTTGGAATGCAGGTGAGTGACATTCCAAAATTTTGCTGCTTTTAATTGACTTCTGAACTGCAGAATCCATAAAGCTGTAAGAAATTACTGATATCATTTGCTAAAGCAAAGGCCCACTATCTGGCTTTTACCAGGATGGTATAATTTTCAACCCCTTCCTCTGTAATTTCCAGTAGGGAAGTAGATCTTTCCTGTAAGTAAACAGACAATCTAGAGAATGCATTAAATATTTTTTTTAAGACACAGAACAACTTTCTAGCTCTCTGTATTGCAAGCATTTCTACTTCCATCACAGGCTGATTTTCATGTATAGAATGAAGCCTGACTTTTATTTCTGAATTGCTATCAATCCTGTTCTTTCCTGCAGCCACATATTATCCCAGGATAAGGGAGGGAGGCCAGCAGAGTGAAAAACAGAGAGAGATTATCTTAACTCCCCCAAAATTTCAAAATTCTTTCTTCCTCTTCTGCCCTTGTTCATACATTGTTAATAATGTTTGAGAAGTAGGTGAATCCAGCAGCTTGTAGGATGCAGTAGATTTCACTCTCCCAATCTGCTATACTCTCAGATTCTGGAAATTCCTCCTGTCTTGGTCCCACAGGTGTGGATGCTGCTGTTCTGATTTGTAGGTCCAGTCAGTATGGGGGCTGAGGCTCTGTTGCAAAGAGGCTTGTACACATACCACACCCACCCATGTAAACACAGACAGCCACATGGGCTAACACAGAACAGTGCTTTTACTGGCATCCAAATAAACAGAGACAGCATTCCCATAAACTTGCACACCACCCAGTTCTGTTCCTCCTCTCCAGCTGATTGCAACGGAAGGTCACTAGCAAAAACACAAATACAGTTTCTCCCTTCAGAATCATGGGCCCGCCACATTCACAGATACCTTGCATGATATCATGGGCTTTAAACTTGCCCCGTAGCCAAGCCCAGACCCTTAGCCCCTTACATGGTCAACAGCTCAGACCTTGGCCCTTCAAAATGCGAGTATTCTGATGGCTAGATCATCCTGAAGTTCACGTATGATTACAACATGTATGCAATAATGCACGTGCATGAAAGCAATAAAGAAAAAAGCAACAGGACTGAATGAAACAGTTATGGTGATCACATGCAGGGCTCACTCAGAGAAGTGCACCGATTGGCAGCTTGTTTGTGTGACTGGCTCCAATTATGTTCCCTTCTCTCCATTTTCCCATGCTGTTAATCCACCATCCACCTTGACTACTCGCTTCCTTTTGCTTATGTCCTCCTAAGTAAACCAACCATCCCCTCTTTATCACTCGTTCCAATTTTGCTACATCCATGACCAAGTTTAGAATTTCTGATACTTACCTAGTTACCTACATCTCATCATTGCACGGCATCACAGATAGAGTTATCCAAGCAGCACTGCCCTTCTAAGATCCCCCTTCCCTAAAGGTCTTCAGTGCCCCCAGTTGTTTGTGCAGCTGGTCTACCTCACTTAACCCCTCCTTAACTGTTTTTTGAGATCAGATTGTTCTTCACAGTGTTACTGTAACATCTGTCAACTTCTCACTCTTTCATTTGTGTTGAGCCATTGTTCATGCCATGTCCAGTAATTATCCATGGTCTGTTCAGCTAGACCTCAGCCAGGCCTAAGACAAGGGCCTAGTCATGTCTGTGTACCTAGTAATCTTAACAGCTATCTTATTAAGGTTAGACTCAAATAAAATGCAGAAGAAATTTCAGTACCTTTTCATAAATTCATATCGGAGCACACTTTGTCACTAATGTTAGCTTTCCATTCACCAAAGAGCACTAGCCTTACATTCTCATTGATTCCTGTGTAAGCTTATCAGTCACAGGACCCCATCCTGACTTCCTTAAGACCTGCTCAGAAACAGAGTTAGTGACACTCA
Organism: Calypte anna; assembly: GCF_003957555.1. NCBI lineage: Eukaryota > Metazoa > Chordata > Aves > Apodiformes > Trochilidae > Calypte > Calypte anna. Next base: position 27,849 of record NC_044261.1, read on the forward strand.
CTGAAGGGTTGCTCTGGAGATTTATCTTTCTGTTGGATGTAAAAACACCCATTGATTTGGTTAAAGTATGCACAGTCTGGGAGTAAAAAAGCGTATTTTTCTACTCAACATGAAGCAACCATAATACACAGAAAATTACAGCCTTCACCTAAATACACTCCTGAACTAACATAACCAGCCTACTTCATTAATTTTCAGTTAATTACTTTAGATTATGAACTTCTGTTTCAGAGAACATCTAGAAGAGTTCAAGAACATTCCTAATTATGTTTTTTTCTTCTTTCAACAAGGAGCTCATGATTCTTGCTCACACCGATGTGGAGAGCTGCGTGGTACCTGTTCTTGCCAGGTGACTTGCCAGTCCTTGGGGATTTGCTGTCCTGATTATAAAGAATTTTGTCTTCAAATTTCTCCATACTCAGGATCTCTGATGGGAGGCAAAGACTTCATGATTGAAAACACAGCTCTTAATGCCTCATCTGTGCTAATATGCAGGTGGGTCACAACTGTATATTCCTATGCCAAAGGGAGGTGAACCTTTCTAATCCCCTTCCAACAATAGGTAATTACAATCAGAAAAAGACTTGTCTACCCAGGAGTGCAAACATACTTTGAAAAGTCTTCAGAATCCCAAAACATGCAAAGGTTCTGTCAACCCTTTACCCTTGAGAATACATGTTGTCTATTTTTACACAGGATCATTTCACTAAGGTCTAATTATTGCACGATACAATCATTACTCTGCTACGTCTTCCACAGAAGATTCCGAGTGACATTCTGGAGTCCTTCCCATCTGATTAGCAACACCTGAAAAAGCTTTTAGTTCTTCATCAGGAGAACTTTTGATCCAGGCATTCATTCTGTAGAACACGTTTGTGTACATCAAATCACTTGCACAGTTGCTCTACCATAGCCAATACAAACTCCAGTGCAGACAAGCAAAGGTACTATGTCCTTCCTGACAGGCCCCGACTTCCTACAGTTCTTGGAATAGTTACGCCGTCACCACACATGAATCCTAAAGGGTCACAGGTGGAATTGTACTTTAGCACACTACACAAGAGTCCTACCTGGAAGGAGATGGTTAAGTAACAAGCAATTATTTATGAGTTAATCTTTGCAACAGAAATTCTAGAACACTATGAAATTACTTTCATTGTATTCACAGGACTGAACAGCAAAACAGAACCACAAAACCAGAAATTTGCAATGCCTGCATATCACAGTCCACGTTAGCCACCCCGTAATCTTATTAATCCTGTAACATCACCTTTGTTTTTCTGCTGTCCCTTTGTTACTTGCTGCTGACTTATCTTGTCCTCTGCTCCCATTAAATAGTAAATCTCAGGCTTGTAGATTTTTGTGTATTTGTGCAGTACACAGCACAATCCATACTGGTGTAATAAGCACAAAGTACACACAAGTTTTTCCAGTTTATATTCACATCTACAAGTAAAAGCCATGGGACTTGGAATGATTTACTTATGATACAAAGGTGCTTAATGAAACACAACTGAGACATTCAGTGGTGACAATGAAAAATCTTTTCAAAATTAACAGGTTCAAGCAGAAAATCAAAACCAATGGCTACATTGCTAAGGATGGAAAAGCCCACTGCATCTCCCCGTTGCTATATGAGACTGGCTTCATCCCTTTTGAAGTTTCTACAGATGATGGGCTGACATTTCCATACTCCGGAACTTGGTTATCAGGTTACTTACCTAGCATCCTTCTTCTTTCTATATTCTTGCTCTGCAGATGCAGAATTATAAGCCTTTCCCTTCTGATCACTTAGCAGGCTGTTTGACCTCAGAAAAGTTATTTTGGCTGCCTTGGTGTTAATTTGCATTTTGAGACATAAACTTTCACAGTAATTGAGTCCTGCTGTCCTACAGCAGCAGCATTAATTCATAAGAAGTCCTGCTTTAAAATGAGGTTGACCAAAACAGTTCCCTTTTCTAGCTACTTCTATCTGAAAATAACTGCACTGTGGTCTTGTAACCTAAGGACTACAGATACTAGTAAGGGTGGCATTCTCTCAGCTTCAGCTTAATCTTTCTGTATCATGTATCCTGTTAGAAAACATACACAGGGAAAATACCATTAAATCCTAAATAATATACTGGCACCTTTTCAGAGCTATGCAAAGCAGAAATGTCACTAATCTTTTTAATCTGTTCTGTAATGCAGTACATCACAGCAAAGTTCCAGATGGAGAAAAGTGCACCTTGGTAAATCAGACAAAATGGCAATACTATGGCACCCCCAACACTGATGGAAACTTAACTCTTACCTGGACACAACAGGCACTTGAAGCAACCCAGATCAACATAGAAGTCTGGGGCTACCACGAAACAGGTGAAGTGACATACTTGTGCATTCATCATGCATGTAATTTATGTGTACAGCTCTGCACAGCACGCAGTCACTTTTACAGAGGCCTCAAAAAGAGATCTGCAAGTACAAATAACCCATGACAATAATGTCAGCTTTTTGTCTTCATTTACATATGGCTGGAGACATCAAATTTCAATCTTTCAGTAATTGTTCTTTTCCAGCATCCAAAAAGATTATTTTCTTCTGCGAAACAGGTGACAGTTACTCGGAAAACTGGTTGGCTGAATGGAAATACCTTTATACTTTGGCAAGAGAAATCCCCAATAATGGAAAATATTCTTTCATTCCTGTACCTGCTAAAGGAAATTACAGTACATGGGACTTCGGAATATTGAGAATTACACCCAGCAGCTTTTCTGATGGGCAGAGGCAAGTACATCACAAAATTAATTTATCAGAGGTACCTTATTATTGCTCTCTGTATTAAAGCTGCTCCATGAGGAGACAATTGGAAGGGCAAAAGTAAGAAAAACAAATGGCTTGAGAGCAGGACAGTTTACTAAGTACAGACAGGCATGGGCATGGAGGAAGTAATGCAGAGGCAATCATTCACCACCTTCCGATGCCAGCGAGTCACGCAGCAATGGCTGCTTTGGAGAAACTCCCTCACAATTTTATCACTGAGCATGAAGGTCTACAGAATGGAATACACCTCTGGCAAATCTGGGTCAGCTGTCATGGCTGTGTTCCCTCCTAGCTTCTTGCCAACCCCATCCTACTCCCCGACGGCCAGCACGAGAAACAGAGAAGGCCTTGACACTGTTCAAGCACCACTCGGCAACAGCTAAAGCATTGCTGTGTTATCAGAGCTGTCTTGACCACAAATCTAAAACATGGCATTAAGTGGGCTGCTACCAAGAAAATAAGTAGCCTTGGCAAACTATGATCTGCTGATTTATTTTGTCACAACTGTAAAGGAGACCCTAATTGTAGAACTTTTGGTACTGCAGCCACAGACCTTCCTCTGCATTTATTTTGTGTCTATTTTCTATGCAGGCCTTTGCATTCCTACAAAACTTATCTCCACTTCCTTTCGCTTTATTGGGTATCTCCCCATGATTTTGGTAATTTGCCTCTGTAAGTGTTCCACACATATTCTGAGCTTGGATAAATATTCCTTCATAATTTTTCCCCTCTGCAGTTTTTTATGTAGATGGTGTAGCCCCTGTGAATATATAAATGCCACTCCTTCAGTGTCAGAACATATTACTATTACATCAGAACTTTTTTTATCATTTAGGGGTTGCTATCCACAGAAAGGTAACCTTTCTTCTCTCTGGAGGGATTTTCATTACACGTCACCTGTAATTTTTTTTCATGGTTGGACAGCAGAGTACCTTTGGAACACTTCAATTCTGAATAGCTTCTCCCCATCTACTGCCATCGGGCCTGATGCTACTGGAGCACAGGGTTAGGTTTTGTTAGAGAATGCAGACATTCTTTACTGTGGCCTAAATGAAAGTACAAGGTGAAAACACATTAATAGAAAACCTGTCTCTAAAAAGATCCATGCAAGCCAGAATCACAAATGCTAACATGTATTCTGATTAATGTATTTTTGCTGAATGCTGTCATGTCACCTTCTAAGTTAGGAAAAAAATCATATGCCTTATGTAGCTTTTTTGCATGAAGAAGAAAGCAGTGGCCTTCCTAGTGAAATAAAAACTTGCAAGTTGAAAGATTCTTCACATTTACAGTTAATGCTTAAGATACTGTGTTACTGTCAAACAGCGGTTTGTTCAGCTATTAGATATATTTTTTGGTTCTTTTAGTTGTTGTTATTGTTTTTCCAGCAACATTCCATCAATCTGGAGCTCAGAGCATGCATTGGCTTGGCACCTTGGGAAAGACTTCAGAAATGATGCAGCTGCATGGGCAACTGCAAAATGTATAGAATGGGACAGAAAGGAGGATAATCTTCCAAAGTTCATGGAAGAAATTATAGACTGCCCTTGTACCTTGGCACAGGCAAGAGCTGACACTGGCAGGTTCCATGTAAGCTACTAATCCATCTCTCTGGTTTATTATGGTTCCAAGTAGAAGCTTAGGGAATACCATGCACCAGATCTTTGTTCCCTCTCTAAGAAGTCATTACAAGGAAATAAAATTATAATCAAATTTGCACAAACAGCATGCTAGATGGCAGAGGCAGATTGTACGAATGAAAAAAGTGCCTGTGGCACAGCAGAAGAAAATTACCTTCATTCCAGTGGTAGACAGAAAACACCCAGGAAAGGCACTGAACTCTCTGGAGCTAAGAGTAGAGATGAGTTCTTTGAAATCCTACATGTCCATCTGTCTGTGTAGACAATATCCCACGATGGAAGCAGCAGGCCACATTTCTGCCTTGTATATCATAATTTGCTGCAAATCCTTCCACCTGGTATTTATGAACTGAGGTCCACAGCCTTTATTTTATGTGTCCTGCTTCATTCCTCCTCAGCTTCACTGTTAAGAAGGAACTAAGAAAAGCTGAAAAATCAATTGCCATTCAGTCTACACTTTCACTTACAGCACTTAACTGAGGACGAGATAGGTTAAGTTTCTTTCCTATTTATGGTACCAAATGCATTAAAAAAAAAAAAAAAAAAAAAAAAAGAGAGAGAGAGACAAAAAATTAAGATAATTTTGTTACTATCCTTTCCTGGTTATGAAGTTCCAACCATTAGGTGTAGTTTACTGTGTACAGGGAAAAGTTTCCTCTGCTTACTCAACACACAGCTGTAACGAATACATTTAGACTTTACATACAGGTCAGAGACAAAAAGGGTGTGGAAAGGACATAAAAAAAAGAAAGGACAATAGGAAAAGAACCCCACTAAGCACAAACATTGATATCTTTCAGAAGGATTATGGCTGTGATATTGAAAAGGGGAGCGTGTGTACTTATCACCCTGGTGCTGTGCATTGTGTAAGAGCCATTCAAGCCAGGTAAGGAAAGTTTTTCAAAACTTCACCTGTTTTATGACTTGTTCCACCTCAGGGATAGCAGTCACAAAGGTTTCTGACTCTTAACTCTCAGGTTCATAGTAAGCATTGTTTCCCTTCTATTCACGTAAGTCATAAAACATGTGTGGGGGGGAGGGGTAAGGAAGACATCATATAAAGCTTGGCAACCAAAACAGTTAGCTATATCCATAAAAAGCAATGGGTAAGCTCTAAATATGAATGGAACTGACAGAGCTGAATTACAACTTTCTTCTCACTGCTTTTCTCAATCAGTCCCCAGTACGCAGCAGGACAGCAGTGTTGCTATGACTCCAAAGGGACCCAAATCCTCACACATGACTCCACAGGAGGCAGCACACCTGATCGAGGCCATGACTGGGGTTCACCACCCTTCATGAAACCTCCCCGGATACCTGGCTTTTCCCATTGGCTTTATGATGTCATCAGCTTCTACTACTGCTGTCTGTGGTCTGCAAATTGTCATTTTTATATGAAAAACCGGCCCTCCAGCGACTGCAGGAGATATGTCCCACCACGAGCTGGTAAGCGCTTCAGAATTCCAATATGGAATGTAGCTTTTTGGTACAGTGCTAGCTTTTAGAATACTGACATATGTATGTATATATGCAAATATATGTATATACCCTCACAATGGTGAGGTTATAATGCCTTACAGAAAGTTTCCATGGAAGGTTTCTAGTGATCTATTAGCAGCAAAATAGAAGTGGTTGTGTGGTTTGTCTGTTCTATTTCTCTTGCTTTTAAAAACAGCATCTGCTTTCGGGGATCCTCACTTCCTCACATTTGATGGTCTGAACTTCACCTTCAAAGGCTCAGGAGAATATACATTGGTAGAGTCTGACATTACTTATCTAAGAGTGCAAGGGAGGACACAGCAGGCACGTTTTCCCAATGGTAAGTTGGTAAGAGAGGAAGAAGTGATGACAACAGCTTCTGAGGTTGCTTCATTTGCATTTTAGAGCACTCTCCTAGCTTCTCTAGTCTTTTAGCTTTTTTACCATTTGTGAAAGGTGAACATTTTATAGCTAATCAAAAGGCAGACAGAATGTTCAGGGGAAAAATAACTTCCTAATTAAAGATTATTTGCTGGGTTCATTTGGGGAAAGTAATGGCAGTGTAAGGTTTTCTGCTGTGTTTAAGAGCTCAAGAAAATAATTATAATTTCTCTCCATGCATATTCCCATCTATAAGGTTAGTTCTAGGAATCAATCAACAGCGGTTGCTTCCAGAGGAAGCATTTTGATAGTTTTGTAGCTGAAGATGTATAGAAAGCAGGTAAATGTATGCCCTGCTTTATTCTTCTCTATTAGGTCTATATGTATGTATGTGTTGACAGAACAAAAATGTCCCAGAAGGAGCTGAGAAAACATACCCAAATTTGGATGGGGAAAAAAAAAATTCTGAGCACCTTGAGCTAGCAGTACAGAATGTCTGGTGAGAAGTTGGTGTGGGGGGTAATTTTTTAATTCAAAGGATCTGATTGTCTTTTGGCTTGTTTGATAAACAAAATCTAGCACATAAGAAGCTTTCTAGAGGTAACTGCAGCCATTATTTGAATGGGCAAACTGCAAACCATCCTGTTAGAAGGAAATTATCTTATTACCTGCATTTTCAAATGAGGGCGAAATAAGACTATGAGAAAGCAGAATGGGGTCGTTTTTCTCATAACTTGAAAAGCCTGATGTTAGGTACTTCTGTTTATGTTTTTTCTGTATCTAACATTATATTAAGGTGCACTCCTTTTTTTGTCATGCTCTCTCTGAAATTAGCTTCTGATCCCCAAGGCCATACTCTCAGGACTGAACATGCAAGATGCACATCAAACAGCCTTCTTCCATAGCTCAGCCACTGCCATCTGGATGTAAAATTTAGAATTTCCAGACTTTTTCAGCATTATACATTCTACTTCCTGTATACTATACTGGTAGGAGATCTATACTGTGGGGCTTTATGTGATTTACATGCTTAGCAATTCCTTCAAATATAAAAAATAATATTTAACTCTTCTTAGGAGATACCGGGATTATTTTTTTTTGCCTGTATCATTATAACCCTCCATATCAACTTTATCTTATGTTTGATATTTTGGGTGGGTGTGTTGTTCTTTTTTTAATTTCGAAGGAACTGGGGCTCAAGTGACAGGCTTGTCTGCAGTGGCCATGCAGGAGAACAACTCTGATGTGATTGAAATACGCTACTCAGAGGAACTGAATCTGGAAGTCCTGTTGAACCAGAAGGTCATCAGCTTCTCCGAGCAAAGTTGGATGGACCTGAAAGGTTACAAATATCAGCCTTCGAAGCTAGTGTATTCTGTTGGAGTCTATGTAGAATTAAAAACATCTCTAGATGCATGCATTTCTACTATCTTTTCGGTGTCCTTTTGAGAAACAGGCTGCAGGTCACTACAAAAATTACACAAAGAAAGAAACAAAAGTACAGACACTGTCCCAGCTCATTAAAATTAATTCTGCTGTTACATTACTCTCCTTAATTCAGTTAATGCCAGATTAATGTTATTTCTCTATTTAGATGATTGATGTTATTTCTCTATTCTTCTGCTGAAAAGACTTTGAAAAGTCAACTCTTTTCCCTCCAGGGGAGTGATCATTTGATTAGTCTCTATAACCCCACTTTCAAAAATACTCTAAACGTTACTAGAATTTTGACAGTAAGTCTCCCACTCAGCACAGGAAGTTTTCTGTGGCTAGCAATTAGTATTGCTCAAATGCCTTGAAAATATAATAAAGCAGTGGAGACTACATTGACAAGAAGCTGCAGAAGCAGATACAGGAAGGAACAACAACAAAAAATATTAAAGGAACAGTGATGGAGCTTGGAGAAGAAGCTAAATATGGGAGATTTTGACCAGGCAATCAAAAAGCAAAACAAACCTGTGACCACTGAGAGCACTGCTCCCAGTTCACAGTCACTTTCTGATGAGATCATCTCATCTTAAAGGTTCTATTCTTGGACACCCACAGAAGTCAGTGCAGCTCATGATCAACTGTGGGCCTCTTTTTGCTACTACTTTATAGTAGCCATCTTATGGCTGTTGTAAGTATGAAGGTGTGGCCTCCCTTTAAATGCTTCTCAGAATGCAGACCAGAGTGGAAGGGAGGAAAACTTTTATGAAAATTCTTAAAACTGATGACACAATAATCTGTTCACTATGGATGATTAGCCATTTTTTCCCTCCCCCTCTCATCATTACAGGTCTCTTTCTCCATTCTACAGCTGACCAGAACATCACAGTGATGTTCTCTTCTGGGTCTGGAGTGGAAATAAGGGGAAGCGGAGGTTTTCTGTCCCTGACAGTCCTGCTCCCAGATAAGTTTATCAATAACACACATGGTCTCTTTGGGGTCATGAATGGCAATACAGACGATGAGTATACCTTCAAGAATAAAACCACCATGTCAATTCATGCAAGTCCCCAGCAGATGTTTGAGTTTGGAGCCAGCTGTAAGCAATTTATCTGGTCTATTATTACATTTTAGAAACAAATACAAAACAGCTTGTGATTTAAAGGCAAGTAAATTAAGTCTGTAATAAGTAAGCTATACTGGAAAAAAAGAAGACAGTAAAAGAAGTATACCCTTCTTTACCCAACTGGGTAATCTACGTAGCTGAATGATTGTAGCAATAGCCAGGGTCAGCTATCTTTTTCCAGAATATTAGCAATATTTCTATTAAGTGCCATGCTGGTAATTTAAAAAAATTATCTATTAAATTACAATTTAATAATTGTACCTTTTTTTTAAAATACACACTTTTTTGTGTAGGGGAGGTGTAATCGAATGTCTGTTGTCAGGTAATGGAAGTGATTAGGATGCTATATCTATAATCTCCAGCGTTTGATTGATTAGCTTTTCTCCTGACATCAAGTTAGCACATGGGCCAGAAGCATGAAGTAAAATACCCTCTGGCTACCACCTGATCTCTGTATCAAGCACAGTGTACCCATACTCCAGAATTCAGATCAGACTGAAAAATCTCTCTGCTTCTACTTCAAGAAGTTCATTTAGCAGAATGAAAATGAAATGCAGGGCCACAGCAGATTTAGTGACATGCATAATCAGCATTTGTATTGCTTGTAATGTGTGGCTTAGCTTGCTCTGTTTGAGGTACTACTTTATCACTGTTTTGCCAGCAGGCATCTAAAACCTCCTTTACATAAAAATCACAGGTACACATTTACTTAGTTATAATTTTAAGTAATTGATCAAACACTAACTTTAGTTTTAAGTTAAGATACTACATATGAAAAGCAAAATAATATTGAGTGGAAGGATCTCTTACAGCTCTAGCTATGTTTTCGTAAATAAGCACTTGGTTAGTAGAACAAGTTGGTATAGATCTGTAGGCAATGTTACATACGAATCTCTCTCTGTTTCCCAAGGGGCTGTTGAAAATGGAACTTCTCTCTTCACTTATGACACCGAGTTCTTACTGAAGAATTTCTTTTATGAAGGAAAACACAATGCTTCTTTTCAGCCTGTGTTCTTTCCACATGAAGACCCCGCTGATCCCCTGGTGAAAGAGATGGTCTCGCTCTGTGAATCTGACCCCTTCTGCAGATTTGATGTCCTGACAACAAGAAGTCTCCAAGTGGGAAATTCTACAAGACTATCTCATCAGTATCACAAACTGCTGACAGAAAATCTAGGGCCAGGTGATAAAACCTTCCACAAAGCATACATCACTACAGTTCTTTCTGCAGGGTATCTAAATAGTTAAGGCTTTCCTCAACTCTAAGTTCATGCAACTGCAGACATTCTCATTGGAAGGAACAGCCCTTGTACCTGGAAAACTCTGCACTGGTAGGACACTTAAACAAACACAAAACAAATTTCTTTCCATTTCTTACACTACTCTACCACTTATCTTCATTTTCTGTGCTTTCACCTGTCTTCCTTGGATTTAAAAATAAAAATTAAAAAAATTTTAAAAAAAAGGCAAAGTATTGCCTTTCAGTTAGCCTAAAAATGTTGTCTTTCCGTAAGTTACAACTAAAAAGCCATTTGACTCATTGTTATGGAGATTTGCTAGAACAAATCCAATATAATTTAACTAGATATGTTTCTTTTACCAGTGATCTCTTGTGGCTGGCTGGATCATCCAACTAATGGAATAAAGAATGGAACTAACTACCTGCTGGGCACAACCATCAGTTTCCTTTGCAATCAGGGCTATGAACTCACTGGGTCAAAGGAAAGAATCTGCCAAGTAACAGGGGCCTGGTCTGGAGACACAGCCAGTTGCATCGTGAGAACAGGTCTGATTCCTTTTAAGCTTTATTGACATAAAAAATATTATCATAAACAAGGCCATCTCAGTACCCATTGATACCCCTTGACAAAAGCAGGGTCTCTTACTTGGGAAGACATTGCACACGAGATCTCTGCTCTGGGAAGGCTAATGCTTAAATCTAAGTAACAGGTGGCTTAGAGTGGCGTGAGGGTTATTTATTTATTTATTTATTTAATGTACGTACTCTTTCTAAGGGTTTAGGACTACATGGTTCCCTTTCTTTAGGTTGGACTGAAAGAAACTGGTAAGTGTGCTTCTTGAGCAGGTGACCAAAAATAAATTTCAAACTCAGTCTTGGAAAAACAGGAAAGCATAGTACTTAGCAGAAAGTAGTGCCGTAACACAAAGGCTACAAAAAGAAACCTTACTTAGGGCATTATTTTAATGCAACCTTCTTATGTAAATGTAATGTTCTTTTCGCAGCTTTATATAATCCCTGCATACATATTGAGAACTAGAGAGCATTGAAATCCCTCAGTATCCACATATTTTAAGATATTTTTCAAGTACAAATGATGGCACAACCCCCAACCGTTCATTGTCATCCTTCATTCTGTCATCATTAGTACAGTTTTGACTGTTTTCATTACCTAGGGTAAACACCTATCAACTAGTCTGAGCCATCTGAGGGGTGTATTATGAAGTCACACATTATAAAATGTATGCCTTAAGAGAAACATTACAGAAAAGGACCCAGGGGCCGTATGGACACAAGCGAACAGTATGGCCTTGCAGCAAAGAAGGTTCATGGTGTCCCAGGCTGTATTAGGCAAAGGATTGCCAGCAGGACAAGGGAGGTGATCCTTCCCTTCTGCTCAGCACTGGTGAGGCCACATCTGCACTACACTGTCCAGTGCTGTGTTCCTCAGCACAAGAGACATGGACATGCTAGAGGGTCCAACAAAGGGCCACAAACATGGTTAGGGGGCTGTGCATCTCTCCTGTAAGGAAAAGCTGTGAGAGCTGAGAGCTGTTCAGCCTGGAGAAGCGAAGGCTCAGGATGGAGAGGTGGATGGAATGTTGTCAACCTGTACAAATACCTGAAGGGAGGGTGCAAAGAAGACAGACCAGGCTCTTTTCAGTGATGCCCAGGGATAGGATCAGAGGCAAAGGGCACAAACTCAAACACAAGAGGTTCCCTCCTGACTTCAGGAAAGACTTTTTTTACTGACAGTGTTATTAAGCATTGGCACAGGTTGCCTCAAGGGGATGTAGAGTGTCCCTCTCTTGAAATACTCGAAAGCCGTGAAGACAGGATCCCAGGAAACCAACTTTGTGTGGTCCTTCTTCAACAGGGTAGTTGCACAAGAGGACCTCCAGAGGTTCCTTCCCAACTCAACCATTCTGTGATTCAACAGCAGACACAGCCCATGCTTAAGTCTTCTGCTCTTGTTCTAAAGGATTATGTTATCTCAAAACTTCATTGCTATTCTATAGCAGCAAAATTATTGTGAATAATAGTATTTAGTATAAAAAATTTATAACCCCTCTTTTATCACTACTGTTAGATTATCAATTAACCTGGGACTCTTGAATTTAGTAGCAGTTACAATTGTCTGTACAATTTACAGGAAATTGCCCAGTATTTTCTAACATTTTCCACTTTGATTCATGCATACACCATGTACACTCCACATATCCTCAAGGTGGCAACGTTTCAAAGCACCAGGGTGATGCAAGGCCACATGGTATGCTGAAGCACTTTCAATGCTGATTTATTTGTTCCCAAAAGCACTCATCAGGTATTTCCCATAAACAGATTCTCCATTCTAACCACCTTCCAACGTGGAAAGTGCACAGCACATCAGCAATAAATTATTGGCAGCTGAAACATTTTATCAGCCTCTATAGGCCTGCACCATTTAGTTGTTAGTTTCCAACGCAGTTCCGTGGTATCTGTGAGATGAACTGCAGCGAGTTTGAGCAGCAGACTGTGGACTTCAGCATAATAAATAATTACTGAACATGTGCACATACAAAACAGGGAATACTGTTTAATTTTAAATAGCTGAGTGAACATTTATGGAATGTTTTCTCAGACTAGCCATTGTTAGAGGTTAATATGCAACTGATTGTGTTAACAGGGGCCTATCTCAGTAGCAATGCTATGTTGCCAAGCGTGAAAGCAGAGGTATTTCAAATCACTTCTGCTTAATGTAATAGGTCAGGCCACATGGAGTACTGCAGTTAACTGTCAAAAATACAAGAGATTCAGAAGCTTAGCAGATAATTTAGTGTGCTTTATAGTTCAGAGTAATAATAAATCATCGTTAAAAATCTGAGAGGAATAAAATCTTTACAAAGTAAGGCCAGATCTTACAAGTCAGTGGCAAAACATTTTGCCAAGCTGTACGCTAAAAAATTTTTTCCATTGCTGCCATCAACCACATACAAACTGGACTGGAGCCAGTCAGTCTCAATAAGCAAACTGGAAGCTGACATTTACAGTAGAGAAAGGGGGGCATAAAGCCAGCCCTGAGAGATGGGAGGGAAGGAGCTAAAAGATACTGTGAGATTAACTGCATTCAGAATGAGGTAGATGTGCTGCAGTTTTATGGGTAAGCAAGCAAAAACCACAGTATTTTCCAGCACAGGGTTTCCTGAAAGATGAGAACGAACAGCAAGGTGTAGAAGAATTATATTCATCTAACTGAAACAAAGATCTCCCCTACTATTGGATATTTGGGATTGAGATTCATTTGTAATGCAAGTCAAAAATTATTTTTACCAGCCTCAAGAAGTTAGGTGTACAGCAATACTGCCCAAAGCAGCAGGATACTGACAATACTAACAACTGATCAAAATAAAATAAAAGTGTCAAACACAGGGTTTTTTTGTTTGTTTTTGGGTTTGGCTTTTGGCTTGTTTGTTTGTTTTTGTTTGTTTGTTTTTTTAACTGCTGTGCCCAAATAATGACACTCACTGCTGGATAGCAGTCTCTATAAAAGGGTATTTTATCAACAGGTCCACAACTCTCTAGAGAAGACTGGATAAGCAGTCCAAAGTTTCTCTCACTTATGTCTAGACCTCTAGCATTTTTATAGTATGGACAGCTAGTACTTGTTTTCCACTAGATACACTTCCACCTCTGGTCTAAGTTGAAATCCAGTGCCAGTTTCCATTAATTGATTCTCAAATAAGTAAGTACAGAAAATGTCTTCATGTTGTCCAAAACTGTTGCTCCCCAGATCAGTTTTCCTCTTTACACAGCAACATGCTGCTTTTTCACCAACATCCATTTTATCAAGTGCCATGAAAGTGCCTTCTTGATCCCAGGAATACACTAACAAGATCAACAGACAGCACTTCTAATTTTTGGATGCCTGAATGGGTGACCACTGACCCAGCCACTCTGATTAGTGGTCATATTATTACTTACAGCATGAACTAATAAAACACTTTTTCAAATTATTTCTTTAATGATGGTCAGGAACACAGTGTCTCGCCCTTTATCATTCTCAGCTTCCAGTGATAATTCTTTACAGTGCTGTGCCTCTTACACTTGTTGCAGTGTAGTGGCACATCAGATTAAGTCACTGTAATGCATACCACCAAGGTTTTTTACTTGCAGTACATTTCTGTTTTTCAAAAGCTAAGATGGTTAAAATAAAGGCACAAGGACTAAAAAACTGGGTAGGAAGAGAGATGGAAATGAGAAAACTGAATACCAGTTATTTTGCGAAATCCATTTCTGTGTTTGCAATTTCAAAAACAAATTATGCTGTGGGGCCTGCATATTGCTGCTTTTGAGTTTTGCTTTTTGAATTAAAGTTTCCATGGAAGTCCTCTGATAATAATTATTTTCCTATGCTTCTCATTACAATCCAGCTGCAAGTCTTGCCAGTGCCACAGCAATCTCCCTTCACAGAATATCACATAGAGGAACAAAAATAAACCTCCCAGCAAAAGCAAAAGCAAGAATCTAGCAAAATAAGAACTAAACTGCAGCTAAAAATTATAAAAACTTGGCAATGTATATATGTATAGCCCATTTGTGACAGATGATAATTTGGTGGTGTTAAATGCAATCTGGTTTCTTCTTTCTTTCACTTTTAGTTTAGTTGTTGGGTTTTTTTTCCCCATCTTCTTCCTACTTTTAGGTTTCCTTTTCCAGGCTCAGGCTCTGTGTAAATACAGTTCTTTTTAGAAAGCTGTCAGAAATCTCTTAAGTCTTTCACTTTTTTTTCAGATAAGGATGCCAAAAATATTAGGTATTCTTATTCTGGAGTTGTTGTTTGCCTACTGGTTCCAAGAGACTGGCAGCAAAATATATTTTAAAAAAAACCCAACAAACGATAACCTGGTATTATAAATTAAATACAAAGATTTCGCAGAAGAGGCAAAGCACCACTGGACCAAACTACCATGGCCAATGGAGGGCTGTCATCATTTAACAGAGGCAGGGCACCTGCCTGTAAGGTGTGTGCAACCCAAACAGAAGGTTTTGAGCTTTGTATGGAAGCTAATGGATGAAGGACCAATGCCTGTGAAACAGTTTATTGTATGCTACTTCTTTCTTAAAACTTCAATAGAAGCCAAATTAGAAACCAAATTATCTATTCTAGGATCACAGAAGTATCTGTTAACATCTCTCTGCCTCACTGTGTGCTAGGCTGTTCTTCCTGCAGGCATGACAAAGTGATGGAAAGAAGGGTTGGCAAAAATGCAGCCAAGATGCATTAAAGCTCAGATGAACCACTGATCACTTATGTCAAAATGGACTGTGTGGTCCCTGGTACATGCATACAGTGCTAACATAAGCATAGCTGCAGAAAAAGGGCAGATAATTGAATCTGCTTGGACATTGGGGTACCACAGGGTCTCAGAGCCAGGGAACTACACTTCTATTTTAGCCTGACACTGAGCCTGTGACAAAGATTTATCACAGTGAAACTTGAAGTTTTTCAGCAGCAGTGTTCCAGCAGATATTTTCCTGAAAAGTATACAAATTCAGGAAGAACTTTTCTTTGAGACAGTGCACTCCAGGTGCCGCATCTTCTAAACTTTTACCAATCCTCTTACTTGTTAAAGTAAGCTATGTGTTTGAGATCTTTAGCTTCTGTTGCTCACCAGAGCCATACAGCAACCTGCAGGCACTCTCCTACATCAGTAGGAAAGTGAAAAAACTGGCAACCTCCAACTGTTCAGAAGAGTATGATTTTTTTACTCATAAACTTTTTCATTTCTGTTTTCTATCTTTCATGTGTCCTTATTATGTAGTTATGGAATTAACACTTTTAGCATGTTCATACTCTTTTGTGTAGTTCACTGTACCCATGTCTGATAAACCACTTTTGGTCTTTTAGACAGAGCATTAAGCAGAAGAGGCAATCAACACGCCAAAATAGGGGCAATTTTTAAAGCAATCGAACCATATTGAAAACGGATTAAAAAGTTGTCAGTTGTTTATATTAACAGTTCCATAGAAATACTATGCATTCATGAAATGGACTACATATTAACCACTAGCCATTCTTTCTTTGTGTTAGAAGGGCTATTGCAACCACCTGCCCTAACCGTCCAATGCAGGAATTATGCAAGTTCCTATTTTTTACCAGTTTGTTCCACAAATACAAATAATAGTAAAACCTACATTGTATGTACCATTTAAAAAGCTGTCACATACTACTACATTCAAACAGATATGAAGATATCTATCAATGTTTTCTGGTTTTGTTGTGCCTGGTCTGTGTTTTTCAGGTATCAAACAAGTAATTCTTCTCGCCTGCGTATTTGGAGTAGTCGGTTTTGCAGTCCTAGTGCACCTGGCATTCTTATGTAGAAAGCAGAGGTAAGACTCAATTGAACTGAAAACACACCTACTAAAGAACTAGTAAATGTTATGACATCATTTTAAATATTTTTCTCAATGACAAATAAATCAAACATGATGGTTTCCTGCTGCTGTCTTTTATGAAAAGCAGCTTAAGTGAATGGTCCTTGTATCCCACTGGGAGATTTTGAAGCAAAGTTGCAATTGTATTATCAGACCACACAAACATGAATGATTAAGAAGAAACAGGACTTTTTGGTCAAAATAATTTATTTACAGAGTGATTGGGCTACCTGATTAAAGGTGTTCGGTTTCAGAACAGGTGTGCTCATGATACCGTTAGGTAAATTTGATGTATCATCTAAGGAATGCATTGCATATTTCTGTAACTTGCCACATATCTCTGAACTTATTCCAACTTATAGACATTCATGAATTTGACTAGAGAATGCTTATAAGTCTCCTGTGCCAAAGAAGTGAATAGAATTTTAAAGATACACCAGTTTGCTGACCATTCTTGGAAACTTCCTACCACACAGAAATAAACTTATTATAAAACCTATTACTTTTCTACAAGAAATCTCTACAAAATGTTCTGTGGCCAGCAAATTACTTCTTAGAGAGCTTAGTCCTTTATTTTAAAAGGTTTTTATGATTTCCTGTAGTCTGTATTTAATTCCTTCTGCTAGCCAGTGCTAGCAAGACACTTTAAAAGAAAAAAAACAAAACAAAACCAACACATTTTCAGCTGCATGCCTTTCTAACAGGTTCATAATTGCAAAGACTCTTGAAACAGAACCCAATTTGACAGCCATGCCCACCACTGCAAATAAAATCCATTGATTTGGAGATCAGTCATCAATTAACTGTGTCTATTAACTGTGGCCAGAAACACTGCTAAGTTTTACCCCTTGCCTTTAAATTACATATGCATTTTTTCCTATACATCACACTCTGTGGATACACAACCCAGGGTAGATAACTGCAGCAACTAATTTCTTTTGCATATATAAAAATGCACAGACAAAGAACAGCTCCTGTGTTTGCCAAATTTTACACACACTAGATTCCACATATAAAATCAACTGGTTTAAAACAGTGTTATTAGAGCTGCATAGTCTTCTCACACTTGGGAGCAGCTTACAGAACTGCTACTCTAAGATCATAATTGTACATCAAAAACTAATTTAAAACCCCACAAAATTAAGCCATCAATCCTTCCAAACTCTTGTACAGTTTGAAAGTGCGTAGGTAATTTTCATATGCTACCTAAAGCTTATAATTTCTGAAAAAAATTCTGAGATAATTTAATAAAGTCCATAGCACTCATGAGAGCTGTGTATTTGGATAGCAATTGAGGATGCAGTCCTTTGTATAGCAGTAACAAATTTTGATCAGGTAAATTTTAACTGGGGAAGGCTTAGACAGTTACTGAGTTGTGAAAGTCTGTCATCTACCATAGGCTCTTCTGGAGCTTAAGATAAATATAACCCTATGATGAGTCCTACATTTTATATAAGAAGGGAAAGAAGTAGTCCTACATACTGTAGGTATTCTCTAATTTCATCAAATGTTGCTTAAATAGGAGTGCTACATATCCTTCAGTCACAACTTCTGGTAATTTGGAGGTCTGCACTTCAATTACACAGAACTGGTACTTTAAAAATTGGTGCAAATTTATCTAACCAAATATTTTTCTCACCTTGAGCTAAGCAATGACATCATAGTAACTACTTAAACAATAACTTAAAGAATTTTTTTTTTCTTTGTCCTTCCTTCCAAAGACACAAAGACAACCAGAAACTTGTTTCAGAAGTTCCAATTGTACCTGAAGAAGAAATAATTAAATCCTAGAGGAGTTTTTTATGAAACACCCGTAAAGCACTGCAGAGGATAAAATCATCCACAGCAGCATAGACAGATTTTTGAAATAGAAGCAATGTTCTATACAGTATGCTTACCTTTTGATTTCTGTTTTCAATGTGATGAGTGTTGAATTATATGGGAAATGTTAGCCAGCTTCATGGGATTACATCACAGCAGGCTCAGGGTACTGTCCATCACAAACAAAGGATAGTCCTTCTGAAAGCATCACTCAAAATTACAGGCATTCGTTTCTTTTAACAGTCACATCTCTGCCAGTAGAACCAGAATTCTTACTAAATCAAGAAGTTCATTATTTCTCTGTACTGCTTTCACTTGACAGCTGGTAAAGATGCAAAAAATCCTAGCCTACACTGCTAGCTGTTATATTTGTCTTCTCTTGGGCCGTGTAAGGGTGATTTAGATAGATGTGAAAACGGATGTATAGTCAGATATACTACAAGTAAACTGGGTTGAATTTGCAGGGGTTTTTCTAGTAGAAGGGGAAAGATACTGATACTTAAAGATTGCATTCTTACATTTTGGCAAGTCTCTGAATGCAGACACAAAGTGACATTTTTGTTTCAGTTCTGACCCAATTTTAAAAGGTTAGAGTATCTTCAAAACAAAGAAATCTGGTATCTGCTGTGGAAATATTTTTCCAAACTTGCTTTTCTTTGAATAACTGAATATTGTTTCTTTTTAATATCTAGCTGTGTTACAGTGTTTCATTATCATAATTAAAAGTGATTTCTGAACTGCTACCGTATACAGAATCCTTTTACCCAAAAAAATCAGACTTTGCTTTTGCCTACATCCCAAAGGGTTTATAAAGTCAGTTCTGTATCGTACAACTCCTTTCAATAGTGAAAGAACTTTTGCAGGACATTTGGCCTGGTTTTCTAGGATCTTTAATTCATAAAACTACTGTGAATCATGGTGGTTTCAAAAAGCAAGGACAAAATATGTTACAAATATACAGGAAAGTAAATGAGAGAAATAATACAGGTTTTACAACATGATGGGAACAAAACAAGTCAAAAGAAATGCCTCAGACAATATATTATGAAGTATAAAATCATTCATTACTTATTAGCTGCCATTGCTGTTGCTGTTGTTGTGTTTGTAAACAGAGACCACAAACCACAAGCAGAAAATTACAAAATGAGAAGGACTGATCTTGAATACAAACAATGGTAAGTTGGTAATACAAGCAACTCTCTACAACAGCAAGAAAAAATCTTTTTTAAAAAGAACATGGAAGGAATACTGGGGAACTATCTTTGGCAACAAATGGGCTGCCCATTACCAGTGTGCTGCAATTTAGAAAAGAGTGCAACTGATGTATACATGCAGATCAACTGTGTGTGTGCAGCTGCTTAGTGGAGAAAATAGGCAGCAGAATCAGTGAAGGCAATTTTGCCTAGGAGTACTGGAAGACTAGACCAGTCTTTTGGAGATATACAAACTAGATTTTGTGAACTTCATGACCAATAGAATGTTAAAAAATTGTAAGCCTTCTCTGCTCCACTGTCCTTGCAGAACAGAATGCCAGATAAAATTGAATAAAAATTAGATGAATGGCTAACACAGTGGGGTCCCGTTTCTTAGAGTGAGAATTTTGTGGGTAATTAAACTACAAAGTTGTCATGTCTTGTGTGCTGATAGAGAGCATGTACCACAAGGAAGTGCTGCATGCACACATTGACTTGTAAAAGAATGCTAGCAGCGCTTAATGTCAGTAGCTCAGACATCAGAATAGGTTTTATGAAATGCATTACAACTCCGATGCTCCTGAAAAATATGTATGCCATTCCAAATACACAGTTGACTTCTACTAATTATAATTATTCCCCTTATATCATCAGAAATAAAGAAGAGGTAAAAACAAACACGCACTACCACAAGCTGTTCTTTCTGTATGGTCTCACTAACTCTCTCGTCACATCAATCTCTAATTCCCTAGCCTCTGCACACACACATGCATGTATATAGTGTCAGCAAAATCATGTCTGCTCACAGCAGAATCAAGAACTTCAGCAGAATTTGATAGACAAATGACTAAATACCTGAGCAGGCTCATATATTGTACATTTTAAGGGGGACTACATATTTTGACATTAAAAAAAAAAAAAAAAAAAAAAAAAAAAAAAAAAAAAAAAAGGAAAGAAGAAGGGAAGGAGGAAAGGAGAAAAAAGAAGCATAACATACAAAGAACAGTGATAGCATTTTTCAGTTTTTCATCAGCTTTAATATTCTACATTGGCCAGGAACTCAGCTCAAGGAGATAAGAATGTGGCACATGATTATGCAGTTACATTAAGATATACATGTAAAACCATGTTACACATTACACACCATGTTGGTGTGTAATCTTCTTTCTGCTTACTACATATGTATCACAAAGGTCTAAAGAAAAGTAAGCACGTTTTTCACTTCAAAAAACAACCTTAGAGCTTTATATGATGGGAGGTTATTGCATGCTAGAGGAGGGAAGTATTGATAAAATAGAGCCCACAAACTCTATTTCGTTGCTTCCTCTTTCAGAGCAACAAAGGCTGCTTTCCCTTCTGGGTGCGTAAGGGAGATGCTACTCCATTACACAGCAATGACGTAAAGGTGCCACAAGGACAACGTTTGCCCTCCTGTTCCAGAAAAGGCAGTGTCTCACAGGTCAGCTAATAAGGCTTTATAGAATTTTAGACAATAGATTCAACACACACACACACTCCGTACCTCACACGCGTGCACTCCGTACCTTCCTGCCTGTGCTTTCACCATTTCCTAGAAGGCGAAGCTGCTCCCGCTCTACCGGTTACCAGGTACCCCGCCGTTCACCGCTCCCATCACCTGGGCCCCACCTATTTCCGCCGGCCCCGCCCCTTCCGCCCCACCTGCGCGAAGCCCCGGGCCGCCCCGCCCTAGTTGCGCGACGGGTACTGGCGGCTGCGCGGCAGGCGGCACCGCCTCAGCGTTAGAGCCACGCCCGGCAGCACGCGCAGGCACTGATCGAGCCGCTCGCGGCAGCGGCCCTCAAACAGGCGCTGCTTGGCGCGTGCCCGCGGCCTTACTGCGCCCTCGCAGACTATGTGTGTGCGCGCTAGAGAGAGCTGCCCGGGAGTGTCCGGTGCCCGTGGCAGTCTGGTGTCGGGCCGTGCCCTCGGCTCCGCTTCCTCCTGTCACATACACACACACACCGCGCCTCAACGGAGGAGTCGTGCTGCACCTGCGCGCTCTTATGTGCTTGCAGGCACCCCCGTGGGACCCCAGCCTGCCAGAGGGCGAGCGCGGGGACGGGAGAGGGGCCGAGCTTGCCAATAGGCCGCAGTGCTGACGGGCTTCTTGCCCAGCCACTTCGGCGGCCACAGCAGGGAGCTGGGTGCGAGAGAGCAAAGGGGAAAGACGAGCGCCACACTAGGGTCGCTGCCGGGGCGGAACGCGGGGAGGAGTAGGGGGGGGCGCCGGGCCGCTGCCTCGCAGCTAACGAGGCGGCCCTGCCTGCGAATATGCTCTGCTGAGCCCCTGTGCTGACCCTGGTAGGCCAGACCTGCCACTGTCAAACGTAAGAGACAGCAGTTCCGCGGTCCCGCGCCGCAGCAGGTTGGGATGTGGGTCTCGATCCTTTCCTGTCACATGGCTGGTAATAGGATCCCTCATCTGCCACTCGGCACCTCGCCGGGGCGCAGTTACAGGACGCATGCTGTAGGGCCTCCGATTCCAGCACTTTGCGCTCTCCCCCGTCGTCCCGGACCACCTCTATCCCTGGAGCGCTGGGGCTGCCGCCCGCCAGAGCGGTGCGGCCCGGCGGCCGCTGCCCATGGAGCCCTTCGTCCTCGCCGCCGTCCTGGCCCTTTCGGGGCTGGCGCTGAGCTGCTGCCGCGAGTCCTTTCTCTCGGGTGAGTGAGGCGCCGCGGGGAGCCGTGTGTTTGTGTGTCTTGTCCCCCGCTCGGCTTCCAGCGCTGGGCAGCCGTCCGCCGAACTCCGCAAACCGGCAGCTGCGCGCAGCCCGCTGCGCAAAGGCTCTGCCGCCCGGCAGCAGAGCTTCGAGATCGCGACGGCGGTCCTCCCTGCGCTCCAAGTCGGTGCGCGGTTCGCAGCTGCTCGTGCAAATGAACAGGGAGTATTTTCGAGCGCAGTTTGCATCGTGGAGGTATTTGAGGTTCTTCCTGTACTCGCTGAGCCCTTGAAAAACTGTATTTGAAAGCATAAGGTGAGAAGAAGGGCAGCATATTTCTCTATCAAAGTGATTTGGTATCTAGATCTGCAGAACAGAGGCAGCTGTAGGGCGAGGGGAGTGTGGGGCGTGGGTACGCTTACTCACTGGGAAATGAAATAATCGGTAGCAGCAAAGCAGAATACGGACTGCAGAGCCAGAGCTTGGGGGGTGGCCA
Source organism: Calypte anna (assembly GCF_003957555.1). NCBI lineage: Eukaryota > Metazoa > Chordata > Aves > Apodiformes > Trochilidae > Calypte > Calypte anna. The sequence goes on from NC_044261.1 coordinate 50,553, forward strand.
TCTCGCTTTTCTGCAGCATGCTGCCCCAGTGACTTGCCAGGTCTGCTGACCATTCAGGTTCTCGTTCAGCCAAGAAATCTGGGAAGCCTGAAATTTTGATACTTGTTAGTGTGATTTTTCACTTAAAATTTCTCTGCACCCTTTTGTCCTCATCTTGGTTGTTACTGATGACTTCAGGTACTATGGTTCTCCTTTGATAAATGTTTACCCTGCTTTGCAAGATCTTTGCAAGATCTGTTGCAACCTGCTTTGGAAACCATTCCATTTGATCATAGTGTTATAGTCGTTGGAGAGCTGCCTAGACACGGACGTATCTTGACCATGTCTTAACAGTCTGTTCCCAGTTCCATTAGGACAAGTTCCGTGCCCACAGTAGATACTCTGTCCTTTGCTTGAGATGAAGAATGTCTTCTTGTAAGTTTTCTAAGCAGAACTGTGGTCATAACATAATACGACCTCACAGCAGGCTGCTAGTGGAGAATATATCCCAGTGCAAAGGTTTGATTCATAGGCTATTGAGAGGATTCTATCTGTTTATGCACCTGCATTTCCATCCTCTAGAAAATTTCTAACTGCATACACTGGCAGCCACTGCAGGGGACAGAGGTGCTGGAGTACAAGCAGTTGGAGCAGGAGGAGAGACTATTAATACCTCCGAGTCAAAGGGTAGAAAAGGAGAATGGATCTAGAAAGCACCATCACCTTTGTGTCTTTTGCTAAGAACCTGAAAACAGTGTTGATCTACACTTAAAAAATACAAGGCTATGTGCATTGTATGGCGTGTACAAAATCTTAAGAGTTACTAATCTGCACAAACCATACCTCAGGATATTCCTGACCCTTAATCTCACAAAACCAAAACAGGATCAGCTGGGTCAGGTTGCACTTGAAGACAGTAGAGTTCTGAAATTATAAACAATATTTTGTTGTAAGGCAGTTTGTCATATTGTATGTTTTTAATGCTTTTTCTTTTTTTATCATATGCATGTCTTCATAAGCCTATTTTAAAATGTAGTCAAAATGCAGACTGCATAATACCATTATCTGCTGATATAGGAGACAGACTTTAAATTTGGGAATTACCATATGAAAAATGAATTGTCAGAAATTAGAATGAGATAACAATTTGTTTCACATATAGTGCTGTGCTGCTTTTCAGAGTATTTCTGCTTTGTTGTGTGATACCTATCATTTTCTATTAATCCAAACACTGGTATTTGCAGCACTTGAACTTAGTTGTACCACATATCTCACATGAATCCGAAATAAGAGATGGGTGAATAGATTGCCTAACATTAAAGGACTGTCTAAATTGGGTGAGTTTTGTATTACAAGGACAAAGAGATGGAAATTACTTTAGTGTTAGCTGCAGAGAATCAATGTTATTTTTATACTCTCATTTCTGTATTCAGTATGTTCATTTAATTTCCCCAGCAGAAATGTTTGTGATGATCAGTCTCTTTTTCCTTTCTCTGTTTTTTTTCCATTTAGCAATGCTGGGTTACCATGTTCTTGTTTTTCTTCCCAGCTGAGTTTTTCCTTTGAGCTGTTATTTCAGCCTCTTCTCTCACAAACCTTGTATCTCTTGACATCTTTTTCTGCCTGTGTCTTGCTGATTCAGAGAAGCAGTTCTACTTGATATACCTTCAGCAATTGTCATGGAAGTACTCAAAAAGGTATTTCTAACCAGACAGATAGAAAATGAAACAGTTAATGAGACACTTCAGCATATCATGCTTATACATGCAGAGAGTGTAACACTAAAACCAGAGTTAAGTGAATGGATTTTGGCAGGATGGAGCCAAAGATGTGGGAGGGACGCAGGGATTACATGCTGCCAGCTGCAAAACTTGAATTCCTTGTCATATCACACCATAGTGGTTGTGCAATTGACCACTCCCTCCATCCACACAGTGGCTATGGCCCATCCTGATAAAATTTCCAAAGGGATTCCATCTGCCACACTTGACAATGGAACAACAGTTTTAAAACTTCACAAAGAAAGAAAACAAATGGGTGTATTAGGGAACAGAAATTCTTGTGGAGCTACATCATGCATTCTTACTTCCAATGATAATCACAGGACAAGCAAGTGTGTTTGCATCTTGTGGCTTAGGACCAGCCAGCAGCTGCAAAGCTGTGGCTAATATAGCATGTTTGTACTGAAGGAAAATAGAGAAAGTAGGTACAAAATACATACTATTAAGCATTAGAAATAATGTCAAGTGCCTTGCGTACTCACATCCTAATTTGCTAGCTTCCAACCTATTCTAGAAAGGGTCTCACCAGTCAGACAGAATTTACCTTTTTTTTTAAAAAAAAAAAAGTGATGAAAAAAGTTACTAGACTGAAAGTTAGTAAGTTCAGCAAGAACAGCAAGTTTACATAACTACACACTTCCAGGTAGCACAAGTATGGAATTCCACATGTCTGTACATTCCCAGGAATGTACATTCTTACAGGACAGACATGCTTAAGTCAAGGATTGATCAAATAGGTGAGTATTCATTGTGACTACTCTCTGGTTGGGACCCATGCTAAATAAGACTAGTTCTGACCATCTGCTGCATTTAAACACTTGTTTGTGTGAGTCTGTGAGGGTACGTAGAATGACAGAGAAGATAACTAAACTACATGCAGAGTGCCCCTATGCTGCTAAGGAGACATGATCAGCTAACCAAGTGTCCTCATAGCATCACATAAAAATTCAACTGGCTGATTTACCAAGTGAGGAGTTATTTTCTATCAGCTCTGAAAACTGGCATTGTAAACAAAGACTATTCTTTCCTCAGATTTTTTTTCTTTGGTTTGTATCAACTGTTTTGCTGTTGGGCTTTTTACTGTTACAGTACAGACACCCAAGACTGATATTTTTGATAAGGGCTTTTGAGGTATTAGTACTAATTGAAATAATAAAATACTGAAATGTAAAAACACTAGGCTACTTTTGTACTTGGGGAGGTATAAAGCAGCCTTATACTTCCCCCAAATATTTATTTTGCATCATAACATAATATGGAGTGAGATGTATTTTTATTTCAGACCAATCATATGATGGTATGCAAATGAACTTTTGGTTTAATCAATAAAAATGCATCTTCAAAGAAAACCATCACACTGCTAAAAATATTTTTAATAATGACCACAGAAGCCATATTTGTCTCTTTGATCTCCTGATGCTTCTTCTGGTTTTAATCAGTGTTCCCACATGAAGAACTGTGGCAACCTATGATAATAGAATCCCTATTCACATCTCTAGGGAAACAAAAAATGTTCTCATCTGACGAAGGTAATTTGGTGTTCTGCCCCTTCCATCCGTGGGCCCCTGCCTCCATTACTGCCGGGGTATCTTGGCATCAGTTAAGTGGTTTCTGTCCTTTCCTCTGTGCATTACTCTCTCATTGAAGTGTTTCTGCTGTCTAATTATACCCTTTCAATCAAATTAGAGACTGCAGCATCTGGTTAGTGCCTGTAACTGTTGCCATCTGCACCTAGATGCAGTGCTCTCATTTAAGGAGGAGTGCTTAAATTGAAATCTCTAGCAAGAACCAGGGCAACAGTTTAGGTAGAATGGAGGTGACTTAAAACTCTTCCTTGAACACTGTGTAAGTACATGCATCAAGCAATGGATATAGTCATTAGACCAGCACCTTTGATTCCATGTACTTATATTTTACTTAAACATTTTTCTGACTTGTGAGAACTTAACCGGCAGTTACAGCATGTAAATTCAAGGAACCTTTATTTCGTGCTCCCGCCTTATCTGTAATTTAATGTTCTGGCTGTTGCACCACTGTAATGAAACCTAATATTTAAACAGAATCTAGTTTTATTTACCTTTCATTAATCTGCAGATTTTTAAAAGAAGACCATGCTTCTTATTTGGCAGTAGCTGGTAAAATATTTTCTGTCTAGTTTCTCATTGATAATTGTGTCAGCCTTTAATCTGTCTGGCCACTAGTCAGCATTCCAAGTAACTGCCAGAACCTATGGCAAACAAATAAAGCAAGGTTTTTTGGAGGTTTTTGTGGGGTTTTTTTGAGTGAAATATTAACAAGTTTATGATTCTTAATTTTCAGTCTCAAAAGCTATGTACATGACCCAAACTTAGAAGATTACTCTAAGAAGTGTTTAAACCATCCTGAAGCATCTGCCTCTTCAGTCTGTAATTTTTAATGTCACTAAATAGATGTCTTTGAGAAATTACAAATTTTGAAGAATGGTCAGATTTATAAGATTTCCCACTTGTCAACCTAAGGAAAAGAATGTTAGAGAAGTAGATAGCTGTTTTCTTTGCTTTTCATCTCATTTGTACAAAAAATACCGCAGATGAGTTCAAGTGTTTGTATTATTCTTGTCTGTGGCAATGTGGCACAATATGAGAGTTTTCTAGGTAACTGGAACTTCACCAGTTAAAGCAAATATTTGGAAGTCCATCTTAGAAAAATCATTGGAAGCCAGTGCAGACTCAGAAACATCAGTGTTTTATCAGTGCTTAATTCAGTAAAAAAGTCAGTCTGTTATATTCTGCACTACCTTAATATTCCGAGTGATCCATGGCATCCATGTGGAGTGCAGGCAGCCATACAGTACCCAAGTAACAAAGGGATAACTGATCACTGTAAGGTCCCTACATCGAAGAAGAAACCAAGACAGATGGAAAAAATTTCTACTACAGCTGCTGTTTGATCCTCCAAATGTTGATCTGGCTCTAATAAAACTAATAGTGAACCTGTATCACACAATGAGCATTCACTCATAGTGGACAACCATCTCCATGCTTATTTCCTGCTTTTTCTCTCTAGAAGTTGCCATTCAATAGGTACTCATCTCGTGTAAGTGTTCACTTTTAAAAAGGGGTTTTTTTTCTCTTAACCATGCCAGCTGATATGTTGAAAACAAAACAGTCCCAACAGTACACTGCTCTCCATGTTTTCTCACTAAGGCTCATAAGCATTATCCTGAACAGGATCTGTTGGAACCATCCAGCTTTTCTATCATTAATTCTGTTTGCGGACACCCCCATGAAACAGCAGAAGCAGGATGGGATCCATCAGTTAGCAGAGAGAAATCACCACAGATACTGATTTTAATCATGGATTTGACACGAGCATCCACCTCAGACTATATCTGAAACCCAGATGACTAAGATCTGACAAATGAGGGCATCAGAGACTTCAAGATTTGAATGCTCACAGCTTTCTTCATGTACCGCTAAAACCCCAGTGATTTCATATAGGTTTATGGTTGATAGGCTAGTTTAAAATGAGCCTTGGGTGCATGAGGAGAAACAGCATGACTAATCTACCAAGCATATTGGCACTCACCTTCCAGGAAGCTGTCAGCTTTAGCCTCCCCAGTATGCCTGGGGCATTCTCTTGCTGTCCTTGCTCCCCAGGCAGGACTTGGATACAGTGGAAGTTCTGTCATAGTATACCATAGTCTTTGCTGAAATTCCTAGAACTAGTACTAATTTCCTCGAGTCATTGTCCTGATGTTAGATTCCAAGTGAAGGGCTTGTGAAGCCTAAAGAAGGAGATAACAACCAACATAAGGCAGTTGGATACAGTGGGTGCAAGAGCAGTAAAGGAGAGATGGTTGTTGTATGGTTTATTTCTACCGCACTCACGGACTTCTACATGACCTTAATCTACCAAAGGTAAATCAGGTAATTTGAGTAAGACCAAGGGTTTTAGCAGTAGTGTTCAGTTCACTCTTTTCTGTTTTATTTAGATGACCTCTTCTAAATTAGTTTTGTGCAGACAAATTTGACTGACTTTTTAAGCTCATCTTTTCACAGAATTATTGTACCAGTGGTACAAGATGAGAAAAAGGCCAGAGGCCCCTTTTTTTAAGGTTCTCTTGGAACTTTTGTCTTTAAAGCACAGCCTATAGATTTGAAATAGTGAGGGCAGTGATCTGTCTGCAGATGAAACATTTCCTTTGCACCTTCAACAATATTTGGAATATTAATTCCAGAGTCAGATCATTAAGGTATTATCTTGGCTGTTGTGCAGCAAAACAGGGCAGTAATCACTGTGATAAATAGAAGAATTTAGCTATTTACTGCTAAGATAGTGAATATGCAGAGAGATCTATCTGTATTACTAGGAACTCTGTAGAAAACTGCATAAAACATCTCAGCAGATCTCAAAGCTGATCATTCAAGATAAGAGGAGTGAGGACTTATTTTTAAATACCAATATTACTTGAAAATATTGTACTCTAATGCTATAGCAAAATTACTATTAAACATAAACAAAATTTCCTAGCAGATTCACTGTAACACAGGAAGGTATGTATTTCATTTGCTAACAGCTGCTAAATTCCAGAACTTAAAAGTTTTTTATTTCAGTTTTTCTGGGATAATCAGTGATTTCAGTGGTATATCACTACCTCTTCTTTCCACATCTAGATGCTAATAACACCAGGGGAGCCTCACTACAACACAGCTGGCACATTTTTTTCCAAATATCTTGGCAGTGCAGAACAGCACATAAGTTACAACAAAAATCTACAGCCAAGAGAAATTAAGAGAGCCCTGACTCTTCCTTTTGTGCAATGTCTTAAAGCACTAGTGCAAAGAAGTTTGAAGAAATTCTATTTGGAAAAAAAAAAAGAAAAAAAAAAAAGAAAAAAATAGAGCTGACATGAAAATGAAAGGTAGTTGCAAGTTAAAGCATGGGCTAGTCTTAGCAAATCCTAAATTGGCCCGATGTTAACTGCAGTTTAGTCTGTGTACCAGATTCCATTCAGGTATTGTAGCATTCCTTGCATTTCTGAGTAGATGTTAGTACATATTGCTTCTCATTTATAACTGAGAAGCAAAAAAAGTAATAGCACTGAATAGACATGTTTTCTGGATTAATTAATCTCTTATCATAAGTGCTTCTTTATACTGTGCATAGTTTATCCAGTTTATGTTTTCCCTTCTTTCCTGCCAAATTCATTAACTTATATTTTTCAGCTTTGATGTAGAAAAAACTTAGTTAACTGCAAAGCAAGAGGGAGTGAAGAAATTTGCAACATTGTGGTGACTTTAAAGTGGGTTTTTTTCATATGTTTATACAAATATTGATGGCTGCCTGAATACTGGAAACTCAGATTTGCATTTTCAAGTGTATGTAGCTCACCTGCATGGCTGAGGCAGCCAAGTAAATTGCAGTAAGGAGGAGTACTGACTTGAAGCTTGTTTTTATTAAAATAAATAGCTTTCTGTCCATGGATGAGAGCAGTATATAGTAATGGCTCTGCAGACACCTTTTCAGTGTGCCTTCAGCAACAAAATTCCATTTGGGAGAAATCATAACTTGCCTAGGCATGAAAATACACAGTGAAGTCACAGAACCATCAGCTTTCATCTGCTGCGTAATGGAACTGAAATAATCATTATAATTGCTATTTTGATATTTGTGGGCCTAGACTAAAATAATTTCAAAGCATGGTTATAATAATACATTCTCCCTTCTCCCACAATATTTTTAAATACAAAAAAGGTGTACTGTTAAACCAGGATTAAGGTGGGGGTGTGTGGGGATTTTTTTTTTCCAACTTCAGACACACAGGTCTTTCCAGCCTTGTTTTGTAAATAAATGACATGTACGTTTCTTGCAAACCTGAGATCAGCATACTCCACTTCAGAGCACTCTGCCTCAGGGCAGTAGAACAAACATCTCAGCAGCTGTTACTTGATTTCTATAGAGAATACCATCAGATAAAGCTTTTTGGCCTGCAGGGAGCATTTGTGACTTTACCCAGTAATGCTACTCCATACAAATAAAATTTTACAGCAGTGTAATGCAGCAGTTTAAATTCTGTTATGGAGTGTTGTGTTTAATAATATTTTAAAATAAATGCACAGATATTTTAAAATAAATGTAACCAAGTATTAATTATAAACAGAATAGAATTATTTATGGTACAGAAATTATAATCACTATTTCTGGAAGATGATCACAGAATGGCCGAGGTTGGAAGTTGACCTGTGAATGTCATCTTGTTCAGCCTCTATGCTCTAGCATGGTCACCTAAAGCAAGCAGGTCAGGATCATGTCCAGATGGCATTTGAATATCTCCAAGCATGGAGAATCCACAGCCTCTCTAGGCAAATGGTTCCTGTGCTCTGTCACCATCTCAGTACATAATTTAATAAAAAATGTTCATATTTAGTAAAGGTAAAATTTTCCACGCATATGAACATTTGTTTGATCAGATGTCAGAAATAAGATGCAGCAAAGTCTTCAGTTGCCTAAACAATGAAAGAAACTTGTTAGTGAAAGAAAACATGGTACCTTGGGGATTGGGTGGTGAAGGAAGGACAACCAAACACTAAACCTACATGCATTCTCTCTCTTTTCCATTTGTTTCTTCCCAGAATGTTATACAGCAAATGGGGCTGACTATCGTGGCACTCAGAACCAGACCTCCCAATATGCAGGGAAACCTTGTCTTTTTTGGAATGAGACCTTTGAGCATCCTTATAATACTCTGAAATACCCGAATGGGGAGGGAGGGCTTGGAGAGCATAACTACTGCAGGTAAGAAGAATCTCATTGCTACTACCATTGTCTATATACCCAGTGTTACTTAAAATAGTTAACTAAAAATTAGGAGCCTTCCTGTCATACAGTGAAGAATGTCAGAACCATGGTTATCTTACACAGTTTGTTTTTCTCTGTAATCAGTACCCTGGATCTACCTGCACCCTTATCCACAACGTGGAGATAATAAAAGAAATTTATTCAAGCCAGAAGTACAGAAGCAGTGGTGAATGTCTGTAGGAGTCTCTGGAACATTATATTTTTTATCCTCACTCATAAGCCTGACACCGCTATACACCACATTTCCAAGTTTTGTGCTAATTAAAGTTATGTAGTCACTAAAAATTCTCAGTGAGCATAAGCTGTTCAGTGATTTAGGGTTGCTACTTGAGTTCAGAAGCTCAACTATCAGCAGTTACAATACAAGCTCAAACCTCAGCAGATCCTCTTTCATTTCCCTGCCTTCCCGAGAAGCCCTCCACAATTATGGATAGAAGTCACAATGAAACTTGAATGAGAAGTTTAGAATTTAGGAGCCAAATAACTTATGTCCAGAGATGTCGAGGCTCTCCAGGCTCCTTTCAGCCTGTAACATGACGTTCTGCCTTTGCAGGATTGACCAGGTAAGTTTTTATGACCATCTGTAGTTGCAATGGAAATAGGTGGGGAATAACTTCTTAAATACATTCCTTAAACAGTGACAGTGATCATCAGCTGGGGTGAGCATATCAACTTGTGTGGTGTCTTACTTACTGGATAATGGGAACAGATCTATAAACAAAGAGATTAAAAACTGAGTTCCTTGGAACACAGCAAGAAAAGCTCTGTTGTTTCTCGTTCATGAGAAGGTTCAAACTACACCTCTTGTCATCCTGGAAGATGCTTTTACTTAGCAGGTTATTGGCTTTCTAGGAAAAAGCCTGTAACTTGCCACCTTTGTGTTGAAATAATTTCACTGCAAGCAATATAAATCAGGACAAAATTAATATACAGGAGTTCGGCACAGTTGGTATGCCATGAGCACAGCATCCTGGTTCTTGATCCAAGAACTTTCCCATATTTAATCAGAAATAGACATTCAAGAAAATATGACAGAGTGAGAGCCAGCCAGTTAATAGAGAGTAAGGAAGAAAACATAGAAAAGAGGTCTTGTAACATGTAGTAAACAGATAAGTGCATTGATGAAAGGAGTCAGTGGCATCTCCAGGGTATTTGATGACTCAGAAGGATATTTCTCATTAGTGGACTATTAATGAAAGAGAAAGAAGAAAAAGACTTACTTGGGATCTTTTCCAGTGGCTACAGCAGTGCTTCAAAATAACGCTTTTCAATGTGTTGTGCCAGTGGACACTGTTTTCAGCCATAGAGGAAGGAAGCATTATTGCCAGGGTCTGAATTGATGCACTTTTGAATCAGTTCAGCATCTTACAGAAGCAAAGAAAAATACACCACCTACAAGACAAACCACAAAGAAATTGGGCATTCTCTTCAGAAAATGGCCTGGAAGCCAAATAAACCTATCAAGCTGTCTACTGTCAGATCATATGTGAGCAGTGGAAGGGTTGTCTTCCCATCAAAAACACTTCATGCCAATCTCAAAGCCTTTCTCAGCCCAACATAACAATTCTCATGACATACACACACAAAGACAAAGCTATAAAAAGGCTAGTGGCCACTTCGTTATCTCTGATACAAATAGTAGAATCAAGAGCTTAATTTTGATTGCTGCACTGTGGTGATAGATAGACTGCACCTGCAGGATCTTACTTTTGGCAGTCATCTCTGACTAATACTTATGTTAGTACAAAGGAAAACATGTACATGCTATGCAAAAATATGAATAGCAACAATGTTTAGCCACATATTCAATTAATTACTAGGGTCTCACTTAGCTAATGAGAACTTGATGTTGAAAGGAGTTAGGACCTGTAATCTGGTATGCCTGAGAAATTACATGATAAGCAAATGCAGCTTTTTAACTTCAGTCTGGTAGGTGTTCGATTATCCTCTTTGAGACAGTGTTTGACCAGAAGGTCATCCATTTCCTTCCTTATGCTGTTTTACTTGACCCAGGAATATTCTCACAGGTGTATGAAATGATGATCCTAACACAGATCCATTTTAACTTGACATTCTGTTGGAAAAAATGCTTGGAAAGTTACTGATTTAAGATTACCAGAGCATATCTTTAGCATGCAAATCTCGTCAAAGCCTTTGAAGATACTACTGTTTTAGCTCTTTTTCTACCATTCATTTTCTTGGTGACAATGGACAAGTTGATCTTCTGCTCTCTGAGGTAACGCATACCTCACAAGACTTTTAAAGGCATAATACATTGCTTTGAGGCTAAATTTTGGGGACAACAGTTGAATAATCTAATTTTACACTTACAGCATTAATCATAAGCATGTTATCTCTCCATGGGTGGTCCTTAGTTGGAATACTGTTTACTGCAAGCTGGAAGTGCTTCATAATGTTCCACTAAACCTCATTTAAATCATAATGAAGTTATGCAGGCTAAAGTTTTTGGAGATTTTGAAAGACACTCTAATTGTTTTCTAACTGTGTGCACTTTTGAGGTTGAAGGTAGAGATTTCTAAAGATACTCATCACATTTCTCTGCAATTTCCTTGCATTTTAAGGCATCAGTTACAGACATCTGATTTCTGTCGTGTGGGTGTAAACGCAACATTTCCTGTAACTGAAAACAAGGAAAATTATGTTGAGTACAAGCTTTCCTTATTTTACTCTTCTATTTTCTTTTGCCACTGGAAGGACTGCCATTATGCCTAAAGTCCTAGCACACTAGTCTAAGGCTTTCATCATCCACTACTTTTACTAGTTTGTTTGAAAGCTTAAATAACAGCATTTTAGCTAAAATGAATTCAGCTCACCAGTTGCCTTCAGCATTCTGTTATTTGACAAAAAAAGCATCCCCAAAAGTTCTAAAATTGGATCTCCCACAAAGAGTTGTTAATATGCCCAAATGACAACACGCAGCTGAACCAACACTTGAGTGCAGGGAGGTCTCATTAATAAAATTCATACCAATGTACATGATAAGACGACTGCAGTTGGTCCTGGTGACAAAAAAAGGTCACATTTCAACTTACCTGTCCAAAATAACAATTTTTCCAAATGATGCTACACAATAGCAAAGTCTAATCACAGACACGTAAGAAATTATCTCCTCCATCAATATATCAGATCACTGGAAAAGATTTATTCAGCTTTACTGAAGGGGAAGAAAAGGCCTCAGTCTTTCCCAGAAGGAAGGACTTCATAGGATTAGTATTTTTGTCATTATGCAGAAAGTTGGAGTCTGGACTATTTCATACCAAGGCAAAAATCATGTTTAGGATTCTAAGAAACCTGTACACAGGATGTGGGGATGAAACTCTTCTTTTCTCTCAATTCTGTCCAGAAATAGCTCTGCACCTTTTAGATTTAAAGAAAAAGATGTTGTGTTTTGGACATTAATAGTGTTTTATGGTAATAACCAAAGTTATCAGAACTTCCTTACCACTTTTGCATTTTTCTTGGTAAGTCCAACATTTTAAATATTTAATAGGTATTGGAGCAAAAACAGATGATACTGAAAACTTGATAAGATTTAATTTTATGTGGGTTTTTTGAAAACATTTTATCACTTTTTACTAACTCTATTTATCTCTTTCAGAAACCCTGATGGAGATGTCAGCCCCTGGTGCTACATTGCAGAGCATGAGGACGGAATATATTGGAAATACTGCGAGATTCCATCCTGCCGAAGTAAGAGCTCCATGCAATGTTTTTAGGCCTGCATCTCTGTTGAACAGAGATTGACATTTATACAACTGCTATAAGGCAAATCAGTTTCTTTTCATTTAGAGATTAAGCAGTAATTTGATCAGGTCTCTACAATTAACGGCAAGCTTACTGAATTGTTCCTTCATTTAATTTCATTTTAGAGTTACTGGGTTATATAATTCACAAATAATATCAGAATGCAAAATACTAAAAAATTATAAAGTACAGCTAGTTTTTTGAGTCCATAGAAGTATTAAATTAATTTATTCAAATCTAGAGGACAAATATCAATAGCAAAAGTATTAATTATTTTTTTTTACAATGTACATACATGTCCATCATTTGTAATTAGCTTGTAAAATGGATGGCATTAGTTTAATGTTTATAACACATTATACACAGAATTGCATGGAACAAATAAAGACAGGATGAGAGAACAGAGGGAAAATATGGCTATTTTGTGAGGTATATGGGAGCTCTGGTCTAGAATTCTAATTCTTGCAGGTGCATATATGTAGCATTGCTGTCAAACCACAAACTGAACTCTGATTTTTCTAACAGATAATTCACAAGCTGTTAATTTATTATTAAGTATTAGAAGTTTCCTTTTAATGTTTAATGTTTTTTCCGTGTTGCATTATTTACCTTGTCTAAAATGTGTAGCTTTTGACATGATTCATGTCAACATCTTCCAGAATTTTAATTCCTGAATGCTTGAGGAGAAATTCCTCAGAATCACATTCTTTAAAATATGCCTAAAAATTAAAAAAATATTTTCAGTTTCATGTGTTAACAAGGAACCATAACTATACATTTTAAGTTTAATCACTAATGCCTCTGCTACCTTTCCCAAATTCTTCAGCTGTCCTTACATAGGCATCCTTTCAAGTGGAAGAAGTGGTTTTCTTACTTGAAGTTAAGAAAACAAAACAAAACAAAAAAAGAATTAATATGAAATTATTTGTTACATTGTCCACAGTGTTTTTTACTAATGCGAGCAAGTCACATCTTCAAGCTGGGCAAACAAATACATACACGTGACCTGACTTTTACCTATGCTCAAATACAGATTAGAGTCTAATTTAATTAACACAAAATCATTCAGAACTCAAACTCATTATTCAGAGTACATCTTACTCTTATTTTTTCTAATATACCAGGTCCTATTTAGGAAACATGACCCTCAAAATTAAGAAACTTATCTTGGTCTAAAATGAAAGAATTTGCATTTTCTTTAAAGACCACAGATGCTAACAAATTCCCTGGGTATGGCACCAGTAAAAAAGCTGAAAGGCAGATTCTCTCCACTCCATTTGTTCTACACAAAGGATCCTTTTAAAACTAGTCTGGCTTATTTTCTCTGTGGTGGGGAGCAGAGAGTTTAAACTTGGACACTTACTTGCACAGATAATCCAGACTTACATTTACAAAATGTCCTTTTGACCAGTAGCAGCTGCTTCGAGCATTGCACTGAAACTGGATACTAGAAAAAGGAACTGCAGCAATTTAGAACAAACTGTACATTACAAGCCCATCCAAGTTTTAATACAAACCTCATGGTTTATGAAGCTGTGCAAGTGAAAAAACCAAACAAAACCCCACAAACAACAACAAAAGCAAAACAAAAAACACAACCCAAGCAAAATAAACAAACAAACCAACCAGATTTTCTGTTTTCAGTAAGCATGGTGCTAAATCATAAGACCATCAAAACTGATTTGTGAAGTGCGTAATAGAAAACTGAGTGTTGTGATGAAAGAAGAAAGCAATAGCATAAAGAAATCCTATTTGAAATTTTTAGACAAGAAATAAAAGGTCTTATATAAGCTTCTTTTAGATAATTATATTTACTACTAGGAAAGACAAGTAGCTGCAGCATAACTTACCTATAAACTATACCCACATAATACCACAACAATGCCAACAACATGAAGAGTCTTGATTGCCTAGAGAGATTTGCATGCAGTGATTCACTGTAACATTAAAGAATCTGCAGTGAAGAATTTTTCATTATGGTGATGATTTCACATAATTATATCATGTGTCCTGTTCAGTACTATTTATTAGTAACACTAAATGTTTTATTCAGAAATGTGTTCTGGCATTCAGCATGTGTAAACATGCTGTGCAGAATTTGGCAATGTTAGATGAGGATTGATGGGCATGATCACAGAAGACAGTGGTTCTTACCCCAGTAAGAGCTTAGCCATTCTATTTCTGCCTCTCCTCTTCTTATTGATTTTTCTGCTAAAAAGACTCAAATGAACATAAACAAAATAAAAGGCAAGAAGGCAGCACTGAGTCCTGAGAGAACATGTGCAACTTATATGGAGAATTCAGATCTGAGTGCTTTAGATCATTTGTTTTCAATGTTTTAAGTATTCCTGAGATTTTTTTGGTCTCTTTGTTAATGAGATTAGGTTGAAATTCAAAGGAAATAACTTACACCCCTTAAAGGTAAATGAAAGAAAGACTTCTTATTCCACTTAATTTCCTCTCCATGGTTATGGCTCCCATGAGTCTCTTACCATAAGCAGATTTCATTACTGGAATATTTCCTGTGTCCATTCAGATCTTGTAATAAATTAATTTATTACTGAAATATTGATGAAGAGTTATATGGCAGAACCAAGCGAGTTACACAGAACTGTGCAATTTACCTGGCCGTATGACTTGTCCTGTGTACATTTTAACACAAGAACAAAGAGAGTAGCTCATGAAATCTGAGATGCCATACTGGTGCATACAACCATTGCTGAAAAGCTAGGAAACTCTTGAAAAACAGCTAGGTGAGCATAGCTTTGAGCTCTAAAGGCTGAATTCCATGTTTTATAAATAACCTGAGCATTAACATGTAATATGCCAAAGCTCTGGTATTTGCCAGGACCTCTTTATGTCAGATGCTGCTTAAAAGAAAAACAGCACGCTTGCACAAAAGATGTGACCTTTTAAGCACAAAAGAATAAATAGTTACAAACAAGTGAAGAGAGTGTAAAAAACATCACTCATCAGCATGAACAGTAATGGCTTAACATTGATTACGTAATTTTTGCCACAGTTAGGATCAGACTATCAGTGGCCATAGGAAGAACTGGCACATCAAAACTTACATATGCATGTAAAAGAGTAATTTTGTGTGTGTGTGTTTTGTCAGTTCAGAAGAGCACTTAATCATATGTTTGATGCAGAACTATTAAAGTGATTTTAATTGAGCATATATCCTTGGTCTCATGTAGTCTGTTCAAACAGATACCAAAGTAATTTGAAGAGCTGGGCACTGGCACTGAAAATTACTGTTCACTATTGGGCTAGACTGATGCTGCTTCTGGTTATTCCCAACCACCTGACACTGATATTTTTTTGCTAGATACAAAAAAGGGACACCACAAAGACCAGCTAGCTTTATGATATACCCCGATTGTACACTTGATTTATTTACAAAATGTAAGAAACTTTCCAATTACTGTCTGGTTTCTTAGCATGGAACATATCAAACTACTAATGACCTAGAGACCGGGTTGAAGGGTCTCATCACAAAATATACTTTAAAAAAAACCAACAAAACAACCCCCCCAAAAACCCCACAAAACACAAAAAACCCCACAAAACTTGAAACTAAACTAAATTAAAGTGTTTTTAGGAAATCTCAGGTCTCCTAGGAAAATGAGCTAGGTTGATTAACTAGGAACCTTTTTCAGAGCAGTGAAATCATGCCCTGTACAAAAAATCTGAGCTCTCTGAGAACTATCTACCCAGCTGTACTCAGCTGGGGTGGAGCTCCAAATGGGGATTTCCACAGGTGTGTTAAATCAGGCTGTAACTCGCAGTGTCAGTACTTATACGCATAGTGCTGCAGGGCATATCAAAGCCATAATTCCATGCAATCATTTATAATTTTAATTGTGTAATTCTCAGAAAACAAAATTATTTTATAGACAATATTTGAAGCAACATTATCTAATTATTAAAAAAATATATACTTGAATTTTCTTCCCATCTTCTTTCTAGTACTATAATCATCCTCCTTAGGGGTATAATCATACACATGCTAATATACTTGCTAGTCACCAACAGATACGCTAGCCTTCTTCCTCAAATAAAGGAACCTGCCTCTGGCAACACAGCCTAGGTCTGGGAGCAGGTTTTCAGACGACCTGTTTCCAGATGTTAGGATGATTCTGATCTTAACAGCAAGTTGGTATCAGTTTACAAACTCAGTATTTAATATTCCAAAGGAATAGAAATGAGGCCATCTTCATTAGAATTAGGCAAATAGGAATTCAAGGCATTATTTCAATGGCTGCTACACATGGACATATGTAAGAAATCCCAGAAATGGGCTTTCCAGCATCCAGTGAAGAAATGCTTTCAGAACTACTGTACAAGATTGCTCAGTACAAAAAGCATCATTGCATTCCTATTGTACTTAGGTTAAAGTACAATAATATAGTGGTTTAGTAACACACAGGTTATTTGATGAAGGGCAACCTGTAAAAGAGATGGCCATTTCAAAAGAAGCCCCAAGACAGCTAATCCACATTCTTTTAAGGCATTAGAGGCTGCAAAACCCTATACCCAGCATTTTCCCTGAAAAAAAAAAAATATTATTGGCAAGGCAGAAACCTGAAACAGTGCTGTGTAAAAAGATGCTTCCAGAGAGTTTAGAATTTATTGGGTACGGAAATAAATGAAGTAAAACTGGCATACAACCCTCTGCAACATCACATTATACAGAGCAGTGGAGGTTAGATAGAAAAAATAATAATAATCCGCATCAGTCTGGCACTAGAATAAAACTTTTCTGACCACAGAGCAGATAATAGATTTCATTCCAAGTCTGTGAGCAGATATAAGTATGAAAGGGATAATTTTATGCCATTAACACAACCATATATTGTACTCCATATCTAGTAGTCATGGCTAAATTCCAGTGCTTTGATGAAAGGTGCAAAACCTTAACAAAACAAAAACAGAGGAGAAATTATGCACTGAAGGGGGAAAACTGTTTCTGTGCCCTCAGAATGTGATGAAAGAGCTTTGAAATATTGTATTAATGCAGTATAAACTGATGTTTCTTTAAAAACATAGTATTACTCACTTTGCATCTCTTTATAGAATGCATAAAACATGATAAAACTTTGAATTCATATCAGAATATGCATTATAAATATTAGGAAATTCCCCTGTGGAAGTATATAGTCACTCCCATAAAACTTGCCAAACTCCATCCTAAAAAAGTTTTACTTCCCTTCCTCAAATATCCTGTTTAGAAAACTTCCAGAACTTCATTGTTTGGAAGATCAGACAAAAATCACATAGTTTAATTTACACAGTGAGAATATGCATTAACGTAGTCAAAAAAGTCACAGAACCTCTGAACCTACTTAATGTCTTTTTAAAAAATTGTCTATCAGGAGAAATTAAGGTATTTTGTTTGTCTATATTACTGCAGCTTACAGAAACGATCTACAGAGTATTGCCAGTATATTGCTAAGAAGATATGATACCATTTCACCACCAGTCATTTATCCCTTGGCATGTGGAAAATGCAAGGAGGATCTAGCACAGAGTAATATTTCTCAAATTACAAAATCAAGACAAGAATATTGAGAGAGATGCTTAGTAACATGGTAGTGCACAAAGCGGTCTGTGTTTTGTGTTTCCAGGCACAGCTTTAACATGCTTGTTAAACTTGTAAAACTTGTTTGTTTTTCTTGCTAGTGCCGGGGAATCTAGGGTGTTACAAGGACCACGGAGAGCCACCACCTCTGACTGGCACCAGTGAGACCTCCAATAAACTCACTATCCAAACATGCATAAGTTCCTGCCGAAGCCAGCAATTTAAGGTGATTTCTTTGACATACATTTACAGGTTTTTTTTAAAAGACAAAAGATGTCAATATGCCTGGAGCTCTCTATCGTATTTCTCCTAACACCCCCCTCCTCCCCCCCTCCTTTTTTTTTTTTTTTTTCCTAACCTTCAGTGGGTCTAAGGCCTCACTTCCACTATCTATCTATCCCTCTCTGCATCCAGAGCTATATTCCATCTTTCTTGATAGTCTTTAGAAGCATCCTGGTAACTTAAAGAAAAACAGTTGGTGGTAGGACCTGTGATTAACGATACTTCTCCATAATACAAATATTCTGCTGCCAGCTTTCTTGCTGATACAACCTCCTGCTGACACTCCTTTAAATATTACCCCTCCCTTCCTTATGCATCTTTGCTGTCAAAGTTTGCAGGCATGGAATCAGGTTATGCTTGTTTCTGTGGAAATAATCCTGACTACTGGAGATATGGAGAGGCAGCCAGTACGGAATGCAACAGTGTTTGCTTTGGAGACCATACTCAGCCTTGTGGTGGGGATGGCAGAGTCATTCTTTTTGACAGTAAGTATTGAAACAGGCTCAGTTTTTCCCACAGGAGAGGCCCCAAGTATCGAGCAAATTACGAAAAAAGTATTGAAATGCAATGAGAACTGTTGCACACAAACCAGCAAAACACCTAAATCTACTTTTAAAATCAAGTTGCATTCCATTTCTGCATAAAAAAAAGCTCCTTTCCATTTCAGTATAAAATTCACATCCACTAGTAATGTGAAATTGCTCTTCCAAGAAATTATGCCTGCTTAGGCAACTGAGTCATGCTCCAGACATTGTCTCTTACTTCCCCACAAATTGTACTAACTCGGCTGTCAAAATAGCATGTCACGGAAAGACTCCTTCAGAACTAATCTTACCAGAGAGCAAATATATCATTAAGCAAGGCACCTCAAATAAAATTTCGGTCTACACCAACTTTGGGTCTTTTATTACACAAGCCAAAGCAGCATTATAGAACTGTGTCAGGAAAAGACCATACCACAAAAGTACAAACAAGTTAAGTTGCTATTGTGACCAGTGCCAGCTGGTTACCTTCACAGGTGGATGGTATGAGTACTCAACTGTCTGGCTGCAGTGCAGGCCCCCAGTATAACCAAGAGTACTGGAAAAGTTCAGAGTATGCACTGATACTTCATTGATTCTCAGATCTCAGCTATCTCTGATGCAGAAGTTAAGTTATAGACTTTTTGGAACTAAAAGTGGCATCATTTTTATCTTCTGAACATACAACCAAGCTTTCCATCTCATTAGTCTAAAACTCTGGTCCACAGCTATTGAGACAGAAAGACATTTTATATGAGACAGGACTTAGTCACTCTGCTCACTTCCAGATTGTTACCAAGATATGAAAAGAAACACTGCAGTTGCAGGTTGCTTTCAGTGTTCATATAGCATGTTGCTTCACACTGCAGCATCCTCTCCTTTCTTCTGCTCTTGGCTTCCTGGTCCTCAGAGGGTAAAGATTTCTCCTAGATTTCCTGTTCTGGAATGACTGAACATTCAGCAAGATGGTACTCCGAGAATCTGCACTGTCTTTTCTGGTAAACACCAAGGGAGAGAGCTATGGCCAGGCAAGAGAGGCCACTCGAGTAACTGCCACCTATTTTCTTCTTCTGATGAACAACACCTTTTCACCTCAATCCTCTTTTCCAGATCAGGCCATATCCCCAGAATCTTCACCCCAATCTCTGTACACATGAACATAGTCCATTAATCTTATGTGTTTATGTGCAGTCATCATAACCTGAAGGTCTAACAGTCAGACCCACAAAACAGAACTCTACCAACTCTAGAAGGAAATAAGGAGAAGGGAAAGCATCTCCATTCCACCTGGGGCAATGCTGGAAGTGTGGGAAAGGGTACAATGGTTACATACAAGGGCAAAGGATAGCTGCAGTATTCAACCTTGATACATAGGTTTCAGAATAATGAGAGAGAAATGAGTGTATCCCAAGCAAATGTGACATAACAGCTGTGCTCCCATTGCTAGGGAAAGCAAAGAGTACCAGTCCGAAAGACAGTGTATCCTGCTGAGGTAGCAAGGCTGTGCCTTCAAATCACATTTCATTATTAGAATCTACAGTGTGCTAAAGCTGTGCATAATGAACATATAATCTCATTTTTTTTCATTTTTCCCTTTTCCTTTTCATAGCCCTTATTGGTGCCTGTGGAGGGAATTATACTTCTGCTACAGCTGTGATCTATTCCCCAGATTTTCCTGACACATACGGGACAGGCAAAGTCTGTTACTGGACCATACAAGTTCCAGGAGCATCTCAAATCCACTTCAGCTTTGCCCTTTTTGAAATCAAAGATTCTACAGATATGGTGGAACTGCTGGATGGCTATACCTATCATGTTCTCGCTCGTTTTAATGGCAAGAACCGGCCTCCCCACTCCTTTAACATCTCTTTGGATTTTGTCATTCTGTACTTTTTCTCAGATGAAATTAACCAAGCCCAGGGATTTGCTGTCAGATACAGCGGTAAGAGGCTAACTGTTCTTTCTGCCTTTCAATGAGCCATTAAAGCATTTAATTAACACAAAAGATTTCTGAAGTGGCAAAAAAGCTAATATTTTAACTTTTGTGTTTACAGGTGTTCATCTATCTTGTTGCCACTGCTCAGTGGGTAAAAGCTTCGCTAAAATGCCTCTTAATTTGTAACACTGCAGTCAGCTATGACATAAACAACAAAATTTAAATTTTAAAAAATCAGTCCTATACATACCTGCTTTTCCTAGACTGGAAAATGACAATGCTGAAACAAAACAAAAAAACAGTAGTCCATCTGAACTGTGGTCTATTTTGGCTCTTTCCAATAGTCTGTTCCACTCAGATGGAACATCATCAATAGAAATCATTTTAGTCCATGAATTGAACCTACTTTTATGATGAACAAATAGTTTCCAGAAACATTCTAAGAACCCAGCTTGGAAAAATGCAAGCTTTTCCTGACATCAGGCACAATTTGATTATTAAAATTCTCTTAAGTAAACCAGAGAGCAGCACATGTCTGTTTACAAGCACAAAATGAAGTTCAATGATACCTGTTTAGAAATTGTTGTTATAATCATACTCTTGTGTTTTCAGCTGTGAAGGATAATGTGCATCAAAACAAGATTCCAATAAATCAGACACTTTCAGAGAAGATAAATGAACAAGCAAATCTCAGCATCAATGCAGCCCGGTCATCAAAGATACTTTATGTCATCACCACCAGCCCAAGTCATCCCAGTAGCTCCATGCCTGGTAATACTACATGACAGTGTGGAAACAGGAAAAACATTTTGCCAAGGCACAATCTAGAGTTACTATTTCCTTTGCTTCATCTTGCACAATATCTAATCCACTATGCCTCTTACTAATAGATGAACTTTCATTTAGTCTAATCATCCTTAACAGTGCTTCTATCATTTCTTTTCAAAGTAGGAAAATAATTTGAGGTAATGTGAAGATCATGAGAATGAAAGCACACCAGAATACAATGCAAGTAAGAGCAGCCTCCTTGCTAGAGTCAGCTTCAGTGACCTGTGCAAACCACAGAGGTGGCAAAAAGTGCTGGAAAAAACAGAGCAGGCTTTTGTAAAGTCTGGAAGAACCTGAATGAAAACCTCAATGTTGGATGCATCCCTCTTACCCCTATTCACAAATGCTACAGCAATAATATAAGGAGGGCTAAACAAGGATGAAGGAAGTTAATGGGTCCAGGGAAGATGCCACTGAGAATGTCATATGTCTATGACACCTTCAAGACCACCTAATTCAGGATATTGTTGAGTGGTAAATAATTGAGGACTGGAAATGCACTCCTGATGAAAATTACTACTGGTCTCCCTTACCTTTAAATACCCTCAGCATCTGCTTTTATGTATGTGCAAAGCTGTGCCTTGATGACACAATGGACACTCTCATAGTTCTGTAGTTCTGAAACCGTCCGCTGTTCAAATCCAAAGTGTAACGACATGGCTGCACATGAGCTGCCTATGCCCAGCCTAGACATGTTTCAGAACATGCATAGGATTCTGCACAGATATTCTGGCACTAGGCCCAGGCTACTGCCTGAGTTACCACAGCTGCAACTAAGCTGTCTAGTTTTAAACTAGCTTGGGCATGTTGACCAAGGATGGAACTGCACCCTTGGATTTTATGTAGTTATGAAAATACTGTTAAAATCACCATGAGCAGTCAGTGCTTTGAGGAAGGGGCACTGAGTGGGAAGAAATTTACACTTAATTTTTTTGCTCCTTTGAGCTTCAGGACTCATGAAAGTGACAGCCCTTATTCAGTTCTAGTAAGTCAAGGTTCTTGCGTGCTAAATATGTTGGAGTTACATTCTAGTGACATCCTCTTTCCCCCCTGGACATACTGTAACATCCCAATGCAAGATTATGGAAGTGCTGAGGAAAAGGTCATCTAGTAATTTAGTAATCAACTCCTCTCAAGCCGGATCTCTTAAATAGCTCAAATGTTACAATGTATCAAGCTGTTCTTTAAATCTTGCTTGAGATTCTGGTACAAGCAGAACTAACTTGAAATGTAAAATACAATGACCATGAGCCTTCAGTCGAAGGCTGTAAAATAGCAGACCCCAAATACTTACCACCTGTCTCAGTAGATTTATTGAAAAAAAAAAAAAACAAACAACAAACCATACTTAGTGAGAGAAAACTAGGCCATCTCCTTATACAAATATAGTTACTACTGGTAGCATATATTCTCATATGATTTGTTTAGTCTGCTTTTAGATTTTCCTCTGAGTTCCTTTAAGATCCTTTATCCTTTCCTAGATACTAGCTAGATAATTTTACTCATATATGATTTGGATTTTCCCAACCTTCTATTTCACAGGGAGCAGTCCTACATAAAAAAAAAAAAAAAAAAAAAAAAAAAAAAAAAAAGTCTGACTCAGTTACACAGTTTCTGCTAGTCTTTTTTCAGGGAACACTTTAAGGCATCTTCAAATTACATTGTGGAATAAAGCATCAGAAGGCTATGTGTTTCTTTTGTGCAATATTCTATCACAAAAAAAATTAGGTAAATGAACGTACTGAGAGCTTCTCCTCTCTCTTCTTTTACAGAGTGGACAATATATAGTCTAATAGCACTGCTCATCTTAAGTGTTACAGCCATAATAGCAAAGATATTTCTTCACATAACCATGAGGTGAGTATGGAGCAAAGCTGTCACAGGAGTATTGACATCTTAGCTCTTTACCAAATGCAGTTCATTTCTCTGCCTTCTGATACTGTCATACTGTTAATATTCAAAACCAAGGTACATATTACATATTTTATACTTTCATAAAAGATACCAAATAACTAAATTTTTAAACTTTCCAGTCCATTAGGATACCACATGTACTGCTAGAATATCTGTTTTGGTCTTGTTTTGACAAGATTTATATTTTAAGAAACAAAAAGGTTTCTCATACTGAGTGATGTTATAGAGCAAAAAGAAAAGTATAATCAGATATCCAACGTGGTAATACTTTACAGGAAAAAAATTAAAACCTCATCCCAGTTCTGGGAACTGGGAAAAAAAGTGAGATATAGGCTAGCTGATACCTACTTTAAGTTACTGAAATTAAGTTAATTAACTAAGTTGGAGGGGGGGGGAGTGTCAGTCAGCTGGAAGATAGGAGAGCTCTGCAGAGGGACCTGGACAGACTGCAGAGTTGGGCCAATTCTAGTGGGCTGAAGTTCAACAAGGCCAAGTGCCGGGTCCTGCACTTAGTCCACAACAACCCCATGGGGAGCTCCACGCTGGGCACTGAGTGGCTGAGAGCAGCCAGGCAGAGAGAGACCTGGGAATTTGGATTGACAGGAAGTTGAACATGAGCAAGCAGTGTGCCCAGGTGGCCAAGAAGGCCAATGGCATCCTGGCCTGGATCAGGAACAGTGTGGCCAACAGGTCCAGGGAAGGGATTCTGCCCCTGTACTCAGCTTTGGTGAGGCCACAGCTTGAGTCCTGTGTCCAGTTCTGGGCCCCTCAGTTTAGAAAGGGTATCGAGGTCCTGGAGCAGGTCTAAAGGAGGGCAACTGGGCTGGTGAAAGGACTCAAGCACAGATCCTATGAGGAGAGGCTGAGGGAGCTGGGGCTGTTTCGTCTGAAGAAGAGGAGGCCCAGGGGAGACCTCATAACTCTCCACAACTCCATGAAAGGAGGTTGGAGCTGGGGGGGGGGAGGGTTGGTCTCTTTTCCCAGGCAGCTATCAGCAAGACAAGAGGGCATGGGCTTAAGCTCTGCCAGGGGAGGTTTAGGTTGGATATTAGGAAAAAATTCTGTAGAGAGGGTGATCAGACATTAGAATGGGCTGCCTAGGGAGGTGGTGGATTCTCCATCCGATTTTTAGAAAGAGAGTGATGTGGCACTCAGTGCCATGGTCTGGTAACCAGGGTGGTAAGTGGATTAATGGTTGGACTTGATGATCTCAGAGGTCATTTCCAACCTGGCTGATTCTGTGTGATTCTGTGAAATACTGAAAACTGTTTACAAAATAATCACAAGAAAAGGAATTTGTATTATGGTGTAGCATTTAGCCTGTATAATTGGGTTTTGCCTATTAAAATAAGCATGATTTATTACTAGATTTCTCTACACTTATATCAAGTAAATTTTATGTCCTATAGATAGACACTCATTGAATAAAATGATGGGTAAGTTATCAACAGATCATGAATGTTGAATATTGTATTTATATACCACAAACAGGCCTACAAAAACAAGGAAAGTAATTTATATTTCTAGCAGTTAGTAACGGAGTATATTCAGACTTCTTAGCTTAATGTCACAGCTTTCATTAGGGTAGCAATTATTCTAGCAATAGAATGCCTAACATTTCATTTGGCCAAGAAACAACCAACAAACACTCAAAATCCCACATAACTGAGCAAGACATATGAAGAAAAGGTGTCACAGATAGAGTGGAAGCTGCTAGCAATACCAGTGTAGCAGTAATGCAGACATACTAATCATAGCAGCTTCCCAAGCACATTAACACTTGCAGTTAATTAATATTTGTTTGTTAATATTAATATTTGTTTCCTAGATCCCATCAGATACCATCAGTAACTGAAACAGAAGACTCCAGTGAGGTTACTACTGCTGGTGAGATCTGGAGTATATTTTACCAGCCATCCACATCAATATCTATCTTCAAGAAAAAGCTTCGAAGTCAACAAGATGACTGCAACCCACTAGTGGGAAACTGAAGAATCAGTCATCTTAATATCCAGGTGACTTGGGAATAATCCTTCTGTTTTCCTTCCAATCTCCTACTATTTTTCAAAAAAGTCTATTTCTAAAGGCCCTTGAGTGACTTTGCTAATCGGCTGTTCCCTTGGGTACACCAGTGCTAACAGATTTAATTGTGGCAAGAGTTTTGAAGTATCTGGTGTTCATCAAATCTGTATTGCTTTTATAATTACTGCCCTTAAGCCAATGCACTTGAAAGACATGTAAAAACCTATAAAATTCAAAATGCCCCACCAGAAGTAATTGAATTAATATCTGAAGGTTAAGATAAGATCTGAAGGTTAAGATCCTAATTTCCTGCATCACTGTATTATATCAGGCTACTTTAGTCCTTTTATTCTCAAGGCTGAAGATAGGTGGATACTGGTAACTGTTCAGCTGCCACAACAAACAGAGCTTATTTGCGTCAATGTAAACATTTCTAGATGGTACTTTACAGTAAAATGGGAGTCAAAGATATTGAGAAACTATCAGCTTGGTTGCCCAGTCCTCTGCTGTTTCTTCATTTTGTTTCTAGAAGCAGAGGTGTACAGCAACAAATAATCAAATTCAGGAGGAAAATGCTCTATGGACTTTCAGCTGCAAATGTGAGTTTTGATGGGAGTAATGCTCACCAGGTCAAGGTCTGCATTTGAGCACTGAAGACTTTTAAATTACCATGTCTGACCCATCAGTCACTGATGATAGTAGCTATTTTGTTTGTTTTCATAGCAGTCCTTTAAAAAAATCAGTGCTCTCCAGACTGAAGTTGTGCATTCATTCTGGATGTAAGGTTAGGGCATCTTAAAGAGTTGTCCAAAGAAACTGTAAATCTACTGAATTTTTCACAATGAGGCTGATTAACACAAATTCTTACTCTGAAGTTGAAGATACTGATCTCAGCAGCCTAAACTATTTACAAAGTTGTAGCCTGTTGTCAACAACTCACCTGTGCCAGGCTGCTCATCTGAACACTAATGTAGCAATTGCCTTTATACTTAACCTGTGAGAAGAAAAAGTGCCTCCTAGTCTGCAGAATTTAAGATGAACTCCATTTTTAACATGAACACCCTTAATTGCCAAAGAACTAAAACATCAGTGGGTTTCTGATCTCTCAAATAATTTCTCTTCACTTGCAACAGATAGCAATAACTATTTTTTTCTCTTTGGTAGAATATCTGTCCACCCACAATGCTCAGACTTTTCATCCCACCACCAGGGATTAACAGTGAGTCTGTCATCCTCAGCAAGACAAGACCAGCAAGATATTTGGGAAAAACTGACAATACAGAAGTCAGATAAATTGACTGGAAAAGTTTACTGAGTGAGCAGGTCCTTAAACTAAGTTAGAGGTTAGGGTTAGTGAGAGCCACCAAAGTAACAGTAATTCCAGTTAAGATAAAAGGAATAAATATCAATTTAGATGTATACCAGTGGTCTGTGTATACCAGACTTGCAGTAAACAATTATTAAGTGTATCTGCAAAAGACAACTTAAGAAAAGTAAGAAAATTGTCACCGAGTTTAAATTCATTATAGCATCTGCCCTTCTGTTTTTAACATAACTACCCCCACCTTGATGAGGTCTATAAATTCCTTTAAAAAAATAGGGCATCTAAGAGTTAAACAATCAAATACTGTGCCTTACTTGTTATTCTAGATCTAGTCTTTTACCTGAATTGAATTTATTCCAGCTCTATTTGTCTACTACAGCTGAGTGCCAGAGACAGCTGAACAATACCACAATAAATGCTTAATAGAAACAAGACTTTAATAAGCCAGCAATTTTGAAATTGTTTTATATCAAAAATTTATCTTCATGGGAACATCTAGTACTTTCTGCTGGAAAGAATACAGGAAAGGATAATTACAGTATCACCTAACAGCAAGGCAGGATGAGTTGTAAAATATGCTGGTTATATCTTACATGTCATCACGTTCGACCAAAATGTATCTCTTTCAGATCCAACATAAATTTTTTTAATTGCCTTTTTAACAGGTTCATGCAGTGTAGGGAAGGTGTGTACCTCACACATTTGTAGCAAATCCTATTAACAAATTAATACAGTTCACTATTGAAAAACAGTGACAGAGTCAGGGTGTAAAACTAGATCCTTAAGTTATGATGCATATCATGATGGAGCTTTGTTTGCTTGCTGTATCAAATGTTTTTGAGCAGCTAAACATACATAATCAAAGGCACATTCATAAAGCACTTGGCTAATGCTCATAAACTGAAAAAAACATCAGGAGCATCCCATGACTGATTTCTGCCTACTGCAGAAGGAAAAAATTCTAAACTGAAAAATCTGTTTCTAAATTCTCTAGATTTTGCATCAGTAGCATCACTCTTTTTATTGTTGTTTGTCATGGCCTTTCTCTAATTTTATAGTGAAACTAAATTCTTTACTGAAGAAGAGAAGCAACAGGTAAAGATGTATGGACAGAGTCACTTAAATAGCACTTCTTACTACACAAGCCTGAGACCATAAAGGTGTAGGTGTATCTCTGTGGTGTTTTTTTCAGAATGTGGTATGGTCACTCGTACCACTAGTGCAAACACTTCAGTGGCGTAGTGGTATATGACCAACATATATGGTATCTATTAATGTAGCACTTATGATCTTTGCTGTAAGGGTTTGGGGAGAGAAAGAAGAAGGGTCTGACATGCACAACTGTTGTAATCCCACATGAGTCAGCATATAGAAACACCCCTAGGACACTAGCAGCTGAGTGCTGGCAGCTGGAGGGCATGGAAATTTCAGGATGGTAGTGTTTACTGAGTTTTCTTCAACCAATTGAAAATAACTGCAGAAGAATTTGTTTTTAATTGTATCTGAATGGCCTTCTGACCTCCATTCTTGTAGTTCACTCAACAGGCTGGACAGGCTGCAAATGTGACATTGTCGCCAATGTCAAAAGCAAGTGTTTTGACAACAAAACTATCATGAGGAGCTGCCTCCTCACACACATGCATTCCAGCCTCTGCTCTGCGCCCTCTCATCACTGTTATGTTGGTACAATTGGCTGTGTGGCGGTGCAATAAACTGATCAGGTTAAAAACTACCATCGCTTTTTCTTCCCCGAGTTACTTTTAAAAGAGATGAGTCCTATGATCTTGTTTACTGGGTGGATGCAGAGAGAGAAGTGAGCTAACACAGCTAAGTGGACAATAAGCTGTAGATAAAAGATAGCTGTCTGTCTCTGAAGCAGGGGCAGTGACTACTTGTGCTGGCACTGTCGCTGTGGCAATTTATGAAACTGCCTCCTTACTTAATACAGCATGTCAGTATGCAGACCTCAGGTGGAAGGGGGCCAGCTGGAGACGCAACCTCCCTAATTCAAAATACATGTTTAAAACTAGTTTAGTTTGTGACTAAATGATTTTATATGTATTTTTGTCTTTATATTATTGGGTGTGGGAATAGAGATTGTTATTTAAGATGTGTCATATGTTATCATAGTAATATAT
Source organism: Calypte anna (assembly GCF_003957555.1). NCBI lineage: Eukaryota > Metazoa > Chordata > Aves > Apodiformes > Trochilidae > Calypte > Calypte anna. The sequence goes on from NC_044261.1 coordinate 79,467, forward strand.
TTGTAAATGTATAGGAAATGCTTATTTAACACAGCATACTATGCTTGTATCTTGTTAACCTTTTATAGGAAGAAATTATGTTAGTTTACACTCTAGGGAAAATAAATTTTCTATATATTATAACCACAAAAAAAAAATCATTGGTATATATGATGAAAGAACAGTGATAGAGAGTAACTCAGACTCAGTTTTGGGGCACAATAGACGCTGACAAAACAATCGCTCTAAGACACATTTTCCTCTTTTGCATCTCATTTCTAGCTTGTAGTAGTACTAGGCAGTTCATCAGATCCTGAAAATCCATGTCTTTATACTCTCAGGACTATTTTAACAACCACAACAGCTGCTTTTCCAATCAACCATTAAGGTCTCCTTTTTTAGGGCTTGTTTCTGACAGATTTTCTGTAGCCAGAACAATGTTGAAGTTTATCACACTGCTTAGGCAGACAACCCACTTGTACAGCAAAAACTGTAGTCTATATTCCAGGCTCCCCTGGCAGTACTGTAAATGGGAGATTTTTAGATAGCCCTGTAAACTGTACTGAATCTGCAGCCTAGACGACTACAGGCCAAACACATCAGCAGACACATGGCTGCCACTGAATGAGGATGACTAACTATTCCAGTTTCATCTGCTTAATACACTTTCTGTGGCAGTGGGAAGGACTGCCAACAGATTTTTCAGGTGCACCACTTTGCCTAAAGGAAGGGTGAACTACAAAAACAACTCCTGACAAATACTTGTCCAACTGGTTCTTAATACCTTGTAGCAATGGTATTTCACAATTTTCCAATGAAATACAGTCCAATGATAGTTTCACTTGAATATTATTCTACACATGTACAAACCACCTTATTCCACTACCTTGAGATCTTGAGAGTTAAAAATAAAATTTCAGACAATTTTTTCTATAACAACATACCCCCCAGCAGATAGAATGAATTGCATAAAAAGTGTTTCTCAGCTTTACTGAGCCACCTGTGTTTTGGGATGAAATATGGCATTCTGAACTGCGGTCTCAACTTACTGTAAATCCAAAGCTATCACATGAACGAAATAATACTGACAAAACTGAATAAATCCAATTTGAAATGACTCAACACTGAAATATGTGCTGTGTTTACACGTAGTCATCTTTCATTCCACAAATGGCTGTAACTAATAATTACTAAAAAATAAATACAATTAATTTTTGCAAAAGGGGTTCAGTTAGTATTGCTAAAGTGTAGACAAGCACTGAATAAAGGAGGCAGTAGTAATATTTCAATAAAGAAACCACTGCAGTTCACCAGCTGATTACAGCAGGATTGTTTGCTGTGGAGTTTAGAAGAGAATGCTTGAGCTGAAAACGCTGAGAGTTATTACATATGGAAATTATGTTACCACTCTGAGAAACAATTTTTGAAGTAACAGCAAATAGAACTTTTCAGTTTACATGTTTGATTCAAATGTGTTAGGAGTAACTATAAAAATTCTTTCACTTTTTTCTCTACAAGTTGCAGCAATATGTAATGCTCTTCCGACTTTGTGAGGTTCATTTTTCATTCATTCCACCTCCTGGCCAAAATAATGCCACGCTTTCTTGAAGAAATCCTCAGCTACATCCTCAGCTACACTGAATATCAGTGTCAGTTACCAGTCCCAGTTTTCCACATCAGGTCTCAAACTCTCATTCTTTTAGAAACAGTATGGCAACAGGGGATCAGCCTTCCCTTACACAGGGAATGTAACTGCTCTCCTTTCTTACCATTCAGGCAGTGAAGACTCCTCTTACAGTTGTGTTTATTCTGGGAACTGTTGCCCTTTTTTTTGTTGTTTCCTAGGCAACAGTTTCATTCCTCACGAGGGAAATGTATTCTCTATTCTGAAAAGTCACTTTTCTATGAAGTGTTTAAGCAGAGTGCTTCCTTTGACAGATCAAGTATCTGGTTTCAGGTATGCTGTTCTCTCCCTGTCCAAAGACAGGCCAAGCTGGCTCCACACAGTATGAGCTTGAACAGCTTTGTTAAAGACGCTTTGCTCTTCACACTACATAAGTAACAACTGATATTACCTAACAGCTGTCACAGGATTTGACAGATGCACCTAGAACTGCTACAGCGAAAATGTGATAGTGTTACAGAAACACCAAGTGTTAGCATAATACACAGTCTCATTAGAAATAGTCTGCTACTGCTTTCTTATTTTACTATATGGAGGTTCCATGCAGGGTTATAGTACCCACAGGACTCATTTTCATTTTGCCACAGATTTGGTCTTTAACTATTGAACCACAAGAGTGAAAAAACCAAAAACACTCTGCCAAATATCAATGAACAAAATTGTAACAAAATGGTTACAAAATGTAACAAAATGGTTACATTTAGTCACTGAAAAAAGGAACTAAAAAAAAGGAAAAAGGATAAAAAGGATAAAAAGAAAAAGAAGAAAAAAAGAAAAAAAAGAAAAAAGAAAGAAAAAGAAAAAAGAAAAAAGAAAGAAAAAGAAAAAGGAAAAAGGAAAAAAAGAAAAAAAGGGGAAAAGGAAAAAAGGAAAAAAAGAAAAGAATGAAAAAAGAAAAGAAAAAGAAAAAAAGAAAAAGAAAAAGAAAAAGAAAAAGAAAAAGAAAAAGAAAAAGAAAAAGAAAAAGAAAAAGAAAAAGAAAAAGAAAAAGAAAAAAAAGAAAAAGAAAAAAAAAAGAAAAAAAAGAAAAAGAGAAAAAAAGAAAAAAAGAAAAAGAAAAAAAAAAGAAAAAAAGAAAAAGAAAAAAAAAGGGCAGAATACTCTTAGACCCCACTCCTCCACACACACAGACTCTAAACTAAGCACTACATTCAAAATCAGTCAACAGCTCACAATTGTGTGTCTCAAAGAGACAGTATCGGCTCACTGATTATGTTGTGAGACAGCAAGGGTATAGTTATGTCCTGTTCTTAAGAGCACAATCACCTCACTGTTTTCCTCACAAGAAAACAAAACACTACTCAGAAATAGCAAAAGGGGACCATAAAAACAATGGAAACTCAGATGTGACCTATCAACATAGCCACATCAGCCAAACATTTAGGGCAAGTTTAATGCTATTTTTAGGAAAAATTGTTTAATGAACTACTTTGCGAATAAAATGCCTATCTATAATTAGAGGGAATTACCAATTCAAGCAAAAAAAAAAGGGCACTTGTGGGCTTAACTGCTTAGCTCCCTTCTGAGTGTTGCTCTTCCATTACTGTACCTGTGCTCTCAAACAGACCAGGCTTGGCCATAATACTTGAGATGAGGAGGATAACAGCCTCAGACTAAACAGAGTCCCATGCAAAATGCTGCTCTTCAGTTCAACAGCCCATCATCCCAAACATGGAGTTTTCACATACGAAACCACGGGTTGGCGATAGCTAAGGCTCATTCTGAGGTGACTGAACTGCACTGCAACCAAAGACAGACGAAAGGAGGGAAAAAGTCCACAGTAAAAATCTTTGGGAGAAGAAAGTAACGGGAGGAGAAGACTGGAAAAGATTTAGTGTTTGTGTATACGTATATTATTAGATAGGAAATAAATAATGTATGAAAGCAAACTGGTTTCTAACACAGAAACATATTACATACCTTAACACACACAGAGTTGCTATCGGCAGTCCTCCAGGCCCCTTTTGCTGTTTGCATAAACATGTTTGGTCAAATTATGCCCTCTGACGAGAAAAAAGAGTGGTACAGCACTATTTTTTACCTCATGATTTTATGACCAAGGATCCGGAATTGACTCTAGCTTAACTATTCAAGACATGATTCATCCAGTTGCTGACTCAGTTCTTGAAAAAGTTTAATTTCAGGACACTAAATTATTTTTACTGAAATTAAACCAGAATTAAATTCCTCTGCTACAAGGCAGGCTCCAAACATCACTGAGGATGCCTCACATGTGTCTAGAGACTGCATGTGTCTGGAGACTGCAGGGGCCTGTCAGACTGCCCCCCGAATCACTCCCCTTATGCATGCCCAGGTTGCAGCCTCCTCCTCAGGGATTCCATGCTTCAGTCTCGGCTCCACTGCATTTCCTCTGTTTCCCCTGGCCAAGCTTCATACCATGTCTTCCTCAGAACATTCCCCTGCACTACTTTACCAGTACCAGTGCTTCACGCTTCTTCCCTTCCAAAGTAATATTTCCCCACAATGAATGGATCCAGCTTGCCCCTCAACAGCAGCATCAGCCCAGCATGACTAAGGCTGTGAGGCAAGGGCAGCCTCACCCCTCAGACACTGCCCAAGACGACCCAGGGACAGATAAATAGGAGTGGGAAAATGCTAATTTTGAGTGGATATTCAACTGTGGCATTCGATGAAAGTTCAGGGGTCCTAAAATAGAAAATTTTGGATTATCTCCAGAAAAAAAAAAAACACACTTCAGAACTTTTTATCATGATTATTTTTGTTAGGATCTGTATGTGGGTATATGTGCATACATATCCGCTCATCTCGTATTTAAGAAAAAAATATTGGTTTTCTACAGTTCTATAACTAGGAACATACTTTGAGGAGTACAGCTATCCATGTCCTTTCCCCCAAAACAAGAAGGACAAATTCCACAAGCATATGCAATAAAACTGTATTTTTCTGTGGTTTTTGCCTTTTTTTTTTTTTTTTTTTTTTTAAATACATACATTTGTACACTGTCTTACAAAACTGCAGGTAACTACAACCTCTCTTAAATCATTTTTGGTCGGCAAGTACTGTAAAATCTTTGTGTGCAATTATCATGTATTTACAGGGCCTCATGTTAGTGATTTTTCAATGATTATTACAATATTGTCACACACTCTCAACATAAGACATGGCTTAAGATAAATATATTAGTAAATAAATATTCTGAGAACATATTTCCATAAATGAAATGTGCTGCTATACATATACAGAATATATACAAGACGTTTTCTAGCTTTTAAAACATTTTTTAAATGGTAATGAAGGAGAAAGAGCCCTTTGACCATATTACAAATCTTTACATTGAATTTTATACAAAACAATTTTAAGTGCTATAAGATAACTTTAATTAAAAACATTTTAAATAGTGCCCCATGAGCCAAACACAATGACAACTGTTCATGTAAGGAGTAGAAAGGCATTTTGTTATAAAAACCACCTATCATGGCCAGAGACCCTGTAAGTCTATATGGACATAAAGGTAGCAGGGAATTAACTAAATGTTGAATATAAAACCAAACACAGAAACCAAGTGTAGGGTACCTGTATAGTATGGCCTACAGAGACTTGTACTGGCAGAGATTTCCATAACATATGAATGAGACCAGTACATCCAGAAACACCATGAGCCAGAACATAAAAATTTCTTTTTTAAAACTGCATTTTACCACAACATGCTGTGTAGTTACAGAGCACAAAACATCTTAGGTGGCCTTAGACAGTGCCTCACAAAGCACCAAGCAGAATAACCAAGGTAGTACACCATAGCTCCTACAACACATTTCTTTTGAGTATAGGAAGGAGAAAAGTAAGACTTAAAAAAACAACCAAACAAAAAACCCCAAACTTTGAGTTTATTCTCCCAACAGATACCACTTAGTTCAGTCATTCTGAGAATTAGTAAGTTTTCAAAAAGCTTTACATGCAGGAAATGTGTTACTGGAATTTTTCTCTTAATCTTATATCCAGATACTGCCTTGTAATAATTCTCTGAAGAGCCTGATTTTGGTGTTTGTGCATGTAAAAAAATTTAACATTAATTGTTTTAAAGAGAATTATTTCTTCCTAACTTAAGTAAAAGTAAACAGATGAATGTATTTGTTGTTTCTCAGATGATTGCTTCTTTTAAAATACTTCATTTGGGACTATAAAGCAAACAAATTAACTTTGCTGGTTCTCGTAGTCAGCCCAGTGCTGTCACAGACATTACTTTGGCAGAAAATGTAGCATGAACTGTGCATCTCTCTTTTGTGTCTTTTAAGTCTATCCAAACTGTACTGAACTTTGGACAAGTCTTTCAGATGACCGGCACTGTGGGCATTACTAAATTAGTTTCCCTTTAGGAGAATTCCTGCTGTTAATACACCAGACAGGATGACACTGTGTCCTCAGGCACATGCAGCATGACAGGCAATTTATACCATGCTATGGTAGCCTCTTACTCAGAAGCTGCTGTTTCCACAGGAAACAATTGCTATCAGAAGTGATGATGTATGTTATCTCATGATAATAAACATCCCCACTAGTACAAGAACAAGAACAAAACTATGTGCCCAAGCTAATGGGGTACAGAGGCCACTCTGTACACAAGACAAAACTGAAGCACAACCAGCTGGGCCTAAGAAACCTTTAAAAAAGATCGATCTATGGAAGCTACATCAACTACATCAAAGAAGAAAACAATGATTAAATCAAGTCTCTCACCACTTTTCCACACACACAAAAGGTGACGTGACAAGCACTGCTTCCCTTTGGGCATGCTTGCAGTCTAGAGGGAAACAAAATACCTTCTGACCTGTTTCCAGAATGCATCAGCCAAGCTGCAAGCACCCTGCAAGCTCTCTTTTCCTGCACATGTCAGCGTTTGTCACAGTGGTAACAGAGGCTACAGGTGCCTGAAAAACTTCCTATGGAAGGCAAGGTTCATTACCTACAAGGGTACCCTTTCTAAGCACTTTTTTCTAGCAGCTGTTTGAGGGAGGGGTCCCCAGCATTATTCACCACTCCGATGACACAGTAAAGTCCATTGTTTAGCAGGAAGCGGGGATGAGAACATGAGCTACCAGTTTCCCTACACCCACTCTGTTAAAACATCATAATGGCAGGAGGCCCTTCCTAGCCAAATCATCAGAGCAGCATGAAATGGGGAGGAGGGAAGAGGAGAAAGTCCAATGCTTCACTTTCCTCAAAATCACTCATATAACTTCCTGGCTATAGGATTTGCTACTAGGATTAGTCAGTAATTGAGCATCCATTCTGCAGCTGTATCCCTCAAGGTGCTATCTGGTTTCTAAGGCAGGTGTAGCCCTGAGCTTATCAAAGGCTGGACTCCTTTAAGTAGGAGATAACAGCATCTACACATAGCCTGGCTTATTTAACACACCGTACTACCTCTTAGTAAGAGCTGGCACGGTCACTTCTAAAAAGTAAATATAAATAATACTTTGTCTTTAATATAGAAATGGCACTAGAGCTCAGAATGCTCAACACCATGTCCCAAATGGGCTTTCTCAGAAATGGAGGCCTGAAGACTTCAGGCAAGAGGGAGAAAGGAGACAATCAAGCTGATGTGGACATAGAGGAAGAGGGGGAGGGACTTCTCCACATTACCACTTTAGTGTGTTTGTCAAAGCTTAAAAATATTTAGTCCATGAGAATTTGGAGTCTCTGATAAGCTCCGCTTCTCCATCCGGGATCATCTGGACAGGTCTAGTCACCGATTTCGCTTCTCTCCAAAGGATGAGATACAGCACCTGAAGGATAAAGAAAACTCAGGAACATTGCATCTAGAATACTGCATCCAATTTTGGGGCCTTGAGAACAAGACACTGACTGACTGGAGGGAATTCAGCAGAGAGCCAGGGTGCTCAGGGGGCTGGAGCACTCACCCTGTGAGAAGAGGCCAAGGGATTGGAGCTTTTTCAGCCTGCAGAAAAGAAGGCTTTGGGGGCACTCCCTAGTAGCCATGGAGGCTGTCACAAAGATAGATCTAGGGCCTTCACAGTGATGCATTTTGGACAAGAAGAGCTTAAGTTGAAACATGAGATGTTCAGACTGGATATAAGGAAAAACTTTTCACCACGCTGTCAGTCAAGCATGGGAACAAGGGTCCAGACAGGGAGTGCACTCAGCATCTGTGGAGGTTCTTGTGGCCTGACGGGATAAACTCGGTCTAATCTGACAAACTGGATAACTTGGTCTGATCCCAGAGTTGACACTGCTTTGAGCAGCAGGTTGGACTTGATGATGGCCTGAGACCCTTTCCAACCTAGGATATCCTGTGATTCTATGAACACCCTAAAAAACAGCCCTGGCAATGCAGGTAAGGAATATCCCCTTCATTATGCAAGTGGTTCTTTTTTTCCCTTGTGTATGTCCAAAGCAGACTTCAACATGTTCTTCTACAGCAATTCTACACCTTTAACTCATTTTCTTTGTCCTTCAGCTTCTCTGTCCCCTCTCAGCACTCTGGCCTTGCCTACTTAGGCAGCTCACCATGACTGGCACAGTGTCCCTGGCTGTGGGAGCTCTAATGGGGCCTGATATTAGCAGTTACTTTTTTCCTTTACCACAAAGGATGAGTATGAAAGCTTTTAGTAAACCATCACCTTCTATTTCTCTAGCTATAACCAAATGAACACTGGTAAAAAAAAAGTAACACTTTTGGGCCAAGAATCAGTCACCTGATAAGATAAGAATAAGATAAATAATAAGATATTCTGATAAGATCAGAATAACCTGATCTTATGCAAAAGACGGCATAACCTTTATGGTTGCAGATACCAAGGAAGCTGGCAGCATTGCATACACTAGGTCAGAAAGGTAGTGAATGTCTTACCTGTGGCCTTTGAGGTCATCATCAGCTTCTGAGAGTTCAGAGTGGGACTGGGAAACAGTATTCTGGCTTCCTCCTCCTGAGAGTAGTTTTGCTGCAGGAATGATGTTGCCCCGTAGCACATCTCCCTCCCATCCTGTACCTCTCCTATACCTTGGCAGTGCAGGTAAGTATCTACCTCAAGTGTTCCATCCCAGGAACTGCAGCCTCCTGTGTGGGTCCCTTGGCAATCCGTAGGCAGGATCAGCTCACAGTCTCTGTCTTCAGGAATTATGGGAATGCGTTGACCCAGATCACACACACCCTTACAGCAACTTAGCAAGGTGTCATCAGGAAGCGTGTACTGCACATTCACTGCATAGTCTTCTGTATAGCAGCCACCACCTCCGCTGCCACTGTTGCTACTACAGGCTACCTGCTTCTCTTCATAGAAGCAGCAGGGCAACCCCTCATATTTCACCCCATCTGTCCTATGTAAGTGGTCTGAGTTAATACTGTACAAGCCCATGGTGTTCCCTGACTGTGGTTCTATTCCTGGTCCACACGTTCCCCACAGTGGTGGGCTAAGGAAGAGTGCACCACAGTCAGCTGTTCCATTGCTAGGCTCCAGGGCAGAGTGCTGGAGCTCAAAGCAGCAGGCACATGCTTGCTCCATAAGTGGCCCTGCTGTCTCTGGATTCTTCCAGTTCCTTTTAACATCCAAGGCAGCACCAGGAGTGGCCTCGTGTCCTCCTTCTGAGGTAGTGCCATTTGGATCCCTGTGCTCTAGCGAGGAATTACTGCTGTAGTTCATATCCATGCTGCAGTTTGACAGTTGGTCCCCTGAGGAAGAAGCTGGCACAGGCCGGCAGTCAGCACCCACCAGACTGTGACCATGAGCTGGAAGCTCATCCTGGTGGGGGCCCTCCAAGAGAACAACTGCACCCCTGTTTGCACCGCCAACCTCACCTACTCGGCAAGGGCTCTTACTGCGGTAAACGTATGGGTCATAGTCACTGCTCAAAGAGCTGCGAAAGGTGGAGCAGCTCCCATAAACCCCTTGGTTGCTGACCTCAGTGCAGTCAACCATGGAATCACTAGAGGAGCAGTGGCACTGACCAGAACTACTGCTGCTGCTGTCACTTCCAGGGCAGTCAGCCAAGTATCCACTGCACACAGAACGATGACCATGGTAGCAGCTAAAGCTGGAGGTACTGCCACTCTCCAAGCGGGATGAGGGCACTACATGTACCACAGGAGGGAAAAGCATGCTGCTACCAGGCTGAAAGGCACGGGAAGGACCCTTTGAGGAAATGCCAGCTGGAGGCTGTCCATCTTGCTCTGGGTAACTAAGGCCTTGGAAATAGTAGTGCTGATACATTGTCTCATATTGGGAAAAGCATGCTGCTTTGGAAAAGTTCCGTCCACCAAACTTTGGTCTTCGGAAGTTCTGAGCTGGAGAGTAAGCCCTATGTTCCAGGCTACAGTGATGTGTGTTTAAAGCATGGTCCAGATGGATAGGCTGATAACTTCGGATATAGGCTGGGGACTGGGCTTGGTAAAGGTTCTGTTCACCACGTCGCTCAACTGTAAGCACTGTGATAGGGTTTCCATGAGGATCCATGCTTGTCCGAGTGGGATACGCTGTTATCTGGTTGGCTCTGTGCACTCGGCCTGGGTAATGGACAGGCAGAATCACCCTCTGCTGCCGGCTGCGTGCTGGGTTGATGGATTCCAGAAAGACTGGACCTGCATTTCCCTTCTTCTGTTCTGAATGAGAGAAGTAGAGTGGAGAAGCAGAAGCAGGAAGGAATAAAAAGAAATATACTTTATGCAAGAAAGAAGGCTATTTTGTTATTAATATAGTTACTTTATGCAAACAGAGGAGGGTTTTTTTTAAAGCATCAAATTTTCACACAGAAGGAAAATCAGCCAACCAAAGTAAGTCAAGAACATCTGCCTTGAAGCCTTTGAAACACTTAGCTGTATTTACTTAAAAAGGAAAAGAAGTGAAGTGATACACAAGCAAAACCAGATGATTACACAGCATTCCTCATCTCACAGGTTAAAAGCAAGGCTGGCAGTCACTGCTCAAGTTTTCACTTCAAACATTATTTTACATAAATGTATATTAATGGAAAACTTTTCCAAGAGAAGAAACAGAAGGGGGAGAAGTTAGGGGAAACAATATTCCAAGCTACACCACCAAGGAGACATAAAACCCAATGTATTGTCTTTTCTTTATAATTACCGAGGAAAACATACTCATATATTGTATCTATTTTCCTCCTGGCACCCAGAAGAGAAAAAACCAGAAATGTGGTTATTCCAAGACATGCAGTCATTTCCAAAGAACTTAGTCCTAACTGTATTTCTAGGGCTGTTTTTCAATAGAAACTGTGGGCTCTTTGGAGATTTACAAGCAGGTGCAATTTCTGTTTGATCTTGTAAGCTGTTAAGTCCAACACGGATGTCACAACAGAGCACCTGTACTGCAGCACCTACCTATGATGTTATGGCGGCAGTGAGGACAGGTATGATGCTGCAGTAGCCAAGGATCCACGCATTTTTTGTGAAATCGGTGAGCGCAGGGAATGACACGCAATTCCTATAGGAAGAGATGAAGGAAAATGAAAAATACTCTCTCCTAATGAGTGAATTTTTCATAGATTATTTTTATTTTTTTCAACCCAGCTACTAAACAAATTCCTAGTCTAGAAGTGCTAAGTAACAGCTAGTGATCAGCTACCACTGAAAAAGAATAGTCTGCAGGCATCTTATAACTCAATGCAGATATACTACACTTCAGGATAGTTTTGCTGTGTGTCCTCATGACCTGACACCTTGAAGAAGCCCATCATTAAAGTTTTCCTTAATATATTCAATGAATATGAAAAAAAAATCAAAATTGATGCATCTTGCCGACAACTGCTGGCAATGGATAACACTGAGGATAAAGTAAAAACAACACAGCATATACAAGACCTTTTCCCTTGCCCAGCACTCACAACGTTGAGCTATTAACTGTTTATGGGACTTCCTGAGCTGTGGGATATCTACCAGTTCAGAAACCCACAACAGATCTCTCTTCCAAGTACTGCTCAGGTCTTGCCTTGAGTGCAGGTTTTGAATTTGTTACATGCTTTGACAGAAAGTTCCACAGGGCTACTATCTGCTGGTGGAGAAACACCCATTTTGATTCAGATTGGGTTCCAGCAGTATTATTTAATTGCACTCAATCTTGTACTGGAAAAAAAGTAATGTCTGGTTACTGTCCATGCTCTCCATTCATGATTTTGTATTCCCTCTGCATCCAAGTCACCTAGAACTAGCCCATGCAATCCTAGCCCATCAAGTAATTTTTTTGTACAGAAATCATTCCAAATCTTTGACCACTGTGTGCTTGCTCTTTTCTGAAGAAAAGAGCATATGTCAAATGTCATATGAATTGAGATCAGAAGTGCACACAATACTCAATACGAGAGCATGACAGAACATACACAGCGGCACGTTTTCTTTTCAGTTCTCCAGACTTCCCCTTCTCATTTCTAGTATTGATTTGCCTCTTAGACTGTGACAAAGAATCAATCTGCTTTCACAAAGCTATCTAAAAGAGCTTCAAGATCTTGCTACTGAATAGTAATGCTCACCTCACAACCAATCATAAATACATATGAAGCTCTTCACAATGTACATCACTTCATTAAGTTCATCCATGAATTTCCTGGTCAGTCAGTTATGTATAGCCCTTCTGAAGTTCTTGTCCAGCTTCATCCTTGCTACCCTGAATAATTTCCCATCAGCTAACTTCATTAGCTTTTTGTTTGTGGCTTGCAGAACTTTAAAAATTGTGATTCTTCTGTGACTAATTTTAATATAAAATACAGAAGTTTAAAGATGTGACTACTGACTGTCTGTTCTAAGGACCTGTTATCTACATCATCCTTTCATCACTTCCACTAGGTAGAAGTGTGTCACAAAAGGCAAGCACTGTTATCACTGCAGCGATGGTAACCAAAGAGTCAAAGAATGGTTCTTGAACCTTTTAGCTTCTCCTCCTCTGTTTTACCAATGGGGCTGTGTACTGGACACTTAAAAGAAAAGGTGCCATCCAAGCTTGAGAAGCAAAACACAAAATGTGTGCTTGCGCGTATCATCACGTTAGTACACAATTTATTAAAAGTACCCAGAGAACTAAATGCTGAGATAACTCTGACTTCTTCAGCATTCTTCCTCAGAAAAGCAACTTGATGGAGGCAGCAACTTGCAGAACAAGATTCCTCATCTCTCAATTTATAGTATGGGGAAAAGCCCTTGAGATTTCTTTGGGAGCTGCAGAATGCTTGTGAGGCTGAGATGGCTATTCAATGCAATCAGTATGGCAAGCAGCATAACCTCAGTACACAATGTACCCAACTGTACCCAACTGGCTACCACAGTGCTAAAACAAAACAGCTACATTCTCAGGCCATGCTGAAAAAAACATCTATCTTTTACCTCCCCATCAAGGTACTTCTCCAAGCAGATGGCACAGTCAGAGGTGGAGCTGCTACTGAGTGTGTCTAGTGCTCCACAGCTACCTTCTCGGTGACCCTTATTTTTGGACTTAAACTTCCTGGTCTCCATTTTTTCCAGTGCTTGCACTGCAAGCCTGTTCATGGAATTCTACAACAAAAGAAAGGGAAAAAAAGATTAATAATAATAATTGAAAAGCAACACTACTGCATAAGGGACTATAGCATAGTAGCAAAGAAACACCAGCATATCGAATTAACGTATTTTACCAAATCACATCTGTCCCAGAACGATGTATAACATCATACATTAGGCAGAGAGAGGGCTAATTAGGACTGAGAACAGAAGCCCCATGAAAAGAATGTGTGCTACATGCAGTAGTGAGAATTATAAGATACTCTGAACTGAAAAAAGGGTGCTGCCAATTGGGATACACTGCAACTGCTGAGTTAACAGGCACCAACTACAAGGCAACATGTCAGACTTGGTCAGGAATTTTTTTGGTGAAAACTGTCAATATTTACTGTAATGCCCTATTATGCTGTTACCATCATATAACCAGAACCAATACTTGAGAGAAGGATTAAAATGAAACTTTACTAAATTACTTGCATTATTTCCTCCTCCCCTCAAATTTAATTGATAGCAAAATTTATCATCCCCCTTTTTAATTCTGTATTTTAACACTGCTGTTGGCCCATAACATCTTTCAATTCCTGCTCAATACACCTACAGCAAGAGTCCTAAGCATCTACAGTGCTTTGTTTTCCTTTTACATGCTTATAAAAACAAACTTCAGAGTCCATGAGCTTCTATTTACCTTCCTTTTCATGTTTGACAGTATAAACTCAAAGCATTTCACCTAGAATTTCTCCTAAACAAATCTTTCACCTTGCAAATCTCTACAAATTAAAAATCAATTGATGTTATTCTATTGAAAAGAGTTGTGATTTGTACTCAGTCCTGCTATACTCTCCACAATACAGCAACAAGAGCTTGGACTTCTAAAGAAGTACATCAGTGCTACTGATCATCAACCTCTGAACAACCAAAAGTGTTCTCCCTTCCCAATGGCTTAATGGACTGATTCCATACTCTTTTCATTTCAGGATTAATTGAATGAACATCACAGGCCAGTGAAGATCCCCTTTAAAGACACTTCCAATTTTTTCAAAAGGCCTACATCCACAGATAAAACCCTTTCCACATAGACGGCTATCTTCAGTCAGCGCCCATTATTTCCAAAAGTAGTGAGCAAATTCTAGAACAAAGCAAGGGAAGCAAACTCTCAGCATTCAGCTTATATCCCATTCCTGCTCTTACCTGACTACGCCGCTGTTTCAATTTGATCTTGACAAGAAGAATGAGGCAAACAAGAGATACAACGACAAAGAAGGCCAGGAAAATTCCCATATCAAAGTACTCCGTGGGTTGCTTAAAAATGAAAACATTAATATTATTTTTCCTTTCTTTAGATCCTACTTCAATCTATTGTTCCTTTCTCTTCTCTACTTTCTCAGTGGTCATTGCCAAATGTACATAGGGACAATGGCAGAAGCCAAAGTACACACTGATCTGCTCATTAACTGTGATTCTATGACACAAAACCTAGGAATTGTATGTCACTGAAAGTGAATGAAATACACAGAATGCCAGTCAGATTTCAGATATACAGCATCTCTAAACCAATCCCATAAACCCCAGATTTTTTAACTTGAGCGAATCACACTAACATAAATTTTCATTATTTATTTGATTCCTTGTACACTTAAGTGGGTGAAAATCAATTTGAATTTTCAGTGAATGGCCAGTTTCTCAAATAAATTTCTTCACAGAATTCCATAAGAACACAACAAAAAAAAGTGATAATTGTGACATAAATGACCCAATATACATATATAGTGTTAAAAAACCTCTAGAAAAACTTTTATATTACAAGTATCAGATATCAAATTATTAATGCATGTTTAAAATATCACAAAGAATTATAAGTTAACAGAGGGAAAAATAACTTAGAAATTTGAACTACCAGATTGTGAAGTAACTATGTTAATTAAGAAACTGGAAACTTCTATTGCATAAAGTTTTTAGCCATTTCTATATTCAAAGGAATCCTTCTGAAAGACATCGGATGTCACATTGTAGATTCTAATACTTACATAAAGTGTAGCTGTTTGTCCATAGTGTAGTTTCTCAACTTATTTAGGTCAACAGAATTTCACATGTATTAATGCTCATGGGGAGCATCAAAATGTCTTCACACTCAGTGCAGTTATCAAGCACTGCATGAAGTAACAGGAGTGTAATACCTAGATAAAGTTTCTTAAAGTCTCACCCGAGGGGGGCGATGCTGAATCCTTGCTCGTGCCACTTTCTGCTTGTTAACTATGTTCATTAGCTTGACAGCATCAGCACCCTTCACATAGACCACTGGTCTCTTCAGAGGGTCCTCTGAGCCCTGGTTCAGCTAGAACAAAAAATAATCATCTGCTCAAAAAGCATGTTTCAGGAAAACTACCCCTCTTTTGGATATTAGAGTGAAGAGCAAAGGGATATGAATGTGGAACTGATTCAAGTGCTAGCTGTTCTCTTCTGGCATAGACCTTCATTTAAGCATTCCTGCCTTAAACCTGACTTTAAACCAGAATATTACTAGTATTTGCCTGGACTTCTCAGAACAATGATCAAACCATTTTTAAAACACGTGTCTTTTGAAGAGCTGAAATATTTGTATCCAACCCAGGGATCCTACATGTCTACCAGGCTTTCAGGCCTAAGGCCAAATCCAATCACTGTCTCTACACCCCTAGACACATATTTTTTCTCAAGCTCTCTTCTCTAAGAAAGAATGAATCCAGTTCCTCGGTAGCTTTTTCACATTGCCGGACTTGCTAAACATGATGCTCTGGGTGCTGTTACTTCTCTTCAAACTATGTAAAAATAAAACTATGAAACAAATCAGACTTCATAGAGCAGTTCTAAAACCAAAGTTTATTTTTTAGTGCGCCACAAAAGACATACAGATCAATGGGACCCACAAAATCTGTACATAAAGTCCTCTTATTTGGTAGCAATTCTGCTATCAAATTGTCTAAGGCCAATTGTCATTCTGGTCAGGTGTGCTTCCTATTTTTGTTCACTGACTGGCAGGAAGGATCACCTTTCATAATACATCACTCCTCCCTTTCAAAGCACTCTCTCTTGGCTGTTCTATTGCTTGGTGACAAGCATACTTAGAATAGCTTCCTAAACAGCTCCCCTCGGTGTCTTAGGATACTTCTGTGTGAATCAAAGATACTCCAGATAACTCATTTGTAGCCATCTGTCATTGTTTTCTACAATTCTGTTGCAAGTGACAAAATGGTATTTATTTTAAGGACAAATTCATTAGTATCCCCTGATATCAAGGGTTCTGAAGACTTTGGATGAGGGTGAATATGACTGAAATGCAAGTGTCTGCAGAAGCTTGAGGAGCAAGCCAGTCAAGTAACCCTTATGCATGAGCATGAAAGCTAGGACTTATTATTCCTTTCCTGTTTGTGAGTGTTTGCATAGGCTGTTGCTCTGCCCTCTAACACAGCCTACTCTGCAAGCTACTGCATTAAGCTACTAACCTCTTTCCATTTTACTGGTACACCCAAAATACTCATTCTCTAAACTAGTTTCTCTGCTATTGGTGACAGTTGCACCCCATCTATTATCAAGAATCAAGGAAGGCCAGATGGAAGAGAGCAAGAGGCAATAAAGTCAGCTTCACAAGTTCAGAGCAGCATGGCTGAAAGTAACTGGAAGCAGTAATACAGAAGTTGGAAAACAGATTACATCATTGTGCAGATTTTTTTCTGTGTATAAAGGGGGAAAAATATCACTGAGAATGTTTGCAAGATCAAGGCCATAGCCTTGATGAACATGCAGAGCACAATTCTCACAGCACCCATTGCGCAGGGCTTGCATTTGTTTGTCCAGAGATGCTCATTTCAGAATTAAAGCCAGCTTTTTAACGTAAACATCAATGGTCTCCCTCTTCCCCGTGAAGAAATTCAGGTTCTGCCTTAAAAAATTCAGTTTCACTTGTTTCTGCTGTAGCAGAAACAGCAGTTTTGTTTTGAGACCAAAAAGAAAAAAAAAACAAAAAAAAAGAAAAGAAAAGAAAAAAAAACTGGTTTTGTGCTTTTTTTGAGTTTCTTCTTTCTCAAGTAACTCAGAATTGGCTGGAAGATCTTGTCAAAGCATTTAACAGAGCTACTACCTCATCCGCTTCAAATTAAAAAATGCAAGGTGTACTGACACCTCAAAAAAAGAAAAACCCTGCTTGTCCACAAAATACATAGTCCAGACAGAAATCATCAGCTGTGAATAAGAAAGAAGTGTTTTTAAGTTTTGTAAGCATCTTGTTTAGAACCAAGTTTGAAAGACCTTTTGCAACCGCAAAAATAGCAACTGCTCAACCTTACGATCAATTACAAGTCGGGTAGGCCCAAGCACCTTCTGTTGTCTACACAGAGCTGTGCAAAAAATCCCTCCTTAAATAGATACTAGGAGAAAAAAAATTGCCACCATTCTTCCTCAAAACCTTAATCCAAGACTTGGATTCTGGATTCTAGCGAAGGCTTGAAGAAAAATTAAAACCCCCAAACTTTTATTTTTCTCAATACCCCCATTGCTTCTTGCCTGGCAGAAGATGGGCAAGAAAACCACAGCACCATGTTACCCAAGGCCAGTAGCTGCACATCTTAAGGTAAGTGTGCTCCAAGACCTGTATGCTCTTGAGTTTTGCCTCAGCAACCCTAAAAGCACCCAACAGAGGCCATAATAAAACTAGGCTCCCTTCTTCATACCTGATCAATGGCATCTGGGTTTTCAGAAACATCAAAGATGACCGCTGTGGCTCCTCGCTGTACTGCTCGTTTTGCCTGCAATAAGGAAGACAGCATTCTCAGTCCCAACCCAAAAAGGTGACTTCTTGCCTCAAAAACTACTCCCTCTCCTTATCTCCAGATAGCAAACTTAACTTTTTGTGTTTCTGTGTAGTTAAAGCAAATGGCAGAGTAATTACAAACATAGGAGTCCCTGAACAAGCATGGAACATAGTTAAACTTCACTAGAATCTCTGTCCCCCTTTCTTCTCAATCTCCTCCTTCAACAACCTATTAAAGGAATTAAAATGTAATTTCAATCCCCTAGGAACTTTAAATATAATTTTTTAAAATTAAATTATATTATTTTTCTTCACCTTACTTAGAAGCGCCACCAAAAACAATTCTCTGTGATTTGGGGTGGAGAGACAAACTCACTGATGTGAAAAATAGAGGCAGACCAGGTTCTTTACACCTTTTCATTCTCACAGTCATGACATAAACACGCTCCAGTATACCATAATCCTTGCAAAAAGTGCCTTGGAGAATACTGCTCTTTCTGACCATTAGAGGTCGGAGTGGCTGCATACAACACTTTTTCACCATATCGGATGTATTTAAGTGATCAGCTAGGTTCATCAACTACACAGCCCAAACCCGGAGTTACCAACAGCACACAGGAGATACTAGAACACATTAAAATCCTCTGGTATTGAGAAAACAGTATTCAAATGACCAAGGGTAAAAGATGGGGTGTTTCATTCTGTTCAACTGTTGTTCAATGGCTCCACAAAGGGAACATTCCCGGTAATCTTTCAAGCTGCTACTGCCTTTGTTGGCTGCAGAGTGCAAGTAATACTTCTCCAAGCCATGACAGCTACCACCATCACAGTACCGAATGAGAGGAGACTGGCAGAAACGAACTTAGAAGGAGCTGTAAAGGGAACATATGAAAGTGGTAAATGATGAAATATAGAATTTTCCCAAAAAGAATGTTGACCAGTAGAGAGATGTTAGCTTGAACACCTACAGGTCACTTTCTTTGCTCTATTCTAATATTTTGTTTTTATTTTACATCAACCATCAGACAGTGCATGAAGGAAACCAAAGAGGGTCTCAGCCCAGCAGGTATTTGTCCCCTTTGAAGTCTGCACACCTTGCTAATCACTAATAGCTGTGGGGGAGGAAAAGTTAAAAGGAATCTACTGTCTGTTCTCCATCGCAGTGGCTCTGAGGCAAAAGCTCAGCCGGGTTTCCCTCGAAGGCACCTTTTACAGAGATGCAGTTTTTGCAGAACTGTCCAGACCATTTAGATCGTTCTTTCAG
This sequence comes from Calypte anna, assembly GCF_003957555.1. Classification (NCBI taxonomy): domain Eukaryota; kingdom Metazoa; phylum Chordata; class Aves; order Apodiformes; family Trochilidae; genus Calypte; species Calypte anna. The sequence goes on from NC_044261.1 coordinate 98,653, forward strand.
GTTGGTCAGTCAACACTTCGATCTCTTTAGATATTTCTTAATAGATTTTGTAGGACGGTTCAGAAAAACACTTCACATTTTTTGAACGCTGAATGAGCAATATACGGTGCACCAATTCATTAAGTTTCCAAGATGTAATCTGTATCCCATACTCTGTATTGCAAAATACGACGTTAAGAGATAAAAATAACCAACTGCGTTGAAGAAAGGTGCTGGAGAAGAAAGCAGCGAGTGGGGTGAGCCGTCCGGCTCGTCCCCGCTCTCGCAGCCTCGCTGAGCTCCTCAAACCCCAGCCTACGGCAGCAGCCCCGTATGCCGAGGCCCCTCCCTTGGCCGCTTGCAGCCCAGCGCAGGTCTCCCGGGGCTCGCAGGGCCCCGCCCGAGGGCAGCCCCCGCCCCACCCTGGAAATGACATCCTGCTTGGAGGGAGTGTGCGGCAGCTGGCGGGAGCGTCGGGGTCGCGTCCGCGGTCCGCTCCAGCGCCTGGTCTTGGTGAAGAAGCAGTGGTGTTCGCTCCTGGAAAACACGCCAGGTTCTCGCCGGCGTCGCTGGGGAGCCTAACCCCGAGCAAGGCGAGGTGCTGTGGAGACCTGTTCGCACAACGAGGCCTCAGGAGCGGAGGCGGTGAGGAGGCGACCCTCAGCCCCCGAGCACCTTGCGCGGGAGCCGTCGGGCAGCCCGCGGCGGTTCGGAAGCCACCGAGGGCGAGAAGGTGGGCGCCGCACTCCGCGGAGCCCATTCCAGCGCTACGGGCGTCCGGTTGCAAGGATTAGCGGCAGCCTACCGGACCGTCCGGGCTGGGCTGTCATCAGATGAGAGAGCAGCCGCCAGCACACCGGGCCTGCTGCCCGTCGCCCCTTCCTCACTGCTCCTCCACCTCGTTTTTAAAACCACCGCACTCTGCCGAGGATCCAACGAGTGCGAGCAGGCTGGAGCCTGATCGCGGAGAGCAGTTCTCTGGCATCCACCGCCTTACCCTCGGCTCAAGATGGCAGCCGGAGCCCCGCTGCCCGCCTCACAGAACCGGCCGGAAAAAGCACCCCGGAAAGCCTGGCTGCTACGACGCCCCTCCTTCTTCACCCCCCAAAACTGTAGGATAATTAAAACTAAGGCATCTTTGAAAATACCCTGTCCACAACTCACTAATCAGGACAGCTCAAAATAACGCGGCAGCCTAAGTCCCATTTCAAATAATGCCGTGCTGCAGCAAACGGGACTGTCATTTGGGGCTGTTTCACACTTAAAGACTGACGCATAATCACTTTTCTAAGCAAAGTGGCCAAACTCTAGATGAAAAATAAAGACACACGTTAGATGGTGGGAGGGGGTAGAGCGGGGGAGGCTGTACTGATACATACTTTGCTTTTACAGTGCCTATGGCAAACAAGCAGGCATTTCAGGAAGGAATTTCAGTGTATTTCTGAAAGGTCTTCCCACCTTTATGCTGTATCACAACAGAGCAGGCTATACAGCACTGTACTTGATACTGCAGAAGAATAAAGTACTCTTCACAGGAGTATTTCACATGCTCCTTCCCATAACTGAGCACCAAAAAAGTGACATCCTATTAAAGATGAGGGAAAAAAACCCTAAAATAAACAGCTCAAAATCTGCCAGTGTGTTGATTGCTATATACTGGCTGCTGAAACATCAGCTGCAGTGGATATTACTATCAAGATGAGCCCTGAAAATACATCTATAATACTTTCTGCTAAAGTAAGAAAGGGTATGTGCTTCTATTCACATTTGGCTATCCATAACATTTTCAGTTAGAAGCTGCTACTGCTAGGGAAAATACAATCTTTTCTCATTTTCAGGGTAAACCCTGTTTATAACACAGACTCAAAAATATACCTGCAGAAGCACAGAACATCAGCAACAGGCAAAGGCACTGCAGTGAAACACTGCTGCACTCTGCTTACTGCTGATAATCTTGCACAAACCCCCACAGCATTATGTCAAGTACACCTTTTCATTACAACTGTCAAGCCAGAAAACCTTTTTGTCTCTGAGCTACAGGGAATACAGACAACAACATCTGAACAACACAGGCATTCCCACTCTCTCAACCACACTGCTATCAGGCTCAGCCAATCACCGAAAAATACCTTGCCTCTTGAACCACTGCTGGAGCTGGAACACCAGGCCACGGGCCAATTCTGCAGGGTAGCCGGGGAAGGAGAAAAGCACATCATCCACTTTGCAAACAGCAGAAGTTACAAATTAACAACAGATGCCTCAGCCCTGTTAATGTGCAATTCCCCAGTAACTCCAGAAACTAAGTTAATGCAACAACAAGCAGGACACCTTTTCAAGCCTTTTCTGAGGAAAAAAAAAAGGAACCTTTCAGATTTGTGTCTGAAAGCAAAAGCAGAATATCACAAGACAGTGAAATCCCTGAGTATCCTCGCACTAATATAAACCCCCTTTGTGACTGGAATACTCAATTTCTGTGGCACTTAAAGCTTTGTTTTATACATTGCCCTATATATACTGCATTCTATGGCATTATGAGAGTTGCTTTATCAAAAAGTATAGAAATAGGAAGTGAAAAGCAATATTTTAAAATTTAAAACTATAATCACAACTAAAAACCAATGTACTTGTCTGTAAAAGAAAAAAAAACAAACAAAAAATATGTACCTCTAGTTTAAGAAACTATGTATGTACACAATATGTACATCAACAATATACACAAATATGATTCAAACTGCTCAGTACCAAGAGGCTTTTAGTTAAACTAGGGAATTAGAAAACAAGAGTAACTCCTTTTCCTGTGCTTAGGAAGAAACATTGGTCTGGACTCCAAACTTGTATCCTTTTTTTTTCTTTTTTAACATGAAAAGGACATTAATTTTATCCTGAACATAATGAAACCTGCTCGCTGCACATTTCCTGTGACACATTTCAGAGTCACCCCTAAAAACCTGCTGTCCCAGCCCACTCTGAAGGCCAGCAGCCTTGCTGCTACATGAAGGCACAGTCATCACAGGGAGATAGAGCACTGGAAGAGAGCAGAGGAGGGACAGGTCTCCAACAGAGAACAGAGCACACTCAGCACGAAGTGGGTAGATGCATTCATGACAGTTCATTGTTACACACAAATGCTGCTATATTTTATAATCCTTCCAGCTTTTTCTGGTCAAGGGAATTCCTTTATACAGTTACCTCCAAAATATAATGGTCACAGGATGAGCATATTTTGGAAAGAATGTACTAAAAAATCATATACTATAAAATATCACTAAAGCCAACCTAGCTCATTTAACTTTTATCTTTGCATTAGAAGTGTACTGAAAACAGATGAACCAGAGAACAGCAAACTACATGTAAGATAATTATGAAAACATACATACAACCAATGCTGCGGTGCTGATAGAAGTCATTAAAAACTAAGATACAGGAAAGTGTTGTAAGTTAAAGGAACTATTAATTTAGATCACTGCAAGAAGCCAACCCTACAGTACCCAGGCTGTGTAAACAGTTAGAATGTACCAAAGTTCCTCCTATGCAGAGGTGCATGTTCCAATACAAAAATTGAAATTATAAACATTTCAAACACCTTCAGTCTCTGTGAAATGATGTAAAGAGTACAGAACAAGTCTGAGACATTTAGATTAGTCTACTCAAGACATACTGACACAGCTGTATTAAACAAAAATTATTCAAAAGGCTGAAGAGCTTTGTGGTAATTGATATCATACTGCTATCCTCTATCAGAAGGTAAGAAAGGTATGACTATGACAAGAGTCCAACAAAAGTACTAAGAAATGAAAACAAGCATAACTAAGCATGAAAAATTAGGAGTGACTTTGGCCAATTTTGGGTATATATCTGGTCTGGTGGGTGGTGTTCCTGCCCATGCAGGGGGTTTGGAACTATATGACATTTAAACTCCCTTCCAACCAAAACCATTCTATGATTCTATTTTCAAATGTAATAAACTGATGGGAATGAAATTTCAGTGTCTCCTGCTTAGTGTCATCTGTCTTGCTTAGCCACATCGTCAAGTAACTGGCCTTCATCCATAGGTTGACATCTACTGGTAAAAAAGGACATTTTAGATATACCACTATCATCATACGAGGCGATGAAACAGTAGATCCAAGACTCAAAAATGACAGAAAATGCAGTGCTCTTTGAAGCATTACTGTGCCATCTCCATGTAGTCTGTGAGAGTATGCTCAGACCAAGGTGAGTTGTCAAGCAGCAATTGTACTTTTACTTCTACACAGAGCTAAAATGCTACAATGCATTCCCACAGAGGTTCTGTCCTCTCTGTTGAGGATGAACATCTCCATCCAAGACTACAGAATATGAATGTAACCCCTACTCAGAGACTTCATACTTTCTGCACAAAGGCATGCAAAAATTCCGTTTGCATCCAGTAGAATACTACTGATTCAGTGAGGTCTTCCCTTCCCTTCCCTTCCCCTCTTCATCCACTAGAATAATCAGCTTGGGTAGCAAGTTCAGTAGTATAAGATTGCACAGTGGCCCATTATTCTAGGTTATCTAGCAACTTTTCGGCAGCTGGCTATTAGAAGATGACATGGACTTCTTTACAGTGATTCTTGGTTTTGGATTAGATTAGTTACAATGTCTCTAACTGTGGTGGACCCTGGTTGTTAGTTGATTGATTTTTTTTTTTTTAAATTCTTTAATTTAAAAAAGGAGGATTTTTGTTACAAAGGGAAACTGGAAACTTCTCTGCACACAAGCAGAGACATGGCTGTATTGCAGAGGCCTCAGGGTAAGGATTAAAGAAAAACAAAACAGAAATCCTTCCATCTTTAATTAGGGTCTTCATTTGCCAAAGAGCCATTCCACAGTGGGAGGAATTACATTCAGGCTGTTGCTTGGATAACGGCTCCCAGCAGGTTGGCTCCTCAGAGCAGACTACTCTGAGCCAACAATTTCTGGTTACTTGGAGGCAAGCAGCCTGCATATTGTTTTAACTGGCCTGGCTTTTGCAGCCAGTTTTGCTGAAGAACAATCTTCTATTCAGAATGCAGAGATAAAAGCTTCACTTGGTTTGAAGTTGTCCCCAGTTTCTTTCTCCTTTTCTTTTTTTAAACATGGGAATTATAGGTTCTGCAGTTTGCATTATTTCGCTTGCAGGCATCAATGTTTTTCCCCCTCTAGCCACTTGATTCTTTGTCAGTAAAGGCTTCTGTCTGGAGTCCAGCCATTCATCAGCCCTAACCTCATCATTAACACTGTGGTGCTGGCGGTCACAGCTCATTGCTGGCTACAGGAAATCCTAACTTGCAAGAGGTTAACCACAGCCCATAAACAGCGAGGCTGGCTCATTAGTCCCTTACAGTCCCTTACAGCTGAAGGGACCCTCCCAGAAGAGTTTCGACACTGTTCATGGATTGAGAGTCTATGTATCCCGTGCTCTTCGCAAATGCCTTCCCACCCTATCCCTTAAAAGCTCACTGAATCCTGGGAAATAAGGTCCATCTTTTTTTCCTATCTAAAGCTGATCAAGTTCTTTAAGCATTTTGAAAAATTCAATTATTCTCTTGAAAATTTCAAATATTCTCTTGGTTTACCAACAGAACAAAACACAATGAAGAGACAACTGAGATATTAATGCACTAGAATATATGCATTCTTTTGTTATTTAATAGTTCTGGTGAGAATTTCATATTCTTATTGAGCAATTCTAAGGCAACAAACTGTGTAAATATACCTAATCTGTTTAGAGAGTTCATATCACTTCTCTAATCTTCAAGACAAAACCTCCTAGAACTGCAAGTGGCTTGGTCAGGGCTTCCTACACTGACAAGAAAGCCCACTTCATACTCATTTTGACTTCATGGTATGATCCCTTGGATCATTTGGAGTCAATTCCTTGAACTTGGCACAAACATTAAATCATGTCATCCAAACAGGCACCCTTAGATAATATTCACATGGTCGTCATGAAGATTAAATGTTTAGAGAGGAAAAAACAACTTCTGGCAAATTTTCTCAAAAAGATTAGGATATGAAGCACAATTTGTGTTGTATTTTCTCCTTTCTCCTTCTTCCCTCTCAATCCCATGAAAATAATTGCAAAACATTCCTGCTTTATGTTTGCAAATTCTTTTAATCCACTATTTTCTACCACTGCTGTGTCTGACTATCTTTTAGTCTGAATATAGGAGTCCCCCTGATGCAGCTCTGATTACATTCCCCAGTTCTCCAATTTCTTTCGAAGCCTTCTGTCTCTTACTGCACCAAAATTAGGCATGTCACTCATCTGTGAAATCCTAAATAATTCCATTCCCTGCCTCCATATCTGTTCCTTATTTTCTTCACTTTCTAATCCATTTATCTGATTCTGCTTGGCAGCCTTCTTTTGTATTCATTTCTGAACTCCAACATAGCTGTACTTACTTGCTCATTCACTTTTCTGCTTCAAACTCGATTTCTGTAGTTTTTCCAACATGTCTGTCATTGTGCATTTATCCTGTTAGAGAAACAGGTAGATACTGCATGTAGAATAAGAATATCTCTGTTTGAGAGGCTCACAAGACACATAGTATCATGAGGATCTAAAAACTTATATAGATATAAAGAAATTACATATTACAATTATTAGTATTATTGTAATTTGTACATGGAGCGTATCAAAAAATTGTTTAGTCCTTACTCAGCTTGGACTTTCATCAATTTACTGGGAGTTCTGATTGAGCAAACACTCCAGTAACACATGTTGTGCAACAACAGCTGCTTCTTTAGCTTAAGGGAGAAGCAGCTGTGTTCCACAGTTGGTTGGAAAGGAGTGAAGATGGTAGTAGAGACTGCTAAGGACTCAGCTCTAAAAGTGGACATTTATTTAAAGTAATCAATCCAACAATAGAAAATATAAGGAGTGTCCAGAGGGAGAAACATAAGAGACAGCCTTTCCTCATGAATAGTTGTTGCTTTCCATAACTGTGCAATGAACACAAAAAGGAAGTTAGTAAAATAATAAGAGGTTGTTTGCACTAGTTGCCAATGGAAAGGGTGCACCATCAGCCATTAATTATAACCTGATATATCTACTTCTTCTGAACTGCATAACCTGATTCTGCCCTTGTCTGTCCATTCCTCTGAGCACTACTCTTTGGATTTGATCCAGTTCTTTCCATTTCTACTTCACCGTATGATCCATACGCAACACAAACCTCTCCTCTGTCTCCAGAATTTAGTTGTCTTGCTCATCCATTTTTTAACTTGTGCTCAACCTTTCCCTTCCCTCCTCAAAAGCAGTGCTGAAATTAAAGGTGGAAAGTAGTCATGGAATGAGAAGATTTAAAGAGGAAAGACACAAGAAAGGTACATATTAACATACTTGCCGCATTTTTGAGTCCTCAGCAGCCAAACACTCTTACATGAAACATTTCTCCCTTTTTTCTTTCCCATTAAAATCCCTTTTTTAGTCTGATAAAATAGGCTTGTTAGAGTACAGTCTGTGGGGTATGGAAGAAGGACGGAGATGGCACACAAAAATACACTAAGCTTTTGGCAAAAGCATTTCAGTTTATGTGATTTTTTTTTCCTTTCTTCTCAAAAATACACATTTGTCCTTATCAGGAAAATAATGAGGATTGTTTCTGTCTGTCATAATAAAAATCCATCTTCTTTCTGAAAAAAACATATATCATACCCTCCCCCAACCTTATCTATGGCATTTTGCTAGAACGCAAGAAATCACTAGGTCTATACACTATGGAGGTCTGATCACACAGCTGGAGAAATAAGAAACAAGAATGTCAAAAGATAAATGACAAGAATATTTGCATAAGTAACAGTATCACTTCAAATACCACTTTTTTGAAGATGTTTTCTGTTTATGTTAATATTTCATCTGTCCCAGACACTGTAAGTGATAAAAGTGAGGAATAATAAGAAACAATCGGGATGATATTACAGCACTTACATTCTTCCTTAGTGTATCAGGAAAGTGGTAAATCTGTTTCTCAATACATACTTTTGCACAAATACAATAAGAAAAAAACCATGCATGGCAGAGATTACATTTGTACTTAAACTCTCATTTTAGGCAGTGCTAAGGCAACAGACCATGGAAATGAAAAACAAATGTAAAGTGAATGCAGACTCTTAAAGAACAAGACTGAGTCTTTAACACTAGGCAGGATGATATTTGCTCAAAACACACTCTTTTTTCATTACAAAACAATGGAATTGATAAATGCAGTTTATGTTGTAATCAGAATTTTGGCATGTTTGACATGCGCAATCTAGGTCTATCAACTAGTCCACATAGTCTCATTCAAGAAACTTCTGCTTCATAACAACTTCCGTCTTAACACAGAATGTCTGAGAGTTAAAAACAACGCATATTAAGATTCTACTGGTGAATTTCTCTCAGTCTGTAGTTTAGGCCATCAGAAGGAGCAGTCCCCTTACTCTCTTCCTCTTACTTGTTCCTTCCTCCACTGGATACTCTGCTGCCAACATAAACCTTCATGTAGCCACAAACTGAAACAACCAAACCAACAACCAACCAAACCAACAACCAACCAAACCCACCAGCTCGGAAGTCACTTACACGATTGCTTTTCAGCCAGACCAATTAAATTTTGCTGTAAACTGAGACTACTGACTTGAAATTAATTCCAAATGCTTTCTAGATGCTGTTTACAAAGAAATATGGGCTGACAGATGGCAGCAAAGGTCCCCAAACTGTAGAACAGATATCACAAGTCGAATGTCAACTCTTTCAATTGATGTTAAAAGTTTTCCTAAAATGACAGTATCTTCTTCTGAATGTGGCAGAGGACCCATCATAGGGTGGGTTACTGCAACTGCCACTACCAGGTGAAAATATCTGAACAAAGTTTTTGAAAGACTAATGAACCACTTTGGACAAGTCTTAACAATTTATATCTAATCTACTGCATAGCTTGAGCCTAATTCCTGAAAAATTTTATCATGCAAGATTGTCAATTTCCATATGCATTTCTACAACTGAACTGAATGAATTTCTACAGGAAATTATCCAAAACCTACACAAAACTATTCATATGATACAGAAACAAAAGTTATGCTTATACAGTCACTGCAATACTAATCTGTACATCTAACTATGCTTAATTTAGGCTACTAATATAAAAACAAATTAATTTTGTTCAATTCACCTTTCTTTTTTTGTTACTTTCAATAACTCTGAGAGAAAAGGATTAAAACTGACTACCCACAGGCCTTCCTCAAATCTCAGAACAGATCACTCTTTTCAGGAACTAAACTACTAACATAGCCCCATAATTTCTTGTTTGACTACCTTATATGAATCTTTACATTTAATATTAAATTGTTAGACCAAAAGGAAACAGACCATTCAATGCAGACTCAAGTTATGATGAGTTTGCTCAGAACCCAAGTACCCTGATCCTAATGATGACATGGCAAAACAAGAGATTCTCCCAGTTAATATTTGTGTAAATGTTTTTGTATAAAAGTAAGTGAATGGATACTGAAAGAACTGTTGGGAATTTCCTCATATTACAGAATTCTTTGATCTGAAGAAAACAGGAAGCTACAGTAGCAGGGACAGCCTCTCTTTGTTAGGTCCTACTTAGAGGCACATCTTCAAATAAAGACATCTTAGTTATTATAGAAGAGTCCCTTCAGCAGTCCCAGAAACAAACAAGAACAAAATCCTTCCCTGTGGACTTTCAAGCCTGCAGAAAGGGAAGAAGTGCTCCTTTTAAGCGAATCTTCAGCATTTGCTCACTATTTATCCTGCATTGAAATATAAAAAACAACATCATTGCTGAGTTGTATTTCACTGTTTTGTTGAATGTCATCTGTCAGCATTCAGAGATGACTGGAAGGAGGAAGAAGAGTGGGGCTGCGTTTTGGAAGGTGCAGGACAGGAGCAGGTGCTGCCCTAGCCACAGAGGGGATGCAGACGTGCAGCAGGTACTGGGGGCAGCACTGCTTCTCCCTTCCTGGCAGCACAGCTGTTGCTGGGGCAAAGGAGAAGGAGCATCATTGTGCTGTGGGGAGAGAAGGCAGGAATTTCAGGAGGGGAAAGGTTCCCTTTGAAGCACATGGCTCGAAGAGCTTCCCAGTGACCATGGCAACAGCTCAGTGGGTTCCCAGCCTGAGAACCAAGTTACTACAGGCATGTCTCAAAAAAAAAAAAAAAAAAAAAAAACAAAAACAAAAACAAAAACAACCCACAAAAAAACAAGCCTGAAAGAAGGAAAAGGAGAGGGAAGAGGGGGAGGTGGGTTCGGGGGTGTGGGGGAGAAAAGCTGGAGCAGAATTAGCCTGGCAGAAACTGAGCGGCTCCCTGGTAGGCAAATCCAGCCAATAATGCTGGTCGAGTTCACAGGGTTTCCTTTTCATTTCCAAAGCTTTCTTCTTCCTCTGTCATTCCCTTTCTAGCCCTATTCAGGAGCTCATCAGATCAGTAAAACCCAGGCCTTTGCTTTGCCTGCACGCAGCATTGCCTCAAACAGGGCTGCACTGAGATCAAAGGCAATGCTAAATCACAGCTGCCACACACGCCCCTTTTCCAATCAGGGTCCAGCTTCCAGGGACACTTAACAGGAGATCTATTTTTTTAAACTTTTTGATTTCTACTACACCATATAAATCTAACTAAGAAGGATGAGCAATTAAAAAAAACACATATGGGAAGAGACATTAAATTTCTAACAGCTATCAATCCCATTTAGTGTGTGGATAAACAAGTGAAGCATCTGAAAACACAGAACACATTTTTTTTTACTAAAAGCAAAAAAAAAACCCAAAACCACACAAAACCCCAAACCAAAACATACACACATTCCCCAACCAAAACACCCCAAATAAAAAAAAAAAAGACCACAACTAAAAATAAGTGTGAATAAAACCATACATCTTTGTAGCAGATTTGTGTGTCATGGAATTTAGCTCTTACAAACAGCTCTTAACTAGTCTTTGTGTTCTACTTCACAATACTCCAAACTTTCCACAATAAGATGCTTACTTTCTTTTCCTTTACTATTAAGATAAACATATCCTCAACTTCTTCCTTCATATATGCATGCATTCCACAACACACACACAAGAAATAACCTTTCTGCCTTTACTACTATATTACTCAACACAAATGTTCACCAGTTTTAGTGAAATGCATTTAAATTGACTCCCTTAGAAGAGCACTTAATTCTTCTGTGGTTTGAGTTAGTCTGAGCTTCTAAACACATTCATTTACATGTTAAGCTTACAAGGTTATCCATTCCTTATGGACCTAAGATGGGCAAAGTAACTGTCCACTGAGAGAGGATAACTTTCCACAGAATCACACAGGATCAGCCAGGTTGGAAAGGACCTCTGAGATCATCAAGTCCAACCATTAATCCTCTACCACCCTGGTTACCAGGGCACTGAGTGCCACATCACACTGTTTTTAAAAATGGGACAGAGAATCCACCACCTCCCTAGGCAGGCCATTCCAATGCCTGATCACCCTCTCTGTAAAGAATTTTTTCCTAATATCCAACCTAAACCTCCCCTGGTAGAGCTTAAACCCATGCCCTCTTGTCTTACTGATAGCTGCCTGGGAGAAGAGACCAACCCCGCCCCAGCTCCAACCTCCTTTCAGGGAGCTGTAGAGAGTACTGTGGTCTCCCCTGAGCCTCCTCTTCAGTTCATAGCAAAGACAAGGATATCCAAACTAGTGGATAAGTGTCCAACTGAAACAGCATTGCCTATATGTGCCATAAACTGGAAAGTGAGGTGCGTACACAGAGAACTGCCCTGGCAAAGACCCTTTTGTTTTGCCTTAAACTGTTGAGGCAGACTCAATTATGCCCACGGCAAATTAAAAAAGACAAGTCCTTATCTTCTCTCACTTTCTTGGCACTAACTTCATCCTTACTATCAGATCAATAGGTCAAACTGATCCAACCACATTGCTTTCCCAAAGAACAATATATGGCTTTCATTTAACAGAATGGTTTCTAATGGTATTAAGATGAAAGAATAGATTCTAGAAGACCCAAATGGCAGTTCCAGCATTATTTTAAAAAAGGGAACTGAAAGAGGGAGCCAGCAGGAGATATAATTGATCACACCATCAGACTTCACTAGACAAAGCAGAATTCCTGAGGTTGCAAAGTTCAAATAGTTTATATCCTAAATTTTATGTCCTTCACTACATCTTTTAAGGAGATAAAAATATTTACATTAAGTGAAGTCTTACTGTAACCCCCTTGAATCTTTTATGCATATGAATAATACCAGGAAATCACCAACACCAGCAAAGTTGAGAAGCAACACTTCATAAAACCAAGAGGACAGCAGGTTTCTGAGGAACTAAATGAGTGTTGTTTCACCTGTTAAAATTACTGCACATAAACTGACACATGGAATACACACTGGACACAGCCTATGCAGGAGACACATCACCCTCATTATGCATCAAAGTAGATACAGTGCTCCTGAAGCAAAGCCAGGGTCTGCTGTTCAGCAGGTCAAGCTTCAGGAAGCTACGATCAGCAGATACTGCAGATACACAGGAGATCATTGTGGCTTTGGGGACAAAGGGAGTACAGAGGACATGCCATGACTCGGGTGTGCAGCAGTGTGTCAGGCAAACAATGTCACTATGTCAGAAAATATAATATATCCCATTTGCGCAGGATATCTTAACCCGTTTTGCACACTTGTTTTCTCACATGCTTTTCAGGTGCCTAACAGATGGGACTGAATAGATTCCTTCCTTAAATGGCTTTCCCTAAGACTCAACTTACTCCTGGAGTTTACTTATGGATTACTATGCATCTTTCAGTACTCAGTCTTCTCTATTTCCCATCCTCATGAGACCTTATCCTCAGGTTTTATTCTCCTAAGAGCAAAGAAGCATCAACTGGAATTATGTGAAACATAAACAGTATTCCAAATTAAAAAAAAAAACAAAAAAAACAAAACAACCTAAAATTGTACTACTCTGAAATTCAACACAAAGGCGAGTCACTTCTTAGAGATATGTCTCTCACCATGCATAACAAGCTGATCCTTTTCCTTTGAAATGTGAGGTTTTTACAAATGTTATATATAAATACACAGAGACAGTTTCACCTATAAAACACTGACCTAGGATTTTATTTTTTTCCTTATATACTCATTTTCACTCCTCATCTCAAGTCACCAATCCTATCCTACCAAAGTCTCAACAGCTTGAGCCATCTGAATTTTAGGATGAACCCCAGAGATTTTATGTGTTTTCAAGTGCTCAGTTACCAGTAGAACTTGTGGCCTACGTTCTTTCACATACTTCCAGCTACTCTAGACTTCAAATATAAACATACAACCACCCCAGCCCTTAAAAATTCTAAGTTAAGAACAAAAAAAGAGCAGATTTCACCTTCCCTTTATAAACTCTGTCAGCAGTGATGATATCTTACTGACTTCGCCCCATAGAACAAAAGTCAATGTTTTGCAAGGAATTTAGATTTTAAAGGCTGCATTCCACAGGGAGATTCCACCAAGATGAAAATTTTTATTTCTTTGACTAAAACATGAAAATTAACTTGTCACCAGAAATATCTATCCTGCAATTAAAGCAAAGAAATCTCTTCTAGAGTTGAAGATGCTTCTTCCCTCAAACAAGGAAATTAATACGTCTTCTGAGAAACTTGTACCTATGGAAAAATCAATAAAATGCTTTCATTTTGACCACTTTTGATAAAAAAAGATTCCTTTGATTGCATTAGCATCATACTTGCAAGCTAACCCTATTTCTACTCCAGTACTGCTTCTGCTAAACAGCTGCTTTTGAAGTAGTTTTTGGTAGGTTCCTTCAGAGCTCAAAAATAGAATGTGTGCACTTGGCTCCTTAGCATCATCTCTATGACAGCATCATTATGACATTACCTTTCCTTGAAGCATCTAGAGTGAAAACAGGCAAAAAGGAAGTATTTTGTGGAGTAAAAGGAGTTTTCTTGGTTTATTTCTTGCTGATTTTTCCTCAGAGAGGAACTATCTCTTCCAAGAAACAGTTACATGTAGTGTTTACCCCAGACTACCCCCTTACCTTTCCTAAAACAGTGAGGCACGGCTTGGGCTCCAACTCTGGTTGTTCCAGTTTCACTACTCCTACCCAGCCATATTCATAAAGGTCTTCCTCGTCATTGCTATTACACAATCCAAGTGGATGCATCTGAAATAGAATCAGAAAGAAACCTTTAGCCAACCAGTAGAATTCAAAAAGCATACAGATTGCTTTTGAATATGTTAGTTGATAATGAATACAATTTTACTTATTAAGGTACATCAGAAAAACTGAAATGTAAGGTTGCATATATGAAGATTTCAGTACATTTCTGAAGCATGCTATGAGTATGTTGGACTTCTGGCATATTATGCAAGCTCAGTTATCTTACTTATAGAAAAATTTTTAAGGCTCACAATTAAGGTGAAATATTTGAAGCCCTTTTCTCAGATAGAAAATAATTAAATATCAAGCTCCATTTTGTATTGCAAACCACCATCCCTTGCAAACTGACAGAAATAATACAAACTGTTTTGCAAAGTCACTCATAAAAGCTTTGCATGTCATAAGATCCAGAAGCAATGTTTGAGAGGCATTATCACTTTTAAAAAAATATTTGCACAATAATAGCTTGGGACACTATCACTGGAAGATGAACCACTCCCTAAGCTCAGCATCTGATGGACAAACAATTCAGCACAGACATGAAAACAGGGAAGGGACTCAGGCAGCGAATGCTCTCTCCAAAATTGCCACTACTATGGTACTACTATAATACTACTAACCCCAGGCAGAGTCCATAGGGTCCTTTAAGTAAACACAAAGCTTTAATCTATATTTAATATCTAAAAAAACACAGTCTGTACCCTTGATGTAATTCCCTTGATGTACTCTGTATCAGTTGGGTTAACCCAGACCTAATAAGCTTCTAGTTCAAAATCCTTGAAATGTACTGGGGCATTTCCACATGCCTGAAAGGGCAAAACTGAAGCCAGGACTCAGGTGCTTTTATCCAAGGTTACAAAATCTGCTCAGGGTTTAAAATAACTTCAAAAAGAGCACCACAAATTTTAAGAGGGTCAGTATTACAGAGGGGGCAAAAAGTAATCCAGCAGAGGAACATTGTACTCTGTAACTTTATCACCTCAAAAATTCCTGATGATTACAATCTTTTACAACCTTTTGTCTCTTTTTGTGTTTGCCAGAATAAGGCATCATAGTGTTACAAACCACCACATGAACAGCTCAGGATTTTTCTACAGGAAAGAAACTTTC
Organism: Calypte anna; assembly: GCF_003957555.1. Taxonomy (NCBI): domain Eukaryota; kingdom Metazoa; phylum Chordata; class Aves; order Apodiformes; family Trochilidae; genus Calypte; species Calypte anna. The sequence goes on from NC_044261.1 coordinate 113,915, forward strand.
CTAGGAAGTTTCTGAACTGTATCCTGATAGAAGAACCTAAAATAGGAATCCCTGGGAAGTTTGTCAACAAAGGGAAAAAAGTTAAGCAGGAACTCATCTCTTTCAGTACAGGACTCATGCCATTGACACAGTCACATTCACCCTGAGGGAAAGAAATGTTCATATTCTTGTCCAAACTCATGAACTGAACCCACTCAGAACACCTATTTTTACTCACAAACCATAGCAAGCTAGTAATACAAAGTAGTTACTAGCAGAAAGCTGTGCTCTGACTAGCAAACAAAACCAAACAGTTGTCACAGAAGAATTTCCCTTCAGCATGGCCATGCTGGCTATACCATTGTTGTGCAAGGACAACCATAACCACAGCAAGTGGATTCCATTTTGAAAGACCCAGGCACAGAATGTCTTCCTCAAATTTCCTACCAAAATCTATTAAGCCACCACACAATGGTAAAATGATCTTGCACGTAAGAAACCTCAAACCTGAATGCAAAACCCAGTGTAAACAGTAAGCAAAACTAAAATGGTTCCAAAGGCACTAGGCACATCTGCAAGCTACAAGCTCCTGAGGATTTTGATGCACCACACTGGAATCTCACCACAGTAATCCATGAAACAAGTTACATTATGCCACCAGTACTCCCTCAAAGTCTGTACATTTCAGAAAGGGACAAAACCATTGCACTGTTCAATGAAGAACATGTACATTGCAAAGCTGAACTGTTCCTAGACTATTTGATCCAGTAAATCCGAAAATCCACAGGACCAACACAAATATTCAGCTAACGGGTAAGTCAGACACATTAATCATCGGCTCTGTGTTACACAACACACTGAGGAAACTCATGTTCAAATGAACAGTGTTTTTTTCATAAAATGGCATTATGAAGTCTATTACAGATTGTACAACCAACTTAGTAATGTTATCAATGACCAGAACTTGGGAGCACAATCTGTCCTCCACCTCAAGCACATCTTCCTCTAGGCTCCTGGTGGAGTTCTGTGACAGCACCCTTCTTACCTTCCCTCTGGGTGCTCTCATCTGTTCACATTGCTCAGATTTGAGAGTTCTAATGCACGTCATTTAAACCTCCACTCCAACTAGCTTCCCCATCAACTTCACCCTGTTCTTACGCCTCACGGACAAATTACCCATCAAAATCCCATCCCTAACCCACCTGCCAAGAGAAGACATTCAATTCCCCCACCTCAAAAAAACAATGTTTTTGCATAACCTTTTTACAGTACTTCCAAAAATCTCCAAAATCCAAAAAATCTGCGTTTGTTTCCACAGTGAATGCACACCTATTCTTAGATATGTGACTGTTGGATGAATAAGCACCCTGTTAAATAAAATTTTATTTCTAGTCAAGTAGGACTTGGACTCTGCAGAGAAATGGAAGGTTTTACCTTACTGATTTTTCCTGCTATGTGTTGTTTAATCTGGTAGTCCACCTCCATTCACTGTCAGTGGAAAGAAGCAAATGAAGAATCAAAGAAGTGATGAGGCAGGAGTGACACTGAGTAAAAAGTTTTAAACATTTAATTCAGTTTCAACAACGACCAAGTTGTAAAGGTGGGGAAAAGAAAATCTCAAGGAACAGAACTGCCACTGTCTGCTGTCTGCACCTTCCTCCAAGCTGGTCTGTGGTACCCAATATCAGATCATAAACTGGACTGCAAACCAATTGTCCAGTTCAGTACAGATCTTCATGGGTATTGCAGGTACAGGATGGGAAAAGACCAGGGTCAGTTCATTCATACTGTTGATAGAATTGTCACAATGAACTGAAATAACACAGTCAGATCTGCAAAGTTACCTGCAAAGCTTGCTTCCACAGAAAACATACAAGAACTCTGGAATGAAAGCAATGGATTTCATGTTTCTTTCAAATATTCTGCTACGTATTTTACCTTTCACTTGGAGTAATAATATTTTCTTAGGATGAACAGCAAATTACTGTATTGGATACAATGCTGCTAGGCCAGCTTCTTTCTACACATAACAGAACACCTAATCTCTGCTGTAATTTTCCCCATCTGTAGTATTGGACATACAAAATATGTGTTTAAGATTGTCAACAATTATTATTCATCAGCATAAAAAATCCAAAAGCAACATTTAACCCTAAAATTACTTGAAACATCAATAATGGCAAATATATACACACTCTGGAATACTGCCTTGCTGAAAATTAAGACTTTATGAAGCTGTGTGGAAAACAATTGTCTGAGCAAATGAAGCTGTGACAATGCATTCACTTTGTCCTTCTTCCTATTCTACAGAACTAGACCTTTTCTGAAGAAGACCTTTCTTTTTAATGAGGTTGCCCCAAATGACCTGGCTTTACATAGAATTTTGTGTTTGGTACTTCCTTTTAGTATGAATCTTTCAGTGCCCTCAGATAGGAATCTGTAGGATATCATGCATATAGTGATGTTTGAAGTAAGAAATGGAAGTAAGAACTTGTGGCAAGTTACCTGTTTCCCACTCAAACAACACTATAGAACAAACAAACGATGTTAAGTAAGATGTATTTTCATTATAACAGCACAGGTCTCAACAAAGCTGCTGGTTCCCCCACTTATGAGTGGGGAAAAAAACCAACACAGAGTACCATCTTATATTCAGTGAGGTATGTGGAAAATTCCTGTCAGAACAATGATGAGAGCTCAGCTCATTTTATACACCCTTGCACCAACACAGCCTAGAAACTAGCCCAGTCCTGTGCAGTGAACTCTGTGCTTTGGCCCAGAAGGAAATATAGATTTGCTAGCTCCATGACATGAAACTACCCATTCATTCATTAACCCCACTGAAAAACACCTAACTTGTCCATTGTCTCTGAAGGCTACTTTCTACCAGCATCGGAACACAGAAAAAATGTAGGAATCTGGAATTTACCCAATGGAGCCCAAATCACTAAAGATGAGCACCTAAAGGAAGAAAATACAGAGCTCGCTACTGTCTTCAGTCTACTTCAGAGACAAGATCAAGCCTAATTAAACCTTTGTTTCATACTGCCTGCCATTACTTTAGGAAAAAACCAAAAAGTCTCCACTTCTCACACTTCGTTTGTGTGAGAAGAAATTAAACTGTGACAGGAATAGAGCACAGGGACAAAAAGTGATACTGGGTAGAAAGGAAAAAACTAATAATCTAGAGAGGTTTCCATTAGGGCACAAAGTAAAAAGCATTTTAGAGCAAAGGCAAGACACCTGGCTAACACTCTGCGGTAGGAACAGTGACTGGACCAAATGTACAAAATGTTCCAGTAGAGCTTACGTACTAAAATAATCAATATGAGACCCACATGGCTGCAGAACAGTGAAGGAAGTGTTAGCAACACCTATTTTTTGCACGGCCTCTGAAATTTTCTTACCTATTACTGCATCTTAGGGACTACAAAAATTATTTTGCACTCATTTTCCAGGACAGACCAGAGTAATATCAGCTGACAGAGATTTCCCACTAACTGTTCCCACTACTGTGATTTTTATCTTCAACATAATGCAGCAACTGATACATCAATACACGTCTGTATTTCTTCCTACTACTTACAAATACAGTGGAATGAAGAGCTTAACTTTTCCATCTCCACTTACTCTTCTGTATTGGCAGAGCAACCTGTTGCCAAAAAGTGATCTAAGGTTCTCAACTACAAGATTACTACAAAGCAATACTAAGACCGCACCAGAAAACAAAGGCTCAGGCTATAGTTTGTCTGCATCAGTGCTTTTTGAAAATGGCATCAATAGAATGTGCCACTACAGACGAGCAATCTGAAACCACACAAATTAAATAAATAAAGAAATATCTTTCAAGAACTAAAGTGCAGGTTTTTTAACAAAAACTTGAGATGCTATTATTTCTGAAGCCTGATAGAACATGAGGGTTTTATGCTGACTGCAGCTGGAACATAGAAGCCTTTTTTAAAAAGGTGGAAGCCAGGAGAGCATTTCCTCATGACCTTGTGCTCCTCTAGACCATGGAGCTTCCACCTCCGGTGCAAGTACAGAATTCCATGAAAACACAGTTTCTTTTCACTTTAAGACTTTTTTTGCTTGTTCTGAAAAGAACATCCTGCCAAAAACCAAATCACCACAAAATGTAACATTATAGGACCTGAACCTTTCAGCAGTGAGCTTTTCTTGGCCATCAATTGTGACCATGTGGTTTGACCCAGTGGTTAGCATGGAAGCCACAAGTGGTTTCCACAGAACTTTCTCTACAGCAAGAGCATCAAGCATTCCTGAAATCCTCTCACAGTCCACTTTACTCCAGGAAGTATGCCAAAAGCAGTGATGAGAAATCCAGTCAATGCTGTAATTAAATGTAAGAACAGAGATATGCAGTTGAACACATCCACCATGCAGAAAAGACCTGCAAAATTCTACTATGCCACAGGCCAGTACTCTTACACACATTCCACCAGATCCTGTGAAAAGGAGCCGTATAGTCTGAAGAGCAGCCACTATAGCTTTTGTTAAATCAGACCTCGGCACTGATCTAGTTGATCAGAACACTCACCACCTGAAGCAAGAATCAGCAGCATTCCTTTACTCCTTTGACAGAGGGATACCCAACCTATGGCTTGCAGAGAATGTGAATGCATGAGAGCAATTCACCTGTGCCATGGCCCAGCTTCAAATGCCACAGGAGAGGGAAAAAATGTGCCAGCTCAAAAACATACCTGACATCTCAGACATCCTCCTGCTAGGATTGCCCACAGAGAGAAGCTATAGATGACACCCAGAGCACATGCACAGTAATGGATGTGTACAGAGCTGTCACTTCAGCACATCTGCATCACAAGTAGAGGTCACTTGTGCTGCCCACACTGCAGCTGAGTGATCTGCTGCAGCACAGCAGCTGAACACTATTCCACTTTGCCAGGAAAGCTCCCAGGCCATTCAAACAGAAAGCTGGCATCTCCTTCCTTCAAAAAGTCTCAATCACAAAACTGTGAAAAGATGTGTATACTGAGAAAATCTGAGGGCAGATTTCTTCTCTCAAGTATTCAAGAGCTGTGATTACACTGAATTCTCCTACCCCAGTATTGACAGAGCAAAGGGGAACAAAGTCATGTTGTGGTTTTTTCCCCTCTCTAAATGGGTGGAAAGATGGTGGCAAAGGATGCAGGCACCATGCCACTAAGGACAAGGGAAACTGGAGGGAAAATTAAGAGTAAGATGATACCTTCATAGATTGCTTTGGCAGAAGGTGGCAGCCAGTAGCTACATAGTAAAACAAAAAGAGTTCTGGCCCCATCTGGAACAAGACAGGCCCAAAAATGCACTAGTGGACAGAACTTTAGACAATCGTAACTGGGAAAAATAGGATTACACCTCATGAACAAATACATTTCTCCCATAGCACTCAAGTGGAGATTAAACTTAAATTGAAGAGATTATATGGCACTGACCCTAAAGTTAGGGCCTCATATGGAGTGACTAATACTCTGCAAGTAAGTTTTCTCGCAGAAAAAAAGAGTAGGAAGTATGAAGAGCCCCTGACAAATGTTGTACAACATAATGGGATCTATATGTTCAACCCCATGAAGTGTCTGGGGCCCAGAAAGAATGAATGTAGCTATTAAAAAGAAAAAAACCAAACCATTTGATTGAAACTGTTCATACAAGAAACCCTAAAAGAAACTTGACATTCCCTTGCCAAAAGTACACACGATGCACACTTAAAAAAGGAATTTGTTTGGCCAGGCTGAAAATTCCAAGAGTGTTAAGAGGGAATTAAAAGACAACATGCACATGCAGATACACCAGAGAAGGCAATATTTTAGCTCATAAAAGTACAAATCTCTGTGAAAAACCTCTGAGCTACTCATTTGCAGACTGTGTTTTAGCAAGAAAGCATGGAGTTATTGCCTACATGGCCTACGTTTTCTCAGGCTGTGTAAGAATAAAAAAATTACACAAGAAGGCAGGTAATGAAAAGGCACACTGATGCTGAATCTTCTTCAGAGAAGTAGCAAAGGGAACACAAACTGATCCCTGCACTTGCCCCTTAAAGTCTCTTATTTCCAAGGGAATTATCTATTACTTTTATTTGTTTACTGCTTCTAGCTGGGGTGAAAGGAGAGATGCTGGGTTTGCTGGCTGCTTTCTAAATAGAAGATATTAGGAGATCCAATTAAAAAAGAAGTATTAAAGATAAGGATAAACTAGCTACATGCAGAAATCACAGACACCCACCACATCCTGTTCTTCCAGTTTTGGGTGGTATGCTGCACTGAGGCATTCCAACTACATCCAAGGCGTTTTCTTCATTTTTGCCGTAACTCCTGACTTTATAAGCCAATGTTCAATGGCAATGTCAACTGGCACTTCTAAATGCCAGCTCCGTGCCCAGACTTTGATAAAGCCTAAAGAAACCTCAGACAGACCAAATGCTGACACAGGTAGATGAAAGTGATTTCATTAAGGAAAAAAGTGAGAATGGAGACATTCGGATTTATAGAAGAATGTAAACACTATTGGTTATAGTACAATGCACTAAAATACCTCACCTGTTCACCTTTCCCTTTAGTGAAAGTTGGACATTTATTTCTGTGCTTTGTTTGCTCCCTTAGAATCCCTACAGCTGCTCCTTCGCTCTAAGTGATGACAGATTTTGTCATTATTTAGCAAAGCCTGATTCTTTGGATTTCCAGAAGTAGTCAGTGTCCATACAAAATGCAACCCAGACACAGGACTATAGGACTCATTCCCATCTCACAACACAGCCTTCATTAACAAGGTGATGTATTTTGTGCTGTCTCCAAGATGGTGCATTCACTGGGAACAGACGGAGGGAAGAACACAACATGCACAGAGAAAAAGGCTGCCCTATAACTAAGAAGAAAATTGTCTTTAAAAGAGGGGTGGGGGAAGGGAACTAATACATGTACATTCTGCAGGAAGAATGCAATGTCCTCATCACAAAACTAATCAAACTTCCTTTGTCCTAAACACAAACACCACACAGAATCTGTGCATTTCTGCCAGAAACCATTTTCCATACGCAAGACAACATTTTACCCATAAGAGAGGTAAAAGCCACAGAGAAGAGGAAAATGAAAAAGAAAAAAAAAAAAAAAAAGAAAGAGAATGCAGAAAGAAAGGAGGCTTAAAGCGCACAACTCTCCATCCCATCCCCCCTCCCCTCATACCAACCTCTCATCTATAATCCGACACAAGAGAGACAACAGGCAAACAGCAAGAGGTCATCTTCAAAGGGGTGGTTGCCAAGGGAGGCCAGAGGAAAGAGGCAGGCATGTCCTCATCAAAGTCCAGCTGCTGTGAGAGAGCCACAGAGGTGCAGCCTCCCCTGGGGCTGCAATGAAATGCAGAGATGGAGAATAGTGCTGGAGCTGCTCTAGCCAGCATTAGAAAATGGGTAGCTTTGCACTTTGCAACATGGAAAGCACAAAACAGAAGGGTTATGGCATTTGTAGTCCTTCTCTCCACCCATTTAGGCACTCCAGATACTTGCACTACTGTCGAAACTCAAGATACATTCTGCAGAATCACTGCAGCAGCAGGCTGAACTTAGAATAAACTTTCTGCTCAGAATTAAAACCTCGTATCTGCAACTACACGCAGAACAGAGAAAAGGTACAGCAGATAACGCACAGCCAGCTGTAATTTCATTACTTCTCACAGAAAACACAAATACATCTTCACAGTTGGAGCCTGGGAGACCATCCCACAATAAAAACTAATAAAAACTTCTTGCATATATTAGCCAAAGCATGTATCTTTTTTCATTGAGAAAGTACAAGACAGTAACAGACTGCAAGCTACCCTGCAACATTTGTTTAAAAAAAAACCAAAACAAACAAATAAAAAAAAACCATCATATGAACAACCACAGATTCTGGTTCTCAGAACTTTATCTCTTTATAATAAATGAACACATGATGATCGCATGTAAAAAACCTGAACTTCTAATCCTCAAATGAAGGAAAAGCAGCTGCAAATGCAAGCAGTGAAATTTAACAAGTAAAACCAGACAGGAGAGAGGAATCAAAATTGCTCTACTATGAGCAACAACAACAAAGTAAAATTATGACTTCTGTAATTCCCAGAAGCTAGGGGCTGCTGTTTTAGACAAATTCTTGTCACCCTCCCCTAACAAGTGGATTAATTAGCTAACAGAATTTCAAAATCATCAAGCAATGGTAGGATTGAAATAACTTCATTGCTTTTACCTCGCACCTTGAATCTTCCCCAACACAAAAGAAAAGTTGACGCTTCCTAAGGATGAGCACTTCTTTAGCACACATTTTGGAAAATGAGGTTGCAGTCAACCTCAGCTGACAACAGTAGCTTGGAGTGAAAGGTTGGAGTCTAACGGCACAGAGCTACATGGGTTGAATGAATCCTCTGGGTTGCAATACAGAGGTGAACAGGAAGGAAGGTTTAAATACTCAGAAAGTTCTTGATCGACACCTTGACTGAAAGTCAGTCTGGAAGCACCACCAAGGAAGCATGAGACATCAGTAATACAGTACTAGACCTGCATTACTGTTAGTCAGCAGGAAAAAGGTTTTTGAAGGCTGACATGTAATAGCTTATACCCTAAGATGTACCCTATTTCTTAGGTCAGCATGTGAACTAATCTTTGATTATTTAGGTGCAGACTCTCAGTATTCTATAAACCATACAATCTCTGGCTAAAGAAAGTTCCTTCAATCTGTGCCTCAGAAGACGCTCTTGAAAATATTTAAATACCATGAACATACTGATGTCCTCCATTATGGCAAGGCACATTAAACAGCCCAAACCAGAATACTGATTTTGTGTGTTTCAAAGTGATATGCTACAGTTGATTTTTTTTTAAAAAAAGCCTGTTGTAAGCAGACTTAAATTTAGTATACAAGTTTCTGCATCACCCTGGGGACATGTTGAAACTCATACATACTGGAAACTTACGCAGATTTTTTTAAAATTTCTAAGAGCAGAGCAGAGTAAGGAGGTTTGTGCGTGCACAAATGGCAGAACTGACCTCCACCAATCCCACAAACCGTGATTACCAAATGTGGAGTCATGGTGCTTACCTGGATATTTGTCACCATGTCTTCAACACAGTAAGTACCCCAGAGAAGAACTTTCTTGAGAACTGAAGCACTGTATACCAGCTTTGTTTCCTTCTGTGAGCACTCCTAGCATGGCTTACTCTCTGGAAAAAAAAAAAATCACCATCTCTTTGAGACTGTGCTTTGGTACTCTCAGCTCAGTGGCAGGAGTAATGGTTTCTCAGTTCCCAGAGCAAGTAGCATGTTCCTGAAGCACAGGCCCAAAAGAGGTCAGATTCTTGCTACTGGTCCTCTCACCAACTGGCCTATGCTTTCCAGAGTTCAATCTTCTTCTCCATCTCATCCATCAGTTGCTCCCCTCACATTACATTATTTCTAGTGAACCTTATTTATTCTTCAGTCTTGATATGAAACTGCCTGTGCTGCATATTCTGTCCAGGCTTCCCTTACTCCTCTGCCACAAATCACTCCCTAGCACCCTGTTCAGAGCCAGTCTACTGCAAATCCAGTCTCACATCTCTCTTACAAGGAAAACAACTACTGAACTCCGCTATGGGGATTACAGGTCTTAACTACACATTTTCCTTCATTGTGCTGCTACAGAGTTAGACTGCTTCCAACACCTTCTCTTACATCTTACCTTTGCATGTGTTTCTCTGAAGTTTTATATGTAAGTTTTCTAGATTTATTAACAGGTGACTCTCAAGTCACCTGCGATGACTATAACAGTACTCTCTCTCTCTCTCTCTACATTTAATTTTAGCTTACATTGCAGCAACTAAAAAATGTTCCAGAAAAGACCTGTGACAATTTTTACAATCTGAAGATACACAGTTCCATCTTAAATTGTTTCTCAAAGATTACCTTTGGGTCAGATTTGTGTTTGCATTTTTAAGGCATCCCGGAGCAATACATAAACAGGTAAAGTTTACACAAGTCTGTTTCAAATTCCAGCTGCCACATACCTTCTCATATCCCTATTTCCCTACTCTCTGTTCTCAATTTTCCTCAACGGTCCTATACAAGACCTATTGCTTGACCTCTTTTCCAGTTTGACAACATAGTATGCTTCAATGGATCTGTTTCCAATTTATGACTTTTGCCCATGTGAAAATATTTTAAGATGTTTAGAGGGATCTCCAGTGTATCCTTCATGATCTGTACTCACACCCACTGAGCAAGGCCCAAACGTCACATGCAGGTTTACAGACACTGCTTTTGTCAGGTCCGACATCATATCAGCACAATCTCTCCAGCCTATTTAAAATGGAAATACAAGTGAAACTAAAGCCTCTGCTGCAACTATACATGACAAGGCTCTAGAATAGGCAGTATTCAAAGGAACACTATCTTCACTACTGCAAGGCAAGGTGATTTTCTCATCATACTTCTTGTGTCACGGCAAGAAATGGATGCATTCCTGTTTCCCCTGACAACCCCCTCAGCCCCCCAGAAGAGAGAAGACTTCCTCCCAATAGAGGATGGAGATGGATGGACTTTTCTTTCCAATTAAATAATTTCCCTTTACACCTGTATGGAAATCATTCCTTTCTCTCTCTGCTTAACTTCCTCAGTCACAGTATAGGGAAAACCCTGCCCAGAGAGGCACCGAGTGCTTTAAAAAAAGGAGTTGCCAGTATTACTGCACACAAATCAGACACAAAGAGTTGTTTCCGAAAAATGGATTAAGGTCTAATGCTTTGTTGGGGTTTTTTTCATATAATACCTGGGTGCAGTATTTTAGATAAGGTAACTCCATTGTTTTCAAAGTCTTCTATTACAAGAATTCTGTGAATATTGAGATTTTCTATGTAATATCAGATGGGAAGAAACACCCAAATCCACAGGGGAAAAAAATGCCCTTCTTAAAAACAGCCACCTGATGGCAGCCTGTGGCTTCATTCCTATTGTTCCAAGTGGCAACTGGCAACCATTTTGAGTGAGATTAGCTCTACACTGAGTCACCACTGAAGAATGTTGTGCAGTGGGGAGAATGACTTCAAAATAAAAAGCTATTCTTAATTCTAACATAGCCCATTGCTGAAATAGCCACTGCAAATATTCCCATTTCAAACATTGTGAAATTTTTTCTTTCCCCTTTTGGCCTCAATTTCTTTTATATTGCACAGCAAATAACCAATTTCATGTAGACCTGTCTACAAAACTCAGTCCAGTGAACTATTCAAAACACTTAGTCAGCACACAAGGCTAACTGACTGTACAGTCTCACTAACTGCTCACAGCCTTTGCTTTGACATCCTGACCAGAATGCTATTCTGCAGTCAAGAAATTATATGCCCTTCATTCTTCTCCAACTTCCAAAGGTCTTTTTAGAAACTTAGCACTTGGTGCCTGAATATTATTTAAAGCCAAACTTAAAATAATGAAAGTTTCTGAAATTCAGGAGACCTGATGACTACCCTTTCGTTAGAAAGAGGTTAGTTCCCTGATCTAAGAGCAAAATTCAACTTCCCTTTGCATACAGAACTGCAAAAATGAACTGGTTTACAAAACTATAAAACAAAATAGGTCTCAGCTTTTTCTCTGACACCATATTAATACACATGCTTACCATGCCCTATATGTGGGTGAAAAAAAAAAAACCAAGATGCCAGAAGTTTCTAAAAAAATTAATTTGCATAAGCTTTTTTGTCCAAATAATTTTCCTTGGCACTGTAGTTCTACACATTCAATTTAATCTATCTAAATTGCATAGGAATGTAAATGTTAGATTAACCATTGGTTTACAAGTGAAAGATTTAAGGTAGACCAATTCATCCCTTATTCTACATATTTGTCTGTATTTCAGGATACAACAACAGTTTTCCCATCTTCCCTCCCCACCTCTTTCTCGATTCCTTCTTCCTATGGCCGTTAATCTATTGCCTCATCACTTCTCTTCTAGACCAAGCATGCTGGTTTTGTCTGGGATAGAGGTAATTTTCTTCACCATAGCTACTATGGGGTTATGCTTTGGATTTGTGCTGAAAACAGTGTTGATAACACTGGGATGTTTTCCTTATTGCTGAGCAGTGCTTGCACAGCTTCAAGGACTCCTCTGCTTCTCCCACCAACATCAAGGAGGGTGGAAGGGGACACAGCCAGGACACCTGACCCCAACTGACCAAAGGGACATCCCAGACATGTGACATCATGCTCAGCCATAAAAGCTGGGAGAAGTACAAGGAAGGAGAGGACATTTGGAGTGACCAAAATGGCTTGTCTTCCCAAGTCATGGTATGTGTGATGGAGCCTGGCTTTCTTGGAGACGGCTGAAAACCTGCCTGCTGATGGAAAGCAGTGCTTGCTTTGCTTGCGTGCAGAGCTTTTGCTTTACCTATTCAACTGTCACTGTCTCAACCCACATTTTTTTTTCACTTATAACCCTTTCAATTCTTTCCCTCATCCCACCAGGGGCAGCGATCTAGCAGCTGCATGCTGCTTCATTGCTGGCTGGGGTGAAACCACAATGTTACCCCTTCACTTCTCTTTCTCCTGAACACACCATTTTAATTTATTTACTTTATTTTTTTTTTATTAAGCCAACTCTCATATCACTGGCACACAGTCCATGCTAATAAGTCCAGCAGTGCTTGTTGGATTGGGTTTAGTGCTGTGTACCTGCTACTGGCACACCTCACCACTGAGGTATGCCTCATTGATTGAAAAATTAATGGTGTAAACCACACTCCAAAAATGCAGCAGCATGAGGCAAATTAGTGCTGTCTGCAGGACATTTTCCTCACACGTTTGAAAAACTGGACTGTGCAGTGACTGAGGTAAGATACTATGAGGAAAGAAAAGACAGTATTGTGGTTAGAACAGCTGAATGCTTCCCAACGGACTGGATTGCTTCCCCTGCCACAGAGCTCCTATGCAATGTTGGGCAAGTCATAAAAACAGCCATGCAGGGTGTGACCAAAAACCCAACAAGCACAGTATACCATCTCCAGCAGTGCCCAACTGCAGAAGTTTGGAGAACAGGAAAAGCAGAACAGATACAGAATGGCTCTTTTTTTGAGACAGCCCCTTCATTAATACTATCAATAATTAAAAGACTTCCAGAGCTAAGACTCACTCAGAACATTGTGTTGCATAGTAAGAAATGCATCTAGAAATCCATGATTTTGCCTAATTCCTTTTGGATGACACCTACACTTTTGTCTTTTACACCATCCTAAAGCAAGTTACACAACTTCCTGTTTTAAAAATATAAATTCTTTTGCTAACTTTGAAGCTGTTATTGAATTTCACTAAGCAAGCAATTTTGTTCCTTAGTTACTGTCTCTACCTCAGACTCTACTCAAAGCTTCTTGTCAACAAACAGTCTTTTTCAAGCTGATAATATTCCATCTTTTTCAGTGACTGTCTCTCAGTTACATGACAAGGTTCCACAGCTCATGATCTACCTGTTCCTTTTTCCAGTCTCCCTTTCTAGTTTTATGATGCACTGACTCGAACTGCGCACAACATTCAAGCTCTTGAAGCCGACAGGTGCCCACAAGGTCTTTTGCTTCACTCTCTGGTCCTTTCCCATTAAGTCCTGGTCCTTTCCCATAAAATTTCCCATGAAATTTTCAGTATTACTTCTACTGGGGTAGGATCTTCAGACTTCACTTTATTCTTCGGAAGGAAAAGAAATCTTAGCCACAACTTTAAGAAACCTTTTACCATCCTGCTCTGCTCTTCCTAGTGCATGCCTCCAGCTTGCATTACAATTAACCAAGATCCTTCCCAAGATCTGCACTGATACTTAACAGCTTTGACTCAACAAGGAGAATCCCTTTAACCAAGGTCCTCATGTGGCACATAAGGAAATTAATACTGTCCACTGTGGAGACATCTTTGCTGATACTTTATCTGATAAGCTAGAGTACTCTTGATATTCTCTTCCAGTCCAGACAAAACCAGACAAGACCTCCATCTCATCTAACACTGTTCATGTTAGGCTTAAAGGATATATTCTGTCCTAAGACAAAAGTAGCATGCTCTAACACATGTATGTGGAAGAAGGGCTGGGAAGCAAGAAGTTCTCTCTCTCTTTCTCCCAATCAATCATTGTCACCTCAGGCGCAGTGAGGTATCTTACCCAGCATAGTAAGGGCTGGAGTCTGGTTTGTCACAAATAGAACTAATGAGAGACCAGCACCTATAATCAAACATGACAGAACTCCTGAACCCAAAAATAAAAATACAGCCATTCAAGTCAACTTATCGTTGCATGAAGAAATAGCAGAATTTCTGCATTTTATCTGCAATACTGTTGTTCAGTTTTTAAAAGTTCAGGTATTTTCTATTAAATTAGTATTCTTTTCCAGTTTCCTTAAATAAATGAAAATTTGAAAGAACAAATGAAGTTGAGAGTGGTACAGCTCAGTTCCTGTACAAATTCCCTCAGGCTGGAGTCTGAGTAAAACCTGTTCAAGATCAAACTCATCTGCTCACTATCATCATTAGCTTCCTGTTCATTCATCAGTATATGAACGGTTACAATAGGGCCATCGAGACAAAAGATGGCTTCACAGGGAATGTCTGACAGAGGAAGAAGTTACATCAGCCTAACGCTTCTTTGTTCAAAGAGCTCTAAACATTAATAGCAGCTAAAGACCAGGCAGCTGCTGCACAGAATTAGAAAGACAGAAAGAACAATCACTTCCTGACTTTTTTTCCCCTGCTGCTCAAAAAAAAAAACACAAAACAAAACAAAAAAAAACCCTATACATATGCAGGAGAAAAAAAAAAAAAAAGCTACAGAACTTATGTTGCACAGTAAGAGAATAAGAAAAATTTGTCATCTCCACTCCATTCCTGTTAGTGAGCAATTCAACTAGGTATCTACTAGACATACCAAAGGAACTGCTGTTCTAGACCTTCTGCACTGAACACACCAATTCTCACCGCTCTGTCACCCAAAAAGAGGGTAATTACAATGCCACAGTATGCAGTAACCCACACAAGGTCCTCAAAACCAAACAGATCTTTCTTGTGATCTCTCAGATACAGAAAAACAAGCTGTGGGCAAAGTAATGGATTAGAAAATTTTGTGGAAAAAAGAGCTATCAAGGGTTCTCATGTATGAGCTGACGCTAACTGGAAGTCCCAAGCCCGGAAGCATTGTACAGCAAGAATCCACACCATGTCCTTGCTATAATCATACATTAGATCACAAGTATATGCTGCTAGCTTCTGCCAGTGAGATTCACTGGAGCAGAGGAAATTTTTTAAAACTTGGCACAGCATTTGTGTGAATTCACTTGGCTGCAGCAACCAAAAGGCCATGGATGCTGCTGACAGAAGTGAACACACAAGCTCAGCAGAGCGTAGAGGGAATCAGTCAAATTCCCTTTTTTCATTCTTTTGCTCACTAGAAGAAAAAAAGTACAGGAACACCATACTGGTGGCAGAAACCTCTAATTCATCTTTATCTATGGGCAGCAAAACTTGTCTACTACCACAGACTAGAACACTGTCCCACTCATATCTGGGTGGGATTCCCGAAAAGGAAATGTTTTCAAGTGGATGCCAAGGTTCCCTGAAAGTCATGGTAACTGCTAGGATTCCCACCCCAGAATTTGTCTCTAGCCCTTCCATTTCATGAGGGGAAAACGCCTGCAGCGTAACAAAAGTACATGTCAGAGCCTATCTCAGAGCTCTGTTAAGATGTGCAAATTTCCTGATGCCTGAAGGTTTGCTAACTGGAAACCAAAATTGGAGTATTTCAAGTGTATTGAAGTTCTTTCTACAAATGTCAAGTATCAAATCAGACATATCTGTGGAAAAAGCATGGCAAAAGAGAGATTCAGGGGGTAGAGGAAGAATTTTGATGCCAACTAGCAAAACAGACAATTTTCACATAACACAACATAGGAATACCACATACTCCACAATAAAAAGGACACATCCCTTTTTGAGTGGGGACTTCTTATTAAGGTAATAAACTTAAATGTATAAATGTAACTTTGGCCTTGGAATGAAGCATGAAAGTCAACCTTTCCCTCATGATACAGAGTACCACAATTTTAGGAACTAATCTGAAATGCATCGCAAACTCTTATGGCTATGGGGGAAGGAAAGCTGAAGATTTTGCCAGATAGAAATAACCACTGTGGTTTCTGGCATTGTGGAAAACATTTTGGGACTGAGATAATTCCATTAGATCTTTCTTCTAAAACAATTGGTAAGTGAAACAATGCAGAACGTTGAAGTTGTTTTTCATTTTTGGAGTGAAGAACTTCCCAGACCAGAATTGGTGCAGCTCCCCTCCTGTTGGGATGGGTTGAGGGCCTCTGTCACACAGACAAACCCCAAGTCTTCACCAAGAGCAGATGCTGGCAGACTTCACCATCCAAGCAGAAGGACTTGCTCTTTCTGAGCTCCAAACACATACAAAATCAATGCAAGTAACTAATACATCTTGCCTCTTTGGTAATCCTTATGCATCCAGACTTTGCACCATGCCCACAGGGGTGACGCAGTTCTGGGGCATCAGACTGTACTAGCTCAGGGCGCACATAGTATGCTGTGCAGATAGACCTTTGATTGGAAAAGCTGCACTACAATTCTCTAACTCACAAGGTTCCCTTTGAAAAGCTGTTTTCTGTCCCTCACCTGTACAGTAAAAATGGAGGTTCAGAAGCACACTCCTGCAGCTGCAGCATATAAAGAGAGGTGAGGTTTGCAAAGGAGAATATTAGAAACTCCTTCCATCCCTGCACATCTGTTCCAGAAAAGTCATACTTCTCCTTCCTCTTTTCCATATGCCAAAGGAGAAAACAACCGAAACAACTCTTTCTTTCCTATTCACAGCTTGTGCCTGAAGAAGCCTCCACTTCTTGACCGTGGATAAGGTTTATCACTTTAACTCTACTTTGCCCATGCACAACTTCATTTCATAAAAATCTCAGAAATCTTTAACTGGAGTTCTCAATAGAAAACAAAATAGTTTCCATTTTAATAAGTAAGCCTGCCTGAAAACAAGCATTCCTTCCTTTGCCATTTTCCTACTTCATCCCACATGGACACCACAAGTGAGGGAATACCACATGCGGAAGTTGTACGAAGTAAAATAAGGAAAACTGCAAGTTTGCAGTTACTTCAAAATGCTTGAGCGCCATGCTATCCATCAAAACCTTCAATAGATTTGGGGTATACTCACTCTATCTCTGTGGCACATGCTTCACCTGTGTCTTTGTTTAAATTGAGAAAAAGGAAAAAAAAAACAACACACACACACACACACAAAAAACCCACAACCTGTCTCACAGGTTGTGATTACATCTTTCTCTTTTTCTCTATCAATCCTGCTTTACTCAGGCTTTGAAGAGCCTCTGTGCCGTGCTGCCATGTGCTTTGATCTTTCTATTTTGTGCCCCAGGGACAGTGCTGATAATATCTGATCTGCCTGCACAGTTTTGGGAAAGGCAGTAGCACCCATTCCTGACCAATAGCAGCTTTGTTAACACACTGAAACAGCATGTGTGCCCCTGTGACCCCAGGGAGGCTGGCACATAAAAACACAATCAATGCACATACACCACTACAACAGCATTTGGACAGACTACATTTTTCCTGCTGTTACAAAGTATTTGACTGTGATAACTTTTATTGTTAGTCTTTCAGCCGTGCAAAAGCAAAGTCACTCACTTTATGCCAGCAAAACAGCCCCAGCACTCAAAAGAGTTCTGTGTTCTTGTTTCTGTAGCTTCCTTTTGGTTAAAGATATTTAATAATAATAATACAAAGGCTCATCAGCTTATGTCTCTCATAACACAGAACTGGGAAACAACCTCAGCACCAAGCTGAATTGTGTCAATTATCATGAATCATTCAATGTGGATAATATACTTGAGATTTTCTTTGACTCTTAAAACCATGCAAAAAGACTTTCACAGCCACCATGCAAGAAGCCAGGCAGCTCCCTTCTGCAACCATAGATCTAACACAGGAAGCTTGAAAAAAACCACAATAAAATAAAATACAGTATCCCAAAAACCCTCTTGAGGCTTTCTACTTCCACTTCTGCCACATTACTAACTCTTGCTTTCTAGAAAACGTGTGTTGGGTGCAGATTATAAGTGAAGATTTTCAGCAACAGCTCTGAGGTTAAATCAGATGATCTTTTCTGAGATACTTAGGTCTATATTACTATTCATTTTCCCTGGCACATGAACTGTTAAATGGGAAAGCAAGGTAGTTCAGGTATCAGTAAGGAAGCATCCCAAGGACAGAACCCTCTATATAACTCATACAACAGTAGAAACCCTAGAGAAAAAAAAATCATATTTTAGCAACTAAATTCCTGACACTTTTTGTGTTCAGAAAATATCCAGAGGTAGAAAGCTAAGGAGTGAAAGGCAGAGCAGCAAGGAAAAATATATGGAGATCCTACAAGAGGGCTGGGAGTCAGATCCTTAAATGAGTAAAAATGAAGGGATGGAATTATTAGGGGTAGCTAAGATATCACTGGACATTTTAATGTTACCCCTCATTAGCTGGTGAGTAAACTGCTTCATTCAGTGGCACCAATTGCTGAAATTTCTTTTCCTCAGTTTCATAAAACAGCAACACCACCACCTCTCGGATTCAGACCTTCCCTAAAAATGAGTATGGATATTGTCAAGATATTACTACCAAGAGGCAAAGTATTGCCCTGGAAACCTCGTTCCACTCAGTGGAGATGAATCTCTCATCCCAGAACAACAGCAGTGTGTACTTCACTGACAGATCAAATCAAAAGCAGACAAGGAACTTCCAGTAAATCCCTATTATTTCACTTGCCTTTACAGGAAAGAGTATTTTTAATCTATTTCTTCCAACCTGTCCCAATCCAAGAATTTTCCAAGCACTAAGCAGGATTTGAAGAATTTCAAGAAGAAAGCCGTCATGCTAAGACAGTGAAGGCTAGAGTGAAAGAAATTGTGACTTTCTCTGCCATCTCACAGTACAGTTGCAGGCAGCTGCCTGTTCCGAGCTTAGCCCACTGCAAACTGTTAGCAGCAACCCCATTCCAGGTTTTACTCTTAGCCTCTCCTCCCAGTACTTCAAAGGAAAAGTATTTTTGTACAGCCCAGCAAGGAGTGTAAACTGCCCAGCTGCTTCCATAGCAAGACGATTTAACCCTTAAGCACCCAATCCCCTTAGCAGGGGATGTGTGTGTAAAGACAAAAAAGAGAGGAGAGACAGAAATCACTAGGAGACTAAAAATTAAGTTTGTTGTGTTAATCACTTAACTAAAAAGTGACATACCTATAGTCATCTTCCCATTTCCCCTCATTTTCTGGAAGGGAGGGAGAGGGTAGAGAAACCAAAACTTCTAAAACAAATTTATGGGAGTCACACAGGTACTTTCCATAACATAACAGAATTTTGCTTAAACAGTTAGAAGACTCCATTTCTCTCGTTAATGTAGTGTAAGCTGTATCTAAGTAGCTTCTCAAGCCAGATCCTCAAAGGATCCCAATAAATTCTGGACTTCACTGCAAACTTCAGTAAATTAACTGCCTCCCTTGGCCTCCCACTTAATCTCACATTACTGGGAAACTGAAAGACAGGCTTTTGCACAAAAGAAACCTCAAATAATTCTTTGCATAAAATATTCATATGGCCTGGATGTCTTTATGCTGGGTGGCGGACTTGAAAGACAAAGGAAGACATTAAATGATGCTCTTCTTACTGGGAAATAGGGTTCCTCCTGAAGTTTGAGTTTCTGTGCTCTGTAGTAATTTCCCCACTGCCTGCAGCTAAGAAGTGGACCACTGCCCATCGCCTCTGTGTTCCCTTGCGTCTCTGTTTTGTTTCAGGCCAAGGTGGTTCACAGCCAGCTGCACACAACCACTTATAACTAGCCTTCCATCACCAGAAGGAACCCAGGAAAGGCATTCATCTGTATGTTAACTGGTGATGGGTGAACTTTGATCTCAAACAAGTAATTTCATTTTGTCTGACACCAGCATATGCACTCAGGTATTTCAAATACAGACTCTACAAACCCCATTAGGATTTACTGGATCCAAGCTTCTTTTTTTTACTTGGTTGTTAAATAACAGAGGGTGCCTATTACTTACACACAGAACTCTTGCTTACAGTGAGGCTGTCCATGCCATTTCTTCCACTTATACTTTCATCCTGCACCTTATTTCTTGTACTAGAGCTTGTTACACTTTTGTATTAGTACAATGTTATGCACAAATTAAAACAATCTCTTCTTTACTCAGGCTCATCTGTACCCAAAACCTGGGCAGATATGCTGCCAAAGCCTTCAACCAGATTATAACATGGTGTAAAGTATCTGCATTTTTAGTTTGGATGTTTCATTCCTGAATTAAATTTTTTGTCTCATAAATGTAGCTGATACTTCAAACAACAACATCTATGTTAACATTACATAGAATTAGAGCTCAGATATATTTAAGTGCTCTTTGCTTTGTCAGTTGTTCCCCTGTACCTGCAGTATGGAAAAGGGGCTCATTTGGAGAGCAGATATATTCAGCAGGTAAGTATTTTCCTCCAAAGGATGACATGAACACTATGTACTGCAGCACAAGACCTGTGGCTGCACCACTGCTTTTAATAAGGACTCAGATTTTGCCATGCTAATAAGTATCTGCATGTCAGTTAGCTTCCCACATTGCCTTCTGCCTGGTGCCAGTAGGATTTCCTTCCTTCCCCCTCCTTTTCTGCAGCCTCACCTCCTTGCTGTCCCAAAACTCTAAGAGCAGGACAATGATCATCAGGGAGATCAGGGGTGTACATGTTGAAAGGACAAGCAATAATAAACCTAAGCAGTGTGCATATGCTAAACACACATACTTTCAGTGTGCTGAGGAATGAAATATAGCAGAGTGCTTTTGCCCTGGACCTGCATTTTCTGAACAGAGGCAAAGTCTAAAGTTCTGCTCCTAAAATTATTAGACTCTTTAAACATTCAGTCCATGTGGAGCCTCCTTCAGTTTCCCTAACTACAGAGCTAGTCCCCAGCAACACTTCAGTAGCTGGTTGCTGTAGGGAGACTGATTTTCTGGCACTGTTAACTGTGGAGGTGCTTGTGTCTTGCCTTCAGAGGATGCCTTTAGACTTCCCTCCCTATGGGTTAACACTCTCCTTCCCACATTTACAGACATAAAAGCAGCAATACTTGCTGGGGAGCACTGAACTCTGAGAAACATTCTCATCTCTCTTGCTTCCCAAGCAGAATGCTGAGTACATTTAAAGAGGCTTCAGCCTATAAGAGTATCCCTAATATATATGCAAATCACACAGCTATCTAGATAACTCCATCACCGATCTTCTCAACAGAAGGTGGGTTAGCAACTCACACCACAACATGCAGAGATAACAACTAGTTCTACATTATTCAGGTTTTTTAATCCCAACTCAAAATATTTAATGTTACGGGTGATGGATTACTTCACAACTGCTGGCTAAAATTTGCAACAGCTATACCAGTCACTCACCAGCAGAGTCTGAAGAGCCAGCACAAACTCAATAGTCAGGAGACCCTAACATTTTGCTTCTTTCCTCCAAAGACTATCAGAACAGCTTTGGACACCTCACCAGAGCAAGTTTCCTGTACAGATAAACTGGAGACAACTCCGTTGAGCTGTACTGTGCAAACGCAGTCATGGCTGTTTGCAAAACTTTGGTGCTATGACTGGG
Source organism: Calypte anna (assembly GCF_003957555.1). NCBI lineage: Eukaryota > Metazoa > Chordata > Aves > Apodiformes > Trochilidae > Calypte > Calypte anna. The sequence continues at coordinate 135,610 of NC_044261.1, forward strand.
GGCTCCAGAAGACAGTAAGTCACAGAGAATCTCATGTCATGCAGTAATGCCTGTAGCTGAATGTCCAACACATCCAGTCCTGAAGACTGATTCTCATGTTCCAAGCCTTACCAGTACCAGTGCTAAACTGGCAGACAAGACGGAATCCAAAATATTTGGCAAAATAACAGATCACCATTACCTGGAAGCAGTACTAAGTTTCCACAGGCAGCCTTTATGAACAGAATAAATAAAATAAATAAAAGGGCAATACACATTAACAGTTTTGCATGGGTGACCAAAGCAAGAGGATGAGTCATGTCCAACAATGCTATGAAGTCGTATTTTGAAAGTTAAAAGATTGCTTTAATATGTAATTGTGAGAAAATGAAGCTCTGACTTTATCAGTTTTATTCCAGAATTCTCTTCAATACAAGCTGTGGCTTCAAATCTCATACTGCAATTTCATAAACTTGGTTTGGGCAAAGGGGCTGGGAAAAGGGTAGAAGGAAAACATTTCATATTACAAGAAATTTCAATAAAATAATTACTCATGAAAAATTTCAGTACAGGGTTCTAAGATATGGACTACAAAATATTAGCCTAGCAAACTAGCACATTGATGCAACTATTTGTGCACAAGACCCTTTCTTTGTGCAAAACTAGAACAAACAAGTAAGTCCTGCTGTAACTGTGACTTGCCTGCCCAAGTAGCGAACTTTTTGCATATGCTTTAACTTTAATACTGTCCAATTCCTAATTTTGACTTTTTGAAGTCAAACAGAACTGATTTCCAAAGCACTACTAATTAGCTTTAATCAAGAAAGTTAAGGTCTTAGTACAAGAAATATCAACCCTAGTTTCTCTGCTACTATTTGGAACCTATTGGAAGTAACTTCACCATGAAGTATCAAAATGTGACAAAAATACTCTCACCTATAAAATCACCATGAAGGATAAACATGACTCAAGTGCCAGTAATAATTCTAAGAGGCTCCACAAGCTGGGCTGACAATACCAAGATTCTACAACACCTCGTCACTTCTCTTCAATGTCCTTTTAGACCTGGTCCATGTCAAAGGATCAGAGATAAGATGTTTTATTGAAAAATGCTACTTAGGGAGCATCACAAGTAAGGATTTCTCTCTCTTAATTCTCTTTCACTGCCTATCTGTGTCTGTGTGTTTCAAAGGCAACTAGCTTTCATCAGGTACCTCCAACTGTACAGGACTAAAAGCATCACATTTCAAAACAAATAAAAGCTTCCTTCTCTACCCTCAAAAACAAAGGACAAGAGAAATTCAACTATGCAAAGATTGACTCTGAATTAGTTTGAGGTTACTGTAATTTTCTCCTGTCTTCTACTTCACTGTTCAAGGGAAGCTGCAAATCCTTTTCTAGAGAACTTCAAACGTAAACAAAAAGTATCAGGTATCTTGACTTCTTGATACAGTTACTTGTTCTAGAACTGTTGCTTGATCTAATACATCTCTGTATCAAGAATATATGTTAATTGATCTAAAACTTAGATTCCTTCAAGTCAACAGAACCTTCTTTATAAAAATATTCACACGTACACGAAGACTGTCAAGAAGTAAGACATCTATGCTAACTGCTTATTCTCTCATGCGGGTGAAGCATATAAAAATTGTCATCTTGCATTAGAAACTGTTCTTATCTTAGATCTTATACAAAAATTTGACGCATTATTAAATTATTAAAGGAAGACAAGTCAGACACACAGTATTTATTCACCTTTATTAAACCACACTATCACGCTAAGGCCCATCCTGGCCATACCTCACACATAACAACAACCAAAGACAAAAGAAGGTAACTCAGGGGACAGTTCTTATTCTTACTCTACATCTTCCGATAAGGTAAAGCTTTTCCTGACACCCAATGGTTTGCTGACATCCAGCAGCTGTCATGTCAGTCTTACATCCCTTTCCAACATGTAAGCTAAGAGAAAGCCTTGGTCTTAATAGTTTCAGATACAGAAAGCTATATTACCTTCTGCATTCCTCAACCATTCTCCACTGTGGCATGTTCAGAATCACAACCCTCTCTGGACAGCAAGAAAAGATACTCATTTAGACTAAGAACTACTGTATTTCTCTGCCCATTTTCACTACACAGTGGTGCCAATTTCCACTCCCTAAGTTACACAGCTGAAGAGCTTTTGTCATTTGTTCCTAGCTCTTCAGCAATGTCCAAATCAGACACGGTATGAAAAATTCTACCAGTCACAATATGGCAGAGCTCATCCTATATACCGTTGCTTCTTCTCTTCCTCCCCTTTACCAATTACTTGTAAGGGCAGCCTCAGGTCTTAGTATTTTTGTTGGAGTTATTCAACTAACAGAGACTAGTGCAAAAGCATAATAGCAACCTGTACTATAGAATGCAGGGTACACATGTTAAGATCATGAACATTTAATTAATATTCTACCTGACAAATCGGTTTCACCTCAGAGTTCATAGACAGTAGCACTGTGTCCCTGGCAATGCACTGGAACAAGAAGGAATCAGAAAGTGAGAAATCAAAGACAGAAAAAAAAAAAACCACCACCAGGAAAGAAATCAGAGGTCAAGCCTGGATGTTTTAATCCCTTGCTCACCCCTCCTCATTTAACATGATTCTCTCCTCCTCCATCAGGGCTCTCATAACCATGCTGCCAGCCCTGGAAACAAGGCATCCCAGCCCATAACTGGCAACAGAGCCCCTCTTCAGAAAGCTGCTCCCTCCTCCCCCTCCCCAGGCACACCAGCCACTGCCACCCCAGAGAGCAGGAACGTGGTCTTGGAAAAGCAATCTGGATCTCTGGAGTTCAGCAGGGGAGCACTGCTGCTTTGCCAGAATTAGCTGCCAAGTTTTAAACAGCGTGAATGAAGTTTGCCTTGTTACCTGCCTCAGTACCAGAAATAAGATCATAGAGTCTTAACATCAGAGATGCAGTACCCTACCAGCTAATGAGACAAGAAGAGGTCAACATCATAAGATGTATTATAAATATTTTTCTAAAACATGCATGATTTAAAAGCTATCCTTTCTAGTACTTCAGATAGGTATCATGCTTATCTGTAGCAAAGTTGAGCATATGTTTTGTTCTAACACATTTGGTTCATCCTCCCAGTAGTTCACCCTATTCCTTGTTAACAGTCATCCCTTGGCATCTGCAAGGACACTTCACTGACAGGTTTCTAACTGGACAGCAAAACAAAAAAACAATCAGAAATAAAAACACAGATGCCTATGAAGTCACAGTCAAACAGTACATTCTTAATTGCTTTCCAGAAGACAATACACTTATAAAGGTATACTGTGTTCTTAGAAAGCTCAACAAAAAGCAGTGAAAATGTTTGCAAACTGTTCTGAAAAATAACTATATTTTAATGCAAATGTGACTTTTTCTCCTAGAGCTTTAAAAAAAAAAAAATTACATTATGTTAGCAGCAGTCTCAGTTTGAAAAGGTATACAAAACAAACTCCCCCTCCTGGAGGCACAGTTTGTGGTGTTAATTCCATATAACGTGAATGGCAAAATTCTGTAAATTCACTTGCAGATTCTCTTCCAGACAAAGAAATGCTATTCTGTTCTGAGAATGCTCTATAGAGCATCCTGCTAGTGCATAGGTTCATTTAAACCCATTGAACCCTTGAACACTACAATCTATTTCAAACCACTTGTGCAAGGGCAAGGAAAAACAGATTTTCCATACATAGAAACCCATTCCTTCTCCCCTTGTGAGGTACTGCCTGGCAAGAAGTCCTAAAGAGCATTTGGGCCTTTTTCAGCAACTTTTGATTACTTCAGGCAAGACTGCTCAGCAGCAAGGAGGGATCACAGCACACACCTTAAGGTTCAGTTATGGAGCCTTAACAATGATGCTGCTGTGACACACAACCGTGGGCAGAAGTGAGAAAGCACTCACTCATTTGCAAAAGAGCTGTCAGTGAAATCAGTTACTGTCTCAAAAATCACATTTTACACTCCCAAAGCCCTTCACAGAGATGTGAGCTCAAGTAACCAATTATATATTAGGGAGAAAAAAATGCAGTGGCTTCAAGATTATATTTTACTTTGCAGATGGGGAAGCACGAACACATGACAGGCTGACTTCCCCATTCTGGGGCAGAAACTCTGCACAGCTCACCCTTTTTGATTGAGGTTGTAATGCAACACTTTATCCACACAGCTGCTTCACTCTCCAAATAGGTGTTCCCTTAAAATTAATTGTTGAAAAGGTGATGTTTAGATGCCATAGGCAGATTTTTTTTTTTTTTCATCCGAAGAAGCAGTATCGAAGTCTTCCCCTATTTTTGTATGTCAGTGAAGTTTACTGGCATGTTTTACAAACTCTCACTACTACATTACTAAGCTACAGGGCTCTATTCCCCTGCTGAATTTCTGTAGCAAGACAAGCCTAGCTCTTTAAGCAAACTATTTACATCCAATAGACAATCAAGCACTTTCCTCCTCTGGTTGCTTCCCAGCACTGTTCAGATATGTAGGCAGTAACATAATTGATTTCACTTGCTGAACTAGGAAAGGCTGTACCAACAAAGAAGTGCATCTGTAGATGGAATGTCTAAACCCACAAACATTTTGTACCGTAGGCCATGCATTAAAACAAGTAATCACTGAAAGACAGAATTTTTTACAAAGTCAAACTATTCAAATTAATACGTGAAAAATCTGCTACTTCAGTAACAGAGTTAAAAAAAAGCCTATAAAAAGAGAATTCTAGTTAAGAAATCACCATGTAACACAAGACATCAAAACAAACAAACAAACAAAAAAAAAGCACAAAGAAGCAGGACTTCGGAACCCACCTGAACTATCAACATCCACACAGACAAGTTTTAGAAAAAAACCCACAGCTTTGCTGTCCCTGTTGGTCATGACAAGCTTAAGTGATAAGGTAGTTCAGCTAAGATCCACAACAGAGAGCTGAGAGGCTGAAGCAGCAGAGAAACTTGAAAGGAGGAAAAGAGAAGTCTATTGCAAAAGCCACTCTTAGTAAACTCTTCCAGACAACATACACACTTCCTCCTGATGCACAATCAAGGCAAAGATCCCAACCACAATTAAGACACAAGTCTGTGCCTTTCTAAGACAGAAACCTGGTATATCTAAAGTGGCAAATCCCCCCCACATCTGTGTTTTTGGAAGGACACACATTGCCAGTTCTGAGCAGGCCTGCTGAGTCTGCCAAGCTGCTGAGGCCAATGTGAGGTAAAAAAACCGAGTTGATGGCTGACCTACCAAGTACCTGTTTTAAGATTCCTGCATGAGTTTTCTGGAAGTCAAACCATTCAAGTGGAACAATTAATTTTTATTAAATTGGCAAATTCTAACTAAAACTCTTTTCCACAATTACTGGTCAGCTCCCACTGAACACTTAATCTCAACTTCTCTTTAAATCTGCCAGTTCTCTTAGGTGCCTGAGACACTTCTGCAACTTTCTGAGGGGGCCCATCACATCTCTGACCTAGGTGGACCTCAGACCTGACCCACCTGAGCTCCCAGAGACAGCAGAAGAAGGCTTCATGATAACTGTACTTCACTCAAATTTCACACTGCACCTGTCTTCCCCAATGTGAGTGTCTGCAGTGAAGCTCAAACAAGGAGCTAAGATGCACCATCTGGACTACCCCAAGCTGCAGAAACTGTGAAAGAAGTTGAGGGGTTCCTCCCAAGTGTAATTATTTAAGCAGTATTTTTGTAACAGTAAACCACTCTGATGACTGCAAATCTGAAAGGGAACCAAGAGCAAACAGGGAAAGAAATTTTGTTGAGTGAGGAGGAACTTCTGCTCCAGTGAAAAAGAATACACATTGGAGTGATCTGAAGCTGCCTATAAATATTCGAGAACATCAAAGCCAGTCCTGTTAAATTAAAAATGCTGTCACACAGATAGGAACTAGCCTCTAGCACTGCCAGCTTCAACATGTGAGCCTCTGATCTGAAGGCAGAGGCTCAGCTCTTCAAGAAATTTTATTCACCATAAGAAGCGGAAAAAAAAAAAAGCGAACCAGCAGTTGAGTTTAATAAGGATATTAAATACCTCATGAGTGAGCTAATTAGAGCTTAACTCTTTCAGGACACTTCAGCTCTTCTACTGACATGGACAGTAGTTTCTTCTCATACTACTTCCACAGCTGGGACATCTTCAAGCTCCAGGAATATTTCCATCCAAGCCCTTGAACTAAATGCTTACACAGTCTTCAGAAACAGAAGATTCTGTTGGTTTCATCTTGGAGCAGCTTTAATTTAATCATATTGCATTCATCATACATACACACGTGTGCATACAGTTTGGCTGACTACCCCACACCAGGGACCTGCACTTAATACTAAAGCTGTCCCAAAAGATTTAAAATTTTCTTCATCTTCCAATGGTTGCCTGAAGACAAGAGGGGTAGACAAAAGGAGACCAGGTAAATTTACCAAAGGTAAATTTGACTTCTGTTTTTTGAGGCCATGCAGTTCCCAGTGGCAACTGAATATAAACAAATTATAGATAGTTGAGAAAAATATCCCAATCTGCAACTGCAACCTTGTTGGCTCACTACAGAAAAATCTCAGTAAATTCCCAGTACCAAAACCTACAAAGGTTATCACTGAAAGTAACAAATGCGGTGATGGAAGGAGGAACCCTGGCAGTGCAGCTTTCTCATGTATAATAGTGAAAAACCCAAAGAGGATCACTTCTTGGAGTTCTTCTGCATTAACTACTTTGCAATGTCTTTTCCTCAGACTGTCTGGTGATGTAAAAGATAGTATCTTTAAACGGATAAAACACTGCCAGCTAGCAGACTGGGGATACCATGCCTAAGAGCAAAAACAGGTCTCCAGACTCCTAATAAATACTGAACTCAGTAGCATCTCCTGGCCCTCTCTCATACCTTGCTCCTAGCCTTGCTAAACATCATTCAGGATATCTGCCAGCTTGGCACAGACCATAAAGTGTTAATCTCCCTTTATCCTATCAGCATGCAAGACAGCATCTGCTCTAAAAGGCTTTGAAATAACTACAAAACAGGTATGATAAAGTATTCTAGACCCTTGTAAAATATAACATGGCAGTGGGAACCAATACATTGTCCTGTTATAGCATACACACCCTTTAGAGGCTCCCTTAGAAGAAATCTTAATCCACCTAAGAAAAGAGCAACAATTGCTACAGTGCATGTCCTAACCTCTATTCTTATCTCCAAAGCTAGCAAGGACACGTAAAACTTCAGCTCAGCAAGAACAGACAACAAAACTGACATCTTAGTACTGGCACACACTATATATATATAATATTGATGTTTTGTCTGTGAGTTACCAATAGTATTATTGTTGTTGTTGCTGTTACTAAGGTAAAGCTATAAAGGCTCAATTGTGAGCACCCACATTTAGCCAGCCCAAAACAGGAAGTAAAGCTTGTAGATCTTCAAGAGCAGTCTCTGCAAGGAAAAAAAAAAAAAAAAAAAAAAAAAAAGAGTACAAAATAAATAAATAAACACAGCTTTTAAAAGAGGATCTTCTCCATGAACTACAGAGCTCCAGAACTGACCCATCAACACAAACAATATGTTCTACAGTCCCAAGTCAGTCCCTTCAAATCCACGTTTCTTGAAGGCCAGAAACGTTCAGTTCCAAAAGTGAACTCAATGGAAGGTTTGTTTAGAGTCTCTTCTGCTTGGGATGGGGAAAGAATGGATAAAGAAGTACAGGAGAAGGTTTTTCCCACCCACACTTAATACACTTTTTATTGTGTTTTGGTTTTTAGTTGGGTTTTTTGATTGTTTTTTAAGCAGGTGAGCATCAAAAGCCTGTAAGTGAAAAACAGATCTTGGCACAAGCTAGGGTCTTTCCTGAATTAAAAGCAATTTTTCAAACACTACAATCAGAAGCATTTCAGAGTTGCTTACCAAGCACATGTAATAAATTCACAGTAGGAGGCACATACTTGCAAAATACATGCCTGTACAGCTAATTAAACAGTTGTCCTTATACCATGACTGCAGACTTTAAAATATGTCTTAGTTCTTGTGAGGCCAGTCACCCACTCACTGAGTCTTCTGTTTGATTTACTATTGAAAATGATGAAAAATAATAAGACAGCTGAAGCTCAAGACAACCAGCAGAAAGCTTAAGATGGCCATCACCTTTAGAAAACAACTAAAATCCTTACATTAATGCAGAGTAACATGGATCTGGGGAGCCTAGAGAGTCTGCATACATTAAGGTACGTATTTATGGGTGTACTTGTGTCTGGAACATAACAGGCACCTAATCAACCTTTGTAAACTGGCTTTTCATCCTAAAGCCAAGTGCAACAACAAAAGTCTTTTAAAGCAGCATGAAAAGGAAATTCAAAAAAATGAATGAAAGCAATTCATCACTGTGAAGAGGACACCCTAAGCCACCAGAACCCTACTTTCCTGAGCACTACTACTCAAACCTAACATAAGAATAGTTCCACCAATAGGATAAGTGCAGTACAGTACAAGTTTTGGCAGTCTCTTTTGGGTAACCACAAGATAACACTCCCCTGGTCACCTCTGGTTCAAGTGTCAAGCAGTCAAGAAAAACAAAGAAAGAAATTTTAGCTTTCTTTTACATTAATCTGTTGCTGTTGTAAAAATTTCAAAACATCTTTTTGTTTAAAAACAATCTTTTTTTCCTTTGTCAATCTCCTTTAAAGTGAAGGGGTCTCCCTTCAAGCCAGGAAACATGAGAAGTAAGTCCAAGCATTCAACTTCCGTTCATTCTGTTTTCATACGTGGGCACCATAAGCTCTGGTCTGACCACAGATGAAGACTGAGGTGCAGATGCCCAGAAGAAAAGATAGTAAGTACAAGTTACTTCTTAACACTTCCTAAATTGAGCAATTCTAATGTACGTGTGCAACATACATAACTGGGTAGAACACACAGAGGATTACTGCCTCTGCATCTTACCATTTCTTAACCAGCAAGATGCTGGCTGGTTGAAAGCATTCACACTTTGAAAAACTATTTTTATGAAAGTTATTTTGGTCCAGAAGAGCCTCACTTTGAAATTCCAAAACAAGGTCTAGAAGGCTGTAATAAAAAAAAAAAAGGAGCATTTTTAAATACACGCTCCACCACAAGATGGTATAAAGTGGAAGAAAATTACTATGTATGCTAATCAATGGTTTTATACAACTACTCAAGACTTTCCTATAAGATCTGCTTGCAGCAAAGCTGCCTGCATTTTTTTCTCACCAAGTTATGCCACACCAAACTGTGACCTCTACATGCTTCACCTGGAGTAATTTCAAAAGCCCTTCACTAGGCAAAGCAATTAAAGTTACCCTGTCCCATAATCACATCCACCAGTGGTGTGCTCAAGGAGAGAAAGTGCCAGCTCTATCTGTGGGGCAGGGCTGGCTACCAGTGCTGGTGACACAATGAAGCAGGCTGTTATTGTATCTAAACCATTAGGGGCATCCAATCTCAACATAAATGTATGTAAATGAAAAAAAGTTGTGCACATGGCTCCATGTTGAGCAATCAAGAAGAGTACATGAACAAGGAAGTGATCAGCATCCTGCCAGAAAGGGCAAGATGTGTAAGAGCACCAACCTAAACATCTGTTCAGAGGTTTAACTAAACTTATGGTCGACACAGAAAAGTTACCTGAACTCCCATAGACTATTTTTCCCCACTTGATTCTACACCTTCATTTGGAACCAAACAAAAATTGCACTGGTTTGCCTGACTACAAGATGCAGTGCTGTAAGCTTTCTGCCTCTACATTCTTCACCCGCTTTATCCTTATTTCTCTAAATAGGTCACATTAGCATTTTTGCTCTTCTTCTCCATACTTCAGTATCTTTTAACCTCATTTTCTTACCCTGTGCCGCACACCTTCTCCTCAAGAGACTGCTTCAGTCTTGCATGCTGACAAGGCTCTGGCAGGACTCTGGTATTGCTGCAACTGTGTGCAAACAGACACTGGACCTCCCTTCAAAACCGGTAACTCATCGCTCAATTTGGAACTTTATCTTCCAAACAGCCCTCTTCCCTGTAGTAATGCCTAGAAACATATATTTATTATTTCCTTAGACTTGTTTAGAAACAGTTTGCAGAGGTGCCCTTAACTCTCCATTAAAACATTACAATGTACTATAAAAGTCTAAAGTTTGAAAGTTCAAATTTTTCAACTACTAAATATGATTTACTTGCCCTTAAAATTCCATTATAATTGATAAGCTGTTTCTTTTTCCAGAAGATACAACAGAATACAGGAAACTGTCTAACAGAAGGAGAGAGAAGAATATTCTAGTAGAAGGTTTCAGCAGCCAAGTGGCCCTTTTCACCATGATCTCCGACACCCCCTCCACCCCTCTTTTAAATTCTCTTACAGTGACACAATCTACATTAACAGGATGGCACAGCTACAGGATTCTGAAAGCAGAGCACTACAGCTGCATGTAGACACCACACAACAGCCAGGAGCTAGCACAGAAGGAGTTACCAAGTCCTTTCATCACCATTTTGTGGCACCTTGAATATTGCAAGACTGAAGAATTAATAAGCATAAGGATACTTATTAATGATACTATAATGGGAAGCCAACGACAACAGACAAGTTCTTGTAAACTAAATCAATAATGATTGACTGGGCTGAAGCTCCCATGAGACAAGGGTGCCCAGTGTCACAACAAAGCAGCACAAAAAAGGTGAAGGACAGAACACTTCCACTGGCTGTCTTCAGTGCTCTCCTTGTGCCACCCCCACACCATGATACAGGATGGACAAAAGTATACCTGACATTTAAAAACAAAAAAGGACAGGAAGAACAGAGTGAGGGCTGGAAAGTGGGAAATAGTGAGATTCACCTGAGATCAAGCCCAGGACAACACCTCTGTTGCAAGCAAGTTGCTGCAGCATTGCATATTCTACAAAGGCTGTCCAGGTATGAGAACTGTGCAAGTCTTTACCTCAACAATCTCCTATTTTAATGTGATTTACGTTTCCTTTATCATCTTGGCCTTCTCCTGTAGAGGACCCAGACCTGTAGTCACCTGCTGCACTCCCAGGAAAACACATTTTTTTCTCAGCATAAAGAAGGGACCCCAGCCCTGACAGCAGCCAGGTAACGCTGGGCAGTCTTCATTCTGCCAGAAATCATTGAATAGGCACCAATCAAGTTCAGACTGGGCACAGCATACTACAGAAACAACAGAAGGGGAGCCTGCTGCCCATGGAACAAAACCTGCACTTTGCATTTTTTTCACCTTTCCATCTTGTAGCATAACAGAGAGGACTGAGGAGCGCTGCCAGCTCATGGAACAGATTGGAGCTTCCAGCGTAGATTTCAAAACCTGCCTATATGCTTTAAGGAACTGATATTTCAGAAAATGCACAACCAGAACTTGTGAAATATTCTGCTATTCCATGCATCAAGGCTGTAGTATTGAAGGTCTTTTTCCTAACCAGCAGGATAATCAAATCTTAATACAATGATAACCAGAAAAAAAAAAAGAAAAAAGAAATCCAGATGCATAGACTAGACAAGGTTTCCAACTCACAAAGCAGCAGAGCAAGAAGTACAGAAATTACTCACTGCTCTGACTACATAACATACACATACCTGATGCTGTTAACAAAAAAGGGCTTGCCATTATGAAAATATTTAAAAGAAACTAAAAAAAAATAAAAAACAAAAAAACAAACCAACAAACAAAAAAACCCCAGGAAAAACACACACACAAAAAAAACCCCACACACAGAACCAGGAAATAACCACAAGCAGACAGGAGCAACTAGATCTCTTCTATCCATGATTCGGCCTTGTTATACGTTGAAAACAAACTCCTTAAACTTTCAGCAGGCTTTCAGAACGGTGATGGGACTCACAGTTCTGACACAAGTTCAGATGACACGCTCAAGCAGGACAGTGCTTACACTAAGGAGCTGAAGATGGTCTCAAGGATGACTACTCTCACTTGTCTCACAGCATTTGCTAGTTGCGAGCATCTCTTTATAACACCAAAGACTGAAGATCAGAGAGGACAAAACCTATAAACTAATCCCACTTCTCATACAAGACAGAACAGACAGGTTCTGTGTCTCTTGTCTTTGCACTCAACCAGAGAAACACTGTGAGCACTGAACAGCCTTTCTTTTCATCCCATTCTCAGCATCCACAGGGTATCAGCTCTTTCTTTCCCATCAGAATGGAAGTACCAGGTTCCAAGGACAGCTCAACTCCAAGTACTCCTCCCTAAGAATGTAATGACAAAATTAACCTGAAGCCCTAAAACTGGTACTAAGAACTCAGTTTTACCAGAGAATGTATTATCCCTGAAGGCCTCAGGATCATTACCATAAGCCACAGCTTTACAGTTAAGGTATGGAAACTAGCACAAACCCAATCACAGGTGTCTTCATATTCTAAGAGGATAACTAGCAAAGAAAACATCCAACAAGACAGTGACTCAAAGCCACAAATAATTCCACTTCCTTGATTTAAATGGCCTTCAGGCACTTAACTCAAGCAAAAAGAAACCTAACCTAACTTTTCACAAAACAACAACAAAAAAGACACATGAAAAGTACACATTTTTGTTTTCCATTCTCAAGGACACAAACACTCCCTTGAGTCAGAGTCCTCTGATCACTTCCAGACATCCATATACCTGCACAGCTGTTTTAAGCCATTAAAACCTCTGCAAATGCTTCAGAATGCAAAGCCCATCTGACAGAAGTTTGCAATCTTCAGCAATTTTTGCATTTGGAGAAAACAGAGGAAAGGCTGAAAGCTATTCAGGTAAGTAAGAGATGGGAATGGGCCTCCTCCTCCAAGAGAAAGAAGATGGATAGTAGTATTGCTACAGCTCAGGAAGCATCTAACTTCTGTTTTCTTCCTGAAGCTTAAAACACTGAGCTATGCTTGTCCTCCAGTCCTCAAACTATAACCTTTTGAGCACACAAAATAGATGTAACTGGAGATTATAATGTAATTGACACATCACTCCAGTTCAATATATCCAGTTCTATCAACAAAGTTCATTATTCCCCTGCTAAGGCTTCCAAGCAGAAACAAACCAAACAAAACCCAAGCTTTTATGATGCAAGAAAATTCAGCTGCAATATTCCTAAATCTCTCCTCCATACCGCTTCTCTTCATATATTTGTGCATATTTATAACCCACATATATTACTGCATTCAGCAGTGTATCTAAGGCAGGAGTAGCAAAAAGAAAGATTGAGAGAATAAACAATTATAAATGCATCATTCAAAGCTTTTTGGCACATCAGAATTTTTAATGTGATCTAAAACAAATGTTAAATTCAAACCTCTTTCCCCAGTACCTCACCTGAGCAGTACTATCCACCACAGCTTTGTAAGAAACACAGCACCTTAGCTACCAAGCAAAACAAGCAACTGGAACAGAATCTTGCAAAGTGCACGGTAAATTAATCTCACTCTGAGCACAAGAGCCAGTGCCATCAAATCAGTGATGCTTTCTGTCCTAGAACTGTAAGTCTGTGCCCACGTAACATCTCCTTTGACAAAGAACTACATCGGAGCTTTAGGTCTGAAAGCTACGAGTCTGAATTATAAGGAGCTTACCAGTCATCATCCATCTCCAAGTAAAATATCATCATTGCCCCAAGAAACACATAATGTTCCAGTATGCCAGATACCACTGAGGTGGTTAGATCTTCCAGCAATTTAAGGACCAGCTGACACTGCAACCTAGAGAGGAGTTCACCAAATAGAAACTGCAGCCACATGAAAGAATACACATGAACATTTCATCTCTCTGAAGAGTTATTCTGGAAGACACTTGACCTTAATAAGACTTGTTCACAATAACATGAGAAACAATATAATAGCATACCACTATTGGATAGGAATCTGACCAATAACCAATTTAGTGAAAGTATGGCCTACTGAAACCTGAAAGTGCATTGTTCCTTATGGTGTTTTTTTTTTGTTGTTGTTTTTGTTGTTCAGACTCTCAAGACCAATGAGTAATTGATACTTCTAACATAAAAGAAATAAGTCTTTGTGTAGTCCCAAAACCATAATTCCTTTGACCCATTATTTAGTATGTCTGATTTTCAGGAATTTCTAATATTTCATTTTAATGAAAAATGAATCTTGAAAGAGCTGAGTGCGCCGACAAAGTGGTTGGGGCCAAGAAGAATTTGCTTCGCAAACTGATGCGCCACCAGCTACTGTTTAAAAGAAGCAGTGAAAATATTATTGCATTCAATCCTGCTGTTCTAGAGCAATGAGTGCCATATTTTTTTCTTTAGAAAAAAAAGAAGCACGGTGTCTCAGAAAAAAATATGTCTGCTTATGATGTATGTTATCTAGTACACATAGAGATGAAATAAGCAAAGGTTTTTTGAACAGTAAACGGCATTAAAAGATTTGACACATAAATCAGCTTTCACTGTAGGCTTTCCAATTTGGAGGGCTGTCCATTCAGATATTAATAGGAAGCAGACAGTTGATGTTATTCACACTAAGGCCTACAAAAGTCTACTTCATCCATTTGTTTCAAGTTAGGAAAATCTGAGTTTTAACAAAACAGTATGCTCTTTCTCCACTTTCACTTACAGTCTCAACAAAGATATGACATCAGCAAGCGGCCTGTATTCTGTTTCTGTATTCTGTTCTTAACAGCAACACAATGCAAAAAGAAACTTTAGTCTCTTGCTAGTTCCAAAGAGAGTTAATTCCAACACATTGTTTGATAATGTATCAAAAGGTTAGCAAATGTCAATGTTTGTTTACCAGCAACAACTTAAAAAAAAAGATCAGAAATACAAATTCGGTCCATCCATTTTTTCCCTGGAGAATATATAAAAACCCTCGTATCGGCAGCTTGTCCTCACAACTCTTCTGTCTGCAAGGGACCCATTGCAATAAACCCCCCCAGCTGAAACTGTTCTGAAGTAACAAGTACTCAAAAGCAGTGTTCTTTACTTTAAAAGAAAAAGCATTATTTTGAAAGGAAGGTATTTGGGCTAGTAGAACATTACGAGTTGTTCTTAAGAGTTTACTTGCCACCAAGTAAGTTAAAATTTCATATTTATGTGTGTGCACATGTACATATATGGAACTCAAGCAAACAAACTCCACAGCTGTTAATGAGAAATAGGATAACTTGGTAGTTGCTTATAACAACATTTAAGTAATTTTTCTTTACTTAGCCAAAGGAGAGGGGGAAGTCAACAACTATCAGCGACTACAAAGGACTCAAATAAGCACTCCAAGAATTTAAAACAGAGCACAGAATAGTTGCGTTTAGAAGAATACAAAAATTATTTGGCTGGTGAGGAAGTTAAGAGCAGCTTTACTAGAACTTTCGTGTCGCGAAAGAAACACTCCACACAGTTCGAAGCGCAGGTAGAAGGCCGGCAGCGGCCAGCGCGTCTCCAGGTGTGCGAGCGGCCGCACGGATGAAAGGCGAGGGCCGGCCACGGTACCGGCACTGTCACCGCAGGGAGCCCCAGGGCAGGGGCGGCAGCGATCCGCAACTCCCGCCCCACACCTCGAGACGCGGCTCCGCCCCCGCGCAGCCCTGCGCACCACCCCCACTGAGCGCGCGACGGGCAGGTCCCGCCTCCGCCCCTCAGACACGGCGCAGGCTCCGCGCCGGCGGCCGCCGGAGGTGCGAGGGCGCGTAGGGAGCGGGCCCCTTCGCGGATCCCCTCCGCACATCCCCTCCGCACTCCCCGGCCCGCTCCCGGCTGTCAAACGAGACGACCGCGGTCGGCGGCTGCTCCACGCCGGCCCGGCAAGGTGCTGCCGGGTCTGGGCGGCCGCGTGGGGCTCAGCGGGGCCTGGCTGCGCGGGCGCGCATCTGTCACCGCGGCCCCCAGGCCTGGCGGCGCACGTGGGGCGGCGTGCCCGGCCCGGGCTTTGTGCCGCCAGGTGACGGGCAGCCAGGCCCGCGGAGCCATCTTGGGGCAGGCGGCGCCCCCCGGCCGGCGCTCACCTGCACGATCTCGCCCTCGGCGCTCAGCGTGGCCCCCGCGCGGGAGAAGCGGCCCTGCAGCCCCGTGGTGTAAGTGGTGTAGTCGCCGCTGGGGCTGGACTCGAAGAGCACCACCTCCACGAACGCCGTCTCCTTGCCCAGTGTCGCGCCCGGCGCCGCGGCCAGCAACAGCCCGAGCAGGAGCGGCGGCGGCACGGCCAGCCCCGTGCCGGCCCCGCAGCCCCTCATCGCGCGGCGGGGGGGAGCGGCGCCCTGCCGCCGCACATCGCTCTCAAGCGGCTCCAGCTCCGGGGCCGGGCTCCCGGGCGGGTCAGCGCCCCATGATAGCCGCCCTCCCGCCGCGCTGCGCCCCGCTCCTCGCCGCCGCCTGCCCCGCGCTCCCCGTCCCTCGCCCCGGCTGCTCTCCGCCCTGCCAAGCCGCTTCCCTTTCATCTGCTCCACGTGACGGCCACCGCGGGGTTATCCCCGCCCCCCGCGCCGCGGTGACCCGCTCCGTCCCTCCCTCCTTCAGCGAACACACGGGCCACGGACCCGCCGACCGAATCTTTCGCGGTCGGACCACCCCACCCCAGCTTCGCGCGGGGACCGAGCGCCGCCGGAGCCTGGGAGCGGGCGGAGGAGCCCGGCGCGGCCCCCGGGAAGGCCCTGCCGGGACTCGGCTTCCCACGCGGCCGGGCCTGTAGGCCCGGGCCAGGCGCGCCCGGGACGCGGGCAGCGGCCCCGGAGGCCTGTGGCGCACGTCCGGGCCCTTCGCGCCGCTGGCGGGGCCGGCGCCTTGCTCCTGCGGCCGCGGGGCTGGAAGGGGCCGGCCGGGGGACGCCGCAGTGCCTGGACGTGATGGCTGCGGGTCTGCAGCCCCACCGGTAGTACCCGGCCGCGGGCGGCTGGGAGCTGGGCCCCGGTAACCGAACGCGACCAAGGCTCCGGTTCCCTGGGGAGCCGCGGCTCCGGCTGGGATGGGCGCACGGCGTCCCGCCAACTCTCGCCGTGTCCGGCAGGCACCAGCGCCCACTCGGCGTGCGGGGGCAGGAACGGGTTATGAGCTCCTCCAGCTCGGTTCCCGAGAGGAGATCGGGTACCCCGTGCCCTTTGGCGTGACTGTTAGTGTAGTCTGTGAAACCACTGCGTACGATGTGGAAAAAGTGGACGGGTATTGACTTTTACTCCAGTCTAATGCTGCAAGAACTGCATGGCAGCTAATGAGACATGATTTTTTTTTTTTTAAAGTACATCCAGCTGTGTTGTGGAACTCATTAGCACAAGATGTTACATAGTCTAAGAGTATAAATTAAGTTAGTTACAATGGGAATGAGACAAACTGATACAAGATCCCCTGTTGGTTATAAAGCACAGTGTTTGGAAGCAAACTCCAGCTTTGGGATGAGTCCCTAGCCCACTGACGGGAGGAATAACACCACAGTGCAAACTGCCATCTCTTTCCCCTAGTATACGTTGTTACAACTGAGGAAGCCATAGGGGCATCCTTGGCATGCAGTCAGCAGCATTCGGTTAAAAATCATTGAAGATTTTTTCAGTCAAGAAGGGGTCACAGGGACAAACACTCTGGGCTTCTACCACAAGCCACGAAATGCTCCCCAAACCAAAGACATCAGTACAATGGATCGAAGGCCACAAAACTACAACATGCAAAGAAGGAGAGCTGGAAAGGGTGCCACAGGTGTGCTAGCCTGGTAGCAAAAGAGAACACACTATGCAAACACGATCAACTCATGAATTCTCTGTTATGTTTCATTAAGATATAAGAAATGCATAGCATCTAGCATATTAGATAGAAACATTTTAGTCTCTTTGTGCAAACTATGTGATTTTCCTTTACCAGTGAGACAAATGCCTGATGCTTAGGCAACACAGGGAATCCCTGTGAATTCCTGAGATACAGTGCGAATTTTTCTTTTTTAAGACATCCTTAGAAATGGCCTAGAAATAGGGCCTCTCCAGCTTAGGTTGAGTTGGCAATGCAGAAGTGCCAGGCAAATGCATCTGGAAACTAAATAATGAAAAATACAGCAATGGGGCTCTCTATAGCAAGTAGGTAGCATCCTACCCCTAAAATAAAAGTTGCTGAAGATCTGATCCACCCCATTAAACTGCCTATATCACTGGACAGTAGACATAGCAAAACCACCTTTGCCTCATAGTTGTACACCAAGAGGGGACATGCAGCACTGAGAGTAACTTAGGCCACCGAGTTCTCTCTGCTTGGGCAGAAATACAAACGAGGTAGCAGGAAGAGAATGGACTGTCTATCATCAAAGCAATCAAATATTTCTAATTCGCTTCCTTCCCAGCTGGCAGCATACAGCTCACAATTCAGTTATGTCATAATACTTTAGGTATACTTTCCTTGTTTCCTCTCCATAACAAACTGGGGCCCAGGGTCTGAAATATAAAAGTCTCACGCATTTATAACTACAACTGAGGACAGGAAGAGCTTTGATTTGAACAAAATGAAAGTATGTATAATGCCAAATGGTCTGAGAAAGCATGCCCCAGGCATCACAGAAGAGGGCAATTCACACTAGAGGATACATTTGATAAAAACCTTATGACATCTCATTTCCCTTACAAAGAAATTAATATTATAGAATTCTCCTCCCTCTATACTGCTCTTGAGAGAAAGCAATGTTATTAAGTACCCATATACTTCCATTATGAATGTTACAGAAAAAGGCCAAAACAAAATTATTTTTGTTTGGAGAGCTGGAATATTATACAGGAAGTACAGCTCTGCAGCTAAGGCAAGAAAGCAGCACCAAGTAGCCACTGCCACCCTGTCAGTCACTATTGCCATTTGATGAGGCAGGAACCCAGCTTCCCTGGTAATTGAAAATACATTTGGCTTGATGTCTGAAAGCTGCTTTCTGTCACATCTGTGCAGTCAGACACAAACAGAGCATCACAGTGGAGAATCCCTTCTAGAGCCTCTTTTAGCCTCGTTTCATAATTAAATTAAACATATGCTACCTGCCTCTCAGCCTTGCTGTTCTTCTAAACTTATTACCTGATTTTACCTAACCTTAAGGGCAGAACAGAGGTCCTAAGATAGTACATTCTTGCAAATTTTGTGAAAATTAGAGGCTTGGAACTCTGGGTACTGCAGCAGTATCCAAAAACATGAGGGAAGCTACAGCAGCAGGAAAACATCTAAGAAACATTTTTTCCAATTCTGATGCCCAAAGAACAGTCTGTTGTTGATTTTACATTTTTTAAAGAAAATCATCCATTCTAAATTGTATCCCATTTAAATTTCCCCTTCATATACTGCAGCATAAATTCTATGATTCTATAACAAAGGAAAATATTAACCTTTTTCAAATAAACGTAACTAATGAGCATGGATTAAAAGTATTTCAACTACTGTGAATTTTGAATTTCCACTTGATTGAGCTTGTCTTCAGTATCTCCCAGAACTTGTTTGTGGCATAGTTTCTCTTTCATTCACTTTAAAAAGAAAAAAAAAAAATCTTAAAAGGGGCTTCTCGGGTACATTAAATATTATGATGCTTACTCCTACAATTTATCATAAATCATCGGATAAAACTAGAAAAGCCAGGTGTCTGTATTTCCATGGGAAGGGGTGAGGGCAGCCTGTTACTGCAGGCCGCGGCGAACTCCCCCCACTGGTGAGCACTGACCGGAGTTAATAGAAGGTTAACTGATGTGGTAATGGGAACTATGGCTGAGAATAAGCTCTATGTGAACAAAATTGCTTACATTTCAGTAGAACAACCTGGTCTTCATTTCCCTTTGCTCTTTACACTTGCCACAGCAATAATCCCAAAATAAGAAAGTCTGGATACTACCAGTGGATATTAAACAGGATTAAGCTGTTTTAAAATTTGTCATTCTAAGTATTCTTTGTAATGGTTTATGTTATAAATTTGTAGAGATACAAGTCAGCTTACATCTGTTCTGCCCAAAGGAGGTGTCTGCCTTTTGCTTCAAACTGTGGTGAAGAAAAAAGGGCCCTAATATATAATTACAAACTACTTGACTTACCATCTTCCTCCTATACTACAGATATTTATTTTGCATTACCCTTGGAATTCTGTGCTGTGATGACACTCCAATTTAAGAAGCTGGTGACGTATCAGAAGTCCCCTTACGTAAGTTAAAGAACAGCATAGAGGGATTCAGGACATACCTTCACTGCACAGTGCAGTGTGGTGACATCTACACTAGATTGAAATGAGCAGCAGAAGCAACCTCATACCAGAGTTCTGCACAATATGAATGAGGTTTTGATGATCAGTTTTTCATGAAAGCATTTCTCAAAATAAAACTTGAAATCCTTCTTTTCACAACAAACTACCTGAGAAGTCCTCATACCAGACCAAGTATCCACAGGACAAATAAAGAGAGCTGTCCCATTCATACTCCCACATCTGCCTTTCCAGATGATTTCTGTAACTGGTAAATGACTACTGTTCACATTCCCTACCTGTTTTAACATCATGGTCTGCAAAGGCCAAGACTACTACAGTTTATTTCATAAGCAAATGAATGTGCTGTACCTCCTAATAAGCAATAGAAACAAGTGACAACCTTCCCCTTGTGAATTCAAGACCATACCTGCCCTTGTTCATTACTAAGTGAAACTATTATTCTAAGCCTCCGGGGAAATGATTGCACAGCACAAGGGAAGGCTTAGGACTGAACGAAAGCTTCAAATATATCCGAATGCTTGATGAGTCTCCATTCCTGAAGCAGCATCAACGGTTTCACCTTTTGATTCATGGAGATGCTTCTCCAACACTTCTGAGGTCATTTCTGATGTTGCACTTCGGGAAGATGCCGGGATGCACCGAGGCAGAGCAGCCAGCAGGTGACCTCCTAGACTCAAAAAGCCAGGCGAGTTCCTTTACCCTTCGGCGAAACACACCAAGTGTGAGTAAAACATTCCAAAATATCTTCGGAAATATTAGTTTGTATTAAGGATGTCTCCCATAGCCTTTCATGCAGTCGAACTTCACTATTCCAATATGGAACAGAAATCCAACTGTAATGGACAAAATGTTTTTATATTCATGAAAAACATGTTTTCATAGTTATCATCCCTTATGCCAAATTAAAATAACAAACTATTGTAACTTGACAGGTCAATTAAGGGCCAAAAAATAAAAATCAGCGGAGATTTATATTAAGGAAAAGTGCCACACAGCTGTGGCTTTGCCTCTTGCTGTTTAAATTTTGGAAACACAATTTATCGAAGTAAACAGCATTGAAGCAACACAAATTAATCATTAGAGTAACAATGACAACTTTTAATTATAAAAATTATTTGAACAAAGTTCCCTGTTAGCCTTTGTAAAGTTAAGGTTTCCAATTTCTGAAAAAAATGTGTAGTCTTTAAATCTGTATGAAGGCTAAACCTTCTGATTGGGGAACCCTTCCCTCTGTATAAATGTAACTGTCTGCTCAAGGGAAACGATAATAATGCATGAGGCCTGTAAAATTTTAGTATGTTAATTGCACTTAAAATACCATTATTTAGATTACTACAGCCTTTTATTTTTGCAAACTAACATAAAGTACAAGTCTAACATAAAGTACAAGTTTACATGATGAGTAACACAGTACAGACATGCATGATGCAATCCTTCAGGGTCCTCACCAAGCATGATCATGTTTAACATAGAAAGAAAAAATAATACTAAGAAATAACCTCAGGAAATTGTTGTTATAGGCTGTTTGATCATTCCCTCTGCCAAGGCACATGGGACAGAATAAATTTTGAAAAAAATCCACATCCATTCATTCTTCAAGAAGTACTCTCAAATGCATCCACACAAACATCTTCCACTGAGCTCTTACCCCTCTAAAATTGCTCTGTATTATCTCATTTCCACTAAATTCTAGCATACTGTTAGTCTCATATGTTTAATTCAGAAATACTTAGTTTCTTTGCTCATAATATTGAGGAAGAATTCAATGCAAATAACACACCTTGCATATTTCAGGAAGTCATATTTACATAAAATTGAAATATTGACATTTCTGTATTTAATTCAAAATTTTGTTAGTGTTTCTGGAGTAAATCATGATACAAGTCACTGTTCATGCAGCCCTTCTTCAAGCAAACCACTATTTAAAGTGAACAGTAGGTAAACACCACAAAATAAAATTGAAGCACATGATTTAAATGTGTATCAGCTATTAATACTACTGGATCATACTAATGCAGTGGGTAAACCCTGCACTATGGAGTAGTTCCATGTGAAAGCCAACAAAGATTTCACCACTTCTGACTATCAAAAGCAAAAAAATATTCTTAAATTGTGACTGGCTAAAATGAAGAACTTACTACTTTAACTATTTATTTATTCATGGAAAGACAACTATTTATTTCAGCATAGGTTATTTTATTAAAGACTCAGCTAAGTTACAAGATCTAACTAGCTCTTTTAATTAATCAGCTTAGAGCACTGCATTTTCCATATTCTACTACTAGCACACTATTTAATTAGTAGTAAAGAGCTTTAACTGTCCCTGACCATTTACATAAGAGTTATCATTAAAGGCAAGTGCTAACACAGAAAAAAATGAGGCTGCCAGAAAGGACATACAATAAACTTGTCTCTCCTGTGAGCACTGGCTGTTCCCCTGCACCCCTGCACCCCCTGCAAATTCTAACAGCAGCCCTCACACTTTGGGTCATGCTGAACCTATGTAGAGATAGAACCAATTCTTATCTTGGCATTTCCTGATAATTCTCCTGTCTCTGTCTATATTTGGTCCCTCATGACAGCTGGAGGCAGGCTTCCACGTACAACATGCAGACCTAGGTGAAGGCACCTAAATGGAACTATAAGGAAAATATTTCAAAATGAGAAAATAAGAAAGTTGCCAGGACTCTCAGGGACTCTGAACTTCTGTCATGGTTTGAGACAGTACCTAGATGACAGATGCTCTCTGTTATTCCTCCACTACCCTCCCAGGGGAATATGAAGAAGAGAATAAGCGAGTGAGACTTTAAGGTTGGAAGAAAAATACTAGGAGAGGTTTAATGAATAATAATATTGATAGTGAATTACAAATATATATAAAATACATAAATATGGAACTCGCCCTCCTCAGTTGGTAAGTACTTCCCAACCAGAAAAGCCCCACACTGGAGTCAGCAGCAGATGGAGATGCCCAAGTATAGGGTTCCAGTGACAGGTCACAACAGCCTTAGACCACCTGTGCTGGCCCTATTTGGATAGGCAAAAGACAACCTGTCCTGATGATTGATGTTCTTCTCCAGTGCAGAAAAGAGCAGCAGGAGCAAAGAAAGAGACCGCAACACAGCTAGCACACCAGCCACAGAAAGTACCAAAGGGCTCATTTGGGAGCCATTTTATACTGAGCACCACAGTCAGGAACACTGTGATTGGTCCATTTGGGTAACCTGGCCCGCCCTCTCCTCCCCATAGACATAACTGCCCCCCATTGAAACTGCCACATCAACAGCCTAGCAGCTGCTGGGGAGCTCCTGGGCAGGATTTTTTGATCCTTGTCCTCTCAAACCAGAACAACTTTGAAAGGAATTTCAAAGCCTAAGGAATCACTAAGAAATAAGAGCAGGTATTTCTTTTCAGAAGTTGCCACTGCTCCAGAGAAGAGCTAGCTTCTGCCCATAGGAAGTAGTCATCAAGTTTTCCTAAGCACAAGTGTTTGTTTACCTTCCAGAATATTTTCCAAGAGGAGGGTTCAGTTTCCAGGATGTGCAAACAGACAGCTACCGGAACAGTTTTTAGTCATGTGAAATTTCAACAGTTGGCTGTTTTCCTCGGAGAGCTTGCTCAACATGTTAAATACTAACACAGAATCGAGACCACAGGCTGTGAGTTAAGCGGGACAGCACTACAGCAAACACGTTCTGCAACATAACAAAATGATGCAACATCTCAGACAAGTGCAGTACCTTTCCCTTTCTTCTTTTACTTCTGATTACCACCAACAATGTAGCACCACGCAACAGCGTATCATAGA
The DNA here is from genome assembly GCF_003957555.1 of Calypte anna. Classification (NCBI taxonomy): domain Eukaryota; kingdom Metazoa; phylum Chordata; class Aves; order Apodiformes; family Trochilidae; genus Calypte; species Calypte anna. The sequence continues at coordinate 159,574 of NC_044261.1, forward strand.
ATCATAGAATTGGCTGGGTTAGAAGGGACCTCAGAGATCATCAAGTCCAACCCTTAATCCACTACCGCTGCAGTTACTAGACCATGGCACTGAGTGCCACATCCAGTCTCTTTTTAAATATCTCCAGGGATAGAGAATCCACTACTTCCTGGGGCAACCCATTCCAGTGCTTGATCACCCTCTCAGTAAAGAAATTCTTTCTAATGTCCAACCTAAACCTCCCCTTTCCCAAGTAACATCACATCTAAAGACAGATCTCACAGTGCTCAACTCTATCTTCTAGTTAAAATCTTAATAGCATTTGGAAATTATGTTAAAACATGGCATTTTCCAGAGCTTCCAAATCCCACATATTTTGCATATTTCTCTGGTCTACATTTCCCTAGCAGCATTTTTCCTAGCAGCACTCGGAATAAAACTGCAGGGAAACACTGTGCTTGAGGTCAAGCTAGAAAGAAAACAGTCAAAGAGTTAAAGGACTACAGCATGGAAACAGGTATTACCATCAGATAGACCACAGCTAGGTGCCAGAGATACCAACAGCTATATCTTGGAAAGAGAAGCCAGAACAGCAGAACAACAAAACAAAGTCCCAAAGTAAGACACTAAGCAATCAGAACCTCCCCTTGTCCTGTGGGATTGCATCACATATCACCTAGCTGTCACACCCAGAAGATTCCCTGACCTGAGCTTGCCTCCCTGGGCAGCTGATCAGTGCTGTCTAATTCCCAGGTGGAGTGTCACAGGGGCCAGCAGAGGACACAAATCCTTCCAAGGACATCCAGTTCCTATGTATAAAAAAATGTTTACACAACCAGTGTTTGCAAACCTTTCCAGTAATGTTTCATTTTCACAGAGCTAGCAGCACAGGGTTGCTGGGAAGCAAGCCTTTCCTTCCATCTACTGCGCTGTGCGTATCTTGTCTTCTTTCACACTCCTGAGTGGTGTGCTCCAGTCTCTGAATGTATGAGAGAAATTTGGTCCTTAGTCTGACAGAACACATTAAATAAAGTGATCTAATCTCAAAATACTGACTTTCCCTTTATAATCGGCATTCTGTGAGGGTGGGAAGGGGAGATCACCTTTTAGATGAGAGTGGGGATTAGCAAGCTGCTTCTACACTGAGACCTCTGCTATTTAATAAGCATGTCAGTTTTCTGGAAGAAGCAGTAAACTGGAAAAAAAATAGCAGCTGCTACAAAATTGTATAGGTTAGGTAATTTCTTGCCTGAGACCACAGGATTCTTGAATGTCAGAGGACCCTAACAAAATGAAGCAAATGGGAATGACAAATTCAGAGGGAAAAAAGATACTATGTAGATGCAAGGAACATCTTGCTCAATAGGTTGCTTGATCTTGAAATTTACTATTTCATTAGTCCAAAATGAGGCAATATCTCATAGACCCTACCAAAAAAAAATCTGTCATCTTGTATTCTGTAACACTAAAACACACACAAAAGGTTAGAAGACATGAACTATGAGATAATTTTGCTGCCAAAAAATCTCTCATGCAGAAAGGTTGCTACGGGAGAAGGCAGCAAAAGAGATTCTTAAAAATTAAGTTACGCAGTTGCTTCACGTGCATCTACAACTGGTATTTGGAAAGTATGCTTCCCACCTGCCTTTTTTATAAGGTACTGCATTAAATTGATTGCTACTAAGCTACCACTAAACCTGGAATAGGGCACGACCTCTTTGAATGCAAGCAATGCTACTAAAATTACAATTGGAGCTCCAAGGTGAGCTTCAGTGCCTATGACTGCTGTGAATTCCAACTTCTTTTCCTGACAAAAGGCTTTGCAAAATCTCAACCTCTAGCCAACTTTTAGAGTATCTTTGTCCAGAAACACTAGCAGCATTGTCTGTGTTGTCTGTGAATGAGAATCAAGACTTCACTGACTATGGTGATGGGAGAACTGGTTCTATTGGGATGGGAAGACAAAGAAGCCCTCTGTAAGTGCATGTGATCTCTGTCACAAGGTATATGCTGCCAACTGATTCTGCCTGTAGTGGCTTGAACACTGCAGGGAGGAACACAGACAGAACTCCAGTATTAAGTTCTGAAGGGACTGTAAGAAGAGTTGTAACAGGAGGCAATCAAGATACAAGTGTGATGGGATCTCCCCCTCACTACACAAGCAGCTGGGTCAGAGGACTAAACCATGATCCAAGTAAGAATCTTTAGGCTGTGCCTGTGGCTCACTGCACAAACCTAAAATGCAACTGAGAAAGATGCACTCCCACTTGAGTGTAATTCTGGGTAGCAACAGGGACCACTAATGTATGTGGATGGCACACAAGGACAAGGAACTGGAGTGCAAGGTACAGGTTTGTAAGGTGCTTGCAGGAAAGTCGGGGTTTAAATTTGGACTCACTGGATCTTTTCCACACTTCCCTAAGAGATCGCTGGAAATAATCATAGAGGCCACTGAGGCAGAGTCTCAGTAATACATATTAATGGAGAAGACATGACAGCTCAGCCAAAAATTACTTTTCTGCAGGAGTTTTGTGCAGCAATGTTCAGAAAAGGCAAAGCCAATATCCCTTCCTACAGCATATGGATTGGTTAGTAGCTCCATGAGGTAAAGGATACAGGTTCTGCTCATTCTACAGAAGTATGACATTTTTTGCCAAATAAAAGGTGGATCATTGTTCCTACTAGGAAACCAGACTGCTGGAAAGTGCTATATCCTTTATAATTACATTGTAGTGATGACATTTAAGAGCAAAATTAATAAAAAGCTCAGTAGAAACATTATGGGTTTGGAATGACCTGAGTTTAGGCTACAAAACAGTTCCCTTTCTCTTTTAATCAGTTTTTGATACAAATCTGGGAATATTCCAGATGTTGAGAGCTAAGGGCTCTGGGCCTCCTTCCAAGTGTTTTCATACACACATTGGGCAAACAAGCTCTTTCTCAAACTATGCTTTTTAGGTGAACTATTCTCTACAGCTTCTTCTATTTTCTTTCTCTCCTCTGTTCCCCCTTTTTATCAAACACAGATAACATTCAACTCATATTTCCTTCTCTGTATCTGATATTACGCAAGGGCAAAGCCTTACCACCTTTGTTAAACAAAACTATTTCCTTTGGTGGGTTGGGCACCTGGAACATAAAACATAAAGCTATGTTAGCAGGAACTAATGTTGTTACTGGCAAGACAACCAACAGTATCCTCACTGTCACATCCTTCAGATAGATGGTGGTACTGAGACATCAGTAGGGTGAGAAGCATACTTGAGTAACAGAAGTACTGTCATGTGGATCACGGGCTTGAATCCAATGACTGGAAAAAAACCAAAAATACAAAAAATGGAATGTGTAAACAGTGAGTTAAAAAAGAAAAGAAAAAGATGTGGAAATCAAAGCAGAATTAACTTTTAAAGTATTTTAATGAAACCTTTCTGAACAGGTGTCTCATTGCAAGAGTAGCTTTCTTGAACTCTTCTTTGCCATTCATTTAATCAGTGACTTAACCATATACTTAATAAATGTCTTTATGTATCATTATGGTAGTAAGATATTTGTAAGCCTAAATGTATTCTTAGTAACTACCTCACAGCTAGTCTTATCACTGCTACTGAAATTACTCAACAGGATTAGGCTGCAGGGTGTCATGCCCTTCTTTTTCCAGCCATTACTGCCAACACTAGGCATGCTCATGGATGCCATTGTTACCTTCAGTGAGTGGACACCTCCCATGCCAAGAATGGCTGCCAGCCCTGTGTCTGGTCACACATCACTGTGAAGTGACCCATGTGACATTACATGTGTTTATCTCTGTATTTCTGAAGTTTATTCACAATCACAATTGTTGCAAAAGGAAAAAGAAGCTTTTGTTCTGGTTACATTTAAAATTAACCAGGAAAATTAAATCACAAACAGGAAGTTGGGATTTTTCTTCAGTCATAATGCTAACAACTCTCTCTATATATACATATATATATGATAAATCACATCATCGGTAGTCTGCAGTATAAATAACAGAAAGCTGAACAATCGGGCAGTTTAACGTTTTTGTCTGTTGTAAAAAAGGGCAACTTACTTGAAATGAATGTCTGAAATAAGAAAAACGTATTAATACTGGGCCTGCATTTTGCTAGAAAACAGGGTTTTTATGGTGAATTAGAATTATAGAAAAAACACGAGTGCAAGCCCAGAAGAAACATACAAAGGAGAAGCAGATAGTTTTCCATGATGACTATCTGAGGGGCTTAGCAGGACCAGAACAAGCAAGGTTTTTTGCACAAAGACTAAAAGCTTTATCCAAAAGTCACCATATTTTTCACAAAGTTGTCAGAGTAGAAAGGTGAACTCACAGCCTTAACCAAATGTCACGGTGCAGTGAGCAGGGAAAGAACAAACACAAACTCACAAATGCATTTTGTTCTTTGTATTATGAAAGCCTGGCAGAACTCCAGTGCTGGAGTAGCGCCAAACCAGCACACCAGTGCCTTTGAGCTTCTAAAGCTCATGTTTTTCCTTTACTGTTTAACATCTTAACTAATTTAAATTCAATCTACAAAAAGATTGCAGAAAGAATTGCAAGTGGGCAAAATTTCAACATTTCCTAACCACTCAGGTTGCGGGCAACCTCCACAAGGGAAGCCTGGGACGCTTGGGGCACAGAGCTGAGGTCGGCACTTGAGCAGCAACCTCGTGCCCTAGGTGGTTGTGGATTGCTGCTTGCATGCTGCTGAACTCCTCCATTCGAGGCCTTCTGCCTACACAACTTCTACTTCCTATAGCCCCACCCTGGTCCCTCAGGCCCACACGCACAGCCAGGCCCGGGCAGTGCCCACTTGCCACAGGCCCGGCCACAGGGGCAGCGCACAGAGTCCTGACCGCTCTCACAACTTCACCTCAGCAACTACTGACTTCTGCTTTTTTATTCATTTGAGCCCATTTTTAGCCTATTCTCGCGGCATCTGTTACGGCTCCATTCTTGGCACTTGTGTTCACAGCAAAGCTCTTCCTTCGGGTTCTGCTCGGGACTGCCAGGGGCCAATGGCCGGGGGAAGGCGGTGGCTGAGGTGCTGCACCTGCATCACCCCCTCCCACATCCCCTCAACCGGAGCGTCCCCGCCAGCCGCACGGGGCCCAGTAGGGCGCAGCCCAGCGACATGCCACAGTGGGCCGCGACGGCGAAGAAGCCGAGCCGAGCCGAGCCGAGCCGAGCCGAGCCGAGCCGAGCCGAGCCGAGCCGAGCCGAGCCGAGCCGAAGCCCCGCCCCTCCGTCGATTGCCCTGGCCCTGCCCTGCCCTCCTCCGCCCTCAGCCTCCCCCCCCCGCCCCCCCGCGCGCGTTTTCACCTCCCCAGCCCCGCGCCTGATGCAATCCACTTCACTGCTTGCTCCCAGATCTGTCCTAACGTCACTCCGCCCCGGCCAATGAGCAATAGCCACGGTAGTGGATATCCGGGCGGGGCCGCCAGGAGTGCAGGCGGTCGTAAGTGTCGGGGCCGGAGATCGCCGCAGCCCGTCCCGTTCGCCCTGGCCATGGCAGCGTTGGCCGGTGCCGCGGTCTCCCGGCTGCTCCTCATTCCTAGCAAGGCGGCTGAGACCCCCTATGCCGCCGGCCGTCACCTCTCCGTTGTGCTGCCAGCAGGAGCAGCTCCCAGCGCGCCAGATCTGCAGACCCCGCAGCCGGCCCGCAAGCGGCAACGGCTGACCCACCTGAGCCCGGAGGAGAAGGCGCTGCGCAGGTGAGAAGGTTGTGCGGCGCGGGGGTTGTGCGGTGCGGGGTTCTGCGGAGCGGGGGTTGTGCGGCCATGTGCCGCCGCGTTGAGGTCGCCCTGCCCCGTAGGAAGCTGAAGAATCGCGTGGCGGCCCAGAGCGCCCGGGACAGGAAGAAGGCACGAATGACGGAGCTGGAGCAGCAGGTGCTGGAGCTGGAGGAGGAGGTAAGGGGCCGGGTGGGCCCACGGGCGGGGGGCGGCCCTGTAGCCAGTGCCGCGGTCTTCTTGCTCACGACTTTCTGCAGAACCAGAAGCTGCTGCTTGAGAACCAGCTCCTGCGGGAAAAGACGTGTAACCTTGCCCTGGAGAACCAGGAGCTGCGCTGCCGCCTGGGTCTGGATGCTCTGAAATCAGAGGAGAGCGAGTCCCAGGTGGGTCTCTGCCACGCCGCTTGCTCGGCTCCGAGAGCTGCCGTGCGTCAGGTGATGACGGGGGCCGGGCCGGGAGTGGGAAGCACAGCAGCCCCTGCGTGGGGAACTCTCAGTCTGGCACCACCATGCTGTTGAGGGGTGAGGAGGGGGGCTTCATTTGCCACAAACGTGCTTGTCCTTCAAGTGGAGGTGTACCTGCAAACTGCCCAGGTATCCTATCCGAACTGGAGTCCCCTGATAGTGTGGGAGATAGTGAGCTGACCAACTCCAAGCTGACTTTGGATTATTTTGTCTGCTCTTCTACATTGTTATAGAAATCGAGTATTAACTGTTAAAGTCACATATGCCTTCCTCAGAAGAACAGAAGGTATAGTTGAGGGTGTCAAGCTGACATCTAAAAGTGGTGAACAAAATAAATGTGAAAACATAACGACGTTTGAAGCAATTTCGGAATTACTGTCACCTTCAGGTTCCTGCTTCACAAGCAAGTGAAGAATGTAATTTTGGAAGCCTTTGTAGGAAGAGCATGATCTTCAGCTTTATGTACTGTACTGTCTACTAGAACACTTGCGTTGACTGACTGCATTTTTTTTCCTTGAAGGCTGTGAAGGAATCACAAGTGGATGAGATTAGATTGGTGACCGGGTCCGCTGAGTCCGCAGCACTCAGACTACGTGTTCCTCTGCAGCAGGTGCAGGCCCAGCAGTCACCATTTCTGATAGCTTTCACATGGATTCTGATGGCAGTGATTCTTCAGACTCAGAGGTAAGCATCCACTCCTATCCAAAAATACCCATGAAATTTGGAGCCACTGTAGATTTAAGACAAAGTCACTGGATGATTTTCCACAGTTGGCTTATTTTAAAAGTCTTGGAATTCCATGCCTGTGGCTCAAAACAACTGCGTTGGGCTCTATCCAGTGGAGTACATGAGTTCATGAGACTCGGTAAAACTTGCAGCTCTACAATCATGTTGGGATATTCTAACTTCTATGTGAGGGTTAATAGATGCCACAGCTATCTTTTGCTAACAGCAATAGGCTGTCATTCTAAACCAGTATTTTGTTCTGCAGTCTGATCTCCTACTGGGCTTTCTGGACAGTCTGGACCCAGAGATGTTTCTCAAATACGCTGATTCAGAGTCAATGTGTCTGGAAAAGCTGGAGGAAGAGATCTGTGGAGAAACAGATTCCATACCAACCCCCACCTCTTCCTCTTTGGGGTCCCCATCAGCTAAGCTGGAAGCCATTAATGAACTGATAAGGTTTGATCACGTGTACACAAAGCCCCTAATACTGGAGATTCCCATTGAAGTGGGCAACCAAAGCAATATGCTTGTGAAAATTGAGGAGGTGTCTCCCTTTCCATCTGAAGACAAAGCTATCCCTGAGACCCCAGTCTCTGTCAAAGAGGAACCTGTAGACAGCTTCATGCCTGAACTGGGCATCTCTCATCTGCTTTCCTCTCATCATAGCCTTGCAGCCTCAAGCAGTCTCTTGGATGCCTGTAGTGACTCTGGGTATGAAGGATCCCTGTCGCCCTTCAGTGACATGTCCTCTCCGCTTGGCACTGACAATGCCTGGGAGGATAGCTTTGCCAATGAACTCTTTCCCCAACTGATCAGTGTCTAACTCAGTAGTGTTAATGCCCTTTGGATAATGATCCTGTCAGGATAACAGGATGTGCCCATTTGGGATGGGCTAGGGAGAATCAAGTGTGTTCAGAGAAGTCTTGCTCATTTCAACTCCTACTCACGGGTGGAGCAGTGGCCAGTGTGTTTCTCCTGGTATAAAAAAGCCCCGTGTGTCCTGTTCCGACTTCCCCCCTGTCCTGTCAGTGTTGGTTTATGAGGGAGGAAAGGTTTGTTTCTTGGTAACTTGCCAATTCTATGTAAACCTGAAAATGTTTTCCATTTGAAATTATTTTCTCAAAAAAACCTGCTATGGGATATTCACGTATAGACAACCGGGTTAATACTAGTCTGTACATCTTTCAGATTTACTATGTAAATGCTTGTTTTCCATTTGCTATTTTAGAGTTGCTTTCTCCATTTAATATTTAACTGAATTGGTGCAATTAAAATGTAGTGCAGCTTACTGACTTTTTGCCTTGGATATCAAGTGGGAGAGATGTTCCAGATGTTAACACAATTGTTGGTTTAAGTGCTTTTTCAGGGCTTGTATTAAAGTGGCAAAAACCTGAGGTGTGGGAGGGGAGGATGGGACAGGAGGGTATTGTCACTAACATTAAAGATGACAAGACTGCTTTGGGTTACAAACTAGCAGTCTATCTGTCAGCAGTAAAAAACAGTGCAAAATAGCAATCTTATATTAAAAAAATTTAATTTTTAATAGTCTGATAAGAATAAGCTGTTCTATTTTCAAGCGGGAAAATAAGGATGACTGCAAGAGGATCCTCAGTACCTAAACAAATATTTTGAGTCCAAAAAGCAAACTGGTAAGACTAGAAGAGTATTCTATCCTCCAGCTGGAGCACTGGATGTAGAATAGTGTCTCAAGAATTAAACTTCTATGCAGAATAAAACACAGCCATCTAAAAAAATATTTTAGAAAATTTATTGAAAACTGACATACAAAGGGTGATTTGGTCCTAAGAGAAGACAGACCAGAATCAGATCTTCCATATTTAAAAATAATTTCTTTCCTAATACTGCATCATGTTTACCATCTTGCTTGTAAACAGCATTAATAAGTATTTTAAGGAAGCCAACAACAAGTGAAATTATTATTAATAGAGAAGTTTGAAAACACCCAGTTGGTCATTCTTGCCCTCTCTCAATGCTACAGCAAGGACCTTGTCCACTCCTCCTAAATGCTTGAACCCTGCTCTAGTCTGTGCTTCGAACCATCAGTTTAAGTGATTCAGCCTTGTTCTCTGCTACCATAAGGGCAGAAATAAATTATGAAAAAGTTAAAATGGATGTTTTCTACCAAAGCAAATTTCTTGGACACAGTTTTTGCTGTTGTCCTGTGTCAATAGTTCACCATTACATTATTTCAGATGGAAGAACAGAGGTCAGTGACACTCTATCAGAATTGAACAGTTAAGAAGAAATATACCTCTGAAAGTCAACCTTTGGTAAAAATGTAACAGGAAAAAAAGATGCTTAAAAGCCATCTACAAAAATTTCTTCTGCAAACTTAGTGTGCAGTTTGTAATTTTTAAGAGAAAAAAGCCCTGCATTTAGATTTGGCCTAACTTTGGCCTCCCAACAGATTTCTTAATTCTGTCACCATTTCAGTGTTTCTGGGATGGTTTCATCAAGGTTTGGATTTTTTTTTTATCCTTCAGTTTATATAGGATTCAGAGCTACCAACTAAAACAGTTCCAACCTTGAACTTTCCCTATAATCCTGCAAACTTAAAAAGAGGTAATTGTTTGGAGATGCCACATTTTCTACCCACAGTTACTACAGCCTTCTCCAAACTGCACTGCTCTACTCTATACTCAAGCAATGTTGCATGACAAAAGCTGTAGATTTAAGCATTTTCAGCAGCTTAAATAGTACTATGTGAGAAACTTTACATTGTACATGCAGGAGAGATTGATTGCAGAAATTAGGTGTAATAGCAAGAAAAAGCTGCACACATTCTTCAGTTTAGTAAAAGTAATAAAAAGTAACACACCAGTTTCTAGAGTAATAATTGTTCAATTGTTGGAATGTTTTTAGTGAAGCTCTGAAACGTTTTAGCAAGAGAGTAAATTTCACACAACCTCTGACAAGAGCAACAAGATAAATAGGTTTTAACAAATAGAGTTATCTTTGGAACAAAGCTTCTTCCGTCATCCAAAAGAAAAGAAAGGATGACTGCAAAAAGAAGCTTGATTTTGAACTACTGACTATGGATTATTCAACACAAAAAACCCCCAACATAATCGTAAAGATTTTTAATCAGTTTTGCAGAGGAGGAGGTTTTTCTTACGCAAACAGATGCATTACTGTGTACTCTCCTTTATGTTAGCAAGATGTCAGAAATATGCTGGGATGCTAATACTGAACATACTACCTAGAAATTAATTTCTTACAAAAAAACCCAAGTCAGGTATCTCCGAGAAAGCTCAAGAACTTAAAGACACACGATAAGGTTCTCTGCCTTATTTCAAGATTTAAGCTTAATGAAACTGTTGAGCGTTGACAAAAGGTACAAGCAGTAAATCTTTAAGGACTATTTAAATTATTTTGGCATACAACTGTATAAACTATCTGACATTATGTTAATGGCACATGTTCTGGCTTAAGTTTTAAGTCTAGATTCTCCTCAAGAAGAAGTCAAACATCTTTTTTTACTTTACCACTAATGCCAGCAGTCTCAGTGTTTGAGACAATAATCAGCATTTGACCCTCTTCAGGGTAGAAAATCAGTTCCCTGTTACCTGATTTACTTACCATGTTTACAAAATTTAAAGTATGCCATTTTTATAATCAAAAGTTGTATTGTCTTCAACTGACTTTGCAACTCAATGCATACAAAGAATTGCAGTACAATGTAAAATATGAATCAGCTGGCTCAGAACCACTTTTCTCCAGACTTAGCATTGTTTGGGGAGAGGGCATCAAAAATCCACAAGCACAATTTTGAAGCCAGTGAACCAAAAATGACTAAAGTTCATAGGTATCTTGCAGGTTAGTAGCTGGTTTTGCTTGCTACAAAGCAAGAGGCTTACGCTCAGCTCTAACACTCCTTCCCTAACATGCTGCAGAATGTGTAATTTCTACATTTGAGTTTACATCCAGCACAAACCAGCCACAGATGACATGCTGTGAAAAGCTCTATTTCCATAGGGATTGCTTTATCTGTGGCTAGACTCAAAAGTATTTCTTCATTCCCATATGTTTTTGTAATTCAAATTATGCCATCCAAGCATGCGTAGTATGCACACCAAAGTCTTAATGGCTCAGTAAGTGAAAGAAAGGTGTGGCATAAGACACAGTTACATTCAGTGTTTGAATTTTGTAGTTTACTGAGGACAATTAAGAGAATACTTCACTATTAAACAAGATGGAAAGCTACTTCCCTGTTTGAAAAGGCCTCTGGATTACCTTCCCAGTAAAAATAAGTATTTAACATAAATTCTGGGGGGGGTCAGTTTCCTGAAGTTATGTCTGGCCTTCTTATGACTATTAGTAGGAAAAACACAGTAAGCCTTCAGATTCACACATCAAACCAGAAAGGAAGAGGGAATAAAAAAAGAACAGCAACAAAACCCATCAGAAGCTCACCACTTCCAGTCTATAACCTGGCATCTACAACTCCATTTCTTCTTCCGCACACCCAGAGATTCCCAGACTAGCATACGGATCTGGAGACATGGCAGTCTGTTGTGATTCAGGAAATGTTTCAGTCTGTGGGACAAAAGCAGCTCTTTGTGTCGACTGCTTAGCTTGACACCCTTCTGTACTCTGCTGCTTGAAGTTCTTAACAGAGACAGACTTCAGTTTATCTGTAAGAAATTCAGGAAGCGGTTTCCAAAGCACCAGCTCCATAGAAGGACGGCTCCTAGAAGGGATGGAGTCTCAGTTAAATTTAAGTTCTCCAACCACAACTATTACTTGCAGAAGATCAGCAAGTATCTTAATCCTTTGTGCTAGCCTGGAACTATATTCTAGAATCCTTATACCTTTTTTTCCACCCCCCTATTAAATTTCCTTTTCTTTAACTAGTTCATTACTTCTATTTCTAATTCTGTATTTTCTTTCTTATCTGTTGATCTAAACTTGATGACCACTGTTGGTCTCACTTCAGGACCTTCTTTTCAAAACTCACATATATAAAAATCAAGATGCAACAGTTTATTTAACAAATTTCATGCTGTACAAATGAGAAGTACAAAGCAGACAGCTCAATGACCACTTCAGTTGCACTGAAGTGTAACTCTTCCATAAAACTTTTACATAAGGATATTTTTTCCTGTACAGACCGGATGAATGGTCTGTCTTCTATGACACTGGCTGCATCATGCAATAATTAAGGACACGTCCACAACATGAGACTTGGTCTCTTTTCATTTGCATGTTAGCTACATAGCACCATAATTTCCTCCAGAACTTACATAGATTCTATTATTTTCTTTGTCAGGACTTCACCAAAATCCCTCTTCATCCCTTTTTTAAGGGTATCTGACAGGATAAGAGTGGGCAGATTGCTAACATTTCCATCAGCATGAACTTCCTCATCTTCATCAATTATCCTAGGAATGGAGGGGGAAGAGGGAGATAAACACTATTGAGCATACTGTTAACAGGCACATCCACTGCAGACTACAGTTGTATCTATGTGCACTGCACTGTACAGTGCAAGTGTCAGACCGAGGCTGGGTACCAGAAGCAGCGGGGGCCGTGTTAACATGGGTCACTTGGGCCAAAATACCCTAAGAATACCTGTGACCATAGCAGCCACTTGAGCAGCTATGCCACTTCTGGTACCTGAGCTATCTTTATTATTCCTGCATTGTCCAGCAGTGTGCAATGCAGACTTACACTAAGAGAAAATAAAATAAATAAATTCACTTCAGGGGAAAGTATATGGTTCATTCACATTACAAGAGTGAATTTCAGATACACAATAGCTTCACCTGCTCAATTTGCTGTATCTGAACTCTGAGAACTACTGAAAAGCTACTGAATACAGTTCCTAGCCTATAAGAACATTGCACCAATTTATCAGAGATTAAAATGGCACAAAAAATTGAAGCACTTAGAACAAACTGGAGGTATCTTCTTTGGTTTGGTAAATCTCTGAAAGAAGATTTAGTAAAGAAGATGGAAGAAGGGGCAACAGTCCTCTGAGCAGTCCAAAGCAGACTTTGTGAAGCAGATTTAACCAATTAATAAAGTCATGTAGCAAAAACAGAAGAATCCAACAGTGCCTTGCTTTCCGTCACACCTCATCCATGGAGTAATCAGCTAAAATAACCTTTTAGAATTTATATAACTTTTGGCTTTTCTAACAACTGTCTGCAGTGGTCATTTTAGATACCTGAGAATACTAGCTCAACTGCAGTCAAGTGATATATTCACATGACATTCCCAGAAACCTTTCAAAGGCAAGAACGTGCAGTGCATGTATTAAATTATTGCACTGACTGCTCATAGCCACCCCATTACCCCAATATCAAGTCACATGGTATTTAACAGCTTTACTGAACATGCAGAGAGAGATCTCTCTGGTTCATGCCATTCTCTACACTGAAAAATTCACATCTGTCTTGAGCATTTAGAAGTATTATCACAGAACAAGCTGGAACTGGTGGGAAAAATATGAGTTCAAGTCTGGCCAGATAACATCAGATAAAATTTGAGCTCTGGAAACTCACAAAAGAGCATAAAACCCATTATGGTATACTGATGCTGCATCACAACTGTGAAAAGGTGGTTATTTACTCAGCATCTCTTGCTCTAGCACCTCTATTTCAGATCATAGTATCAGCCCCGCGACTCACAGGACCATAGGTTACTTAAAAGACTTGAACAAAAGGTTCATTGCAGACTTACAGAAGTGTTATCATGCTGCTAAGTGCTAAATTTAACTCTTAATGTCCATCAAAAAAGGGAAAGCTCAGCAAAGCCAGTCTACTCAATCCCTTCATTTACCTGTCCTCAATCTCCTGAAGCTTCCTGCGAGCAACCTCGCATTGCTGTTCCCCCATTGTCTGATCCATTTCTTCACAGGGCACTTCTAACACGGCAGTTTCAGGACTGCTGTCACCATAATGACTTGCTACCTCCCCAGCAGCCTGCTGACCTGCATAGAGAATCCACTCCTCAGTGTTGGGATTCAAAGGGCAATTTTTGGCTCCTGTCAGTCTCTTCTTCTTCACAGGACAACTAGGAAAAAAAGGAAGTTTATAATTGTCAGAAGAGAAATGCAGCATTCTACATCAAAAAAGGTTACAGAAAGTCATGTGTATTTCAACATATTTGAAACACTGTGGAAAGACAACCTCCACAATGAAAATTGCTCCTATTAAAGCATGGGTACCCATGCAACAAAATCAGTGCTACATAACTAATTAAACAATTTTGAATAACTTCTCTTCATATGTGTGTTGTAGGTGAGATGTGCTCAAATCTTTACAGACGAGATGCAACTTCAGATTTTTCAGGCTATAAAACACAAATCCAATTTACCCTTCTGCCTCTTCTTCTAGCTTATGCTTCTTTCCACAGCGAACAGAGACACTGTAAAAGAAAACCAAATGGTTACTTAGCTTTTAATTATCTCTTCCAACTGCACTGAAATTTTCAAACAATATTTTCCTCCCTTTTAAAATTTAACTTGGAGCTAAGAGCAATAGCTGCCATATATCACCAACTGGGAAGAGAGTGCAAGTTTGGAACAATACATGACCAGTTTCTTCCAAGGAAAGTCAAAGGTGGCTGCTATTACCTCTTGTAGGAGCAGAATTCCATGCTAGTTCATCCTCCTTTACATGATTTAATTTTTCCACAAGGGGCAAAACCAGTTTTTGCTAAAATTCAAACGTTTCAAGAAGCAACACGATCTGATTTCAGTCTGCTCACACATTGTCTCACAGTGACATTATCAAAATAAATATGGCCAAACATTTTACAGAATAATTCAAGTATTTTGTGCTCATGTATAAAAAAGAGCAAGTAAAAAAAAAAATAGTACAGAAGCTTAAAAACATGTCAGATGCTCTTCACCACACTTTTTTCCTTTTAGAAGGCTCCTTCATCCCCCACCAACAATCTTCAAGGAGTTAGGACGAGTGCAACACGATTCTAACATGGCAAAAGCTAAACACTGCTAGAAGAAAAACTATAACGCGTCTTGAAACTGATTTCAGGCTGCCAGTGCAGCCGACAAAGACGTCCCTGCCCCGCTGAGCGGCTCCCGGCGCGCACTTACTGGCTGTGGGGCGGGTGCAGGCCGGGCGGGCGGGCGGCGGTGAAGGATCCCACCGGGGCCACGGGCGAGCCCTGGCTGAAACTGCCGAGCGCGGCCAGGGAGGCCAGGTCGAAGCTGCTTTGCAGATAGAGGCCGGAGGAACCGCCGCCGACTGCCCCGTCGTTCCCGTTCCCTGCCATTATCATCACGGGGGGCTGGAGACTGTCGTGGCCGAGAGCACCGGGCTGCGGATGTTCCCGTGCGGCAGCCGGCAGGCCGTGGCGGTCAGGGGCAGCGGCCGGGCCCTGGGGGAACTCCACGGCAGGGACCGCGGGGATACCCTGACAGGATCTGCCCAGAGCGGCCATGTCCTGCTGCCGGGGAGAAAGAGGACATCAACGCCGCCCCTCTGCACCGCCTCAGGGTGGTCCGACGCCGGCTCCCGCCGTGCTACGGGACGCCCCGGGACCCGGCCTGAGCCCGAGGCCGGCCTCCCGCTGCTGTCGCCGGCCGGGTTGGAAGTGTCCCCGCCGGAGCCCCGCGCTAAGCGCGCTGGTGAGCGCGGCAGCAGCGCGGGTGAGCCGGGGCCAGCGGGGCACCCCACCGCGGGGCACCCCACAGCAGCAAACCGCAGTCACCTCGCCGCTGAGCGTTCACCGCCGGGCCGGGCCCGGAGCAGGACGACACCGCCAGTGCCCCGGTCCTTTCCAGGCCTTTCGCCGCGCTTGCCGAAGGCGGGCGAGGGCACTATGGGTGTTGTAGTCCCGGGCGGTCTCGGTCCGCGGGGCGCGGCGGGATCTGTAGTCCCGGGAGGCGGCGGCTCCAGAGGGATAAGGCTCCCGCCGAGGGGGGCCGGGGCTGCCATGGGACAACGGGAACCCCCTCGAGGCGGCGGGCACAGTGGTTCCTGCCAGGGGCGGGGGCCGGACCCCTTTTGTGGGGCGGCAAAGCCCCAGCTCCCTGGGAAGGGCCGAGACAGACCCGCTATTGTCTGCAACCCGGGATAATCCCCGCGGCCGGCAGCCAGGAGCGCGGGGCCCGGGTGGGCCGCCCGCCCAGCCGCCAAATCCCAGTCAGATGAGGAGCTCAGCCCACAGCTTTCCCCGCTGCCGCCCGAACTGCCGGAGCTATGGCGCCGCCTCAAAAGGTAACGCGGGACGCTGCCCGGTGCGGCGGAGCGGGAGCGGTGCCGGGGGGTGTTAGCGGGACCGGCGCTGAATCGCTGGGCGCGGGAAAGCTCTGTAGCTGCTGTGAGGCGTTATGCAAGTTGGACACTTCTGTCATGAAACTGTTGCGAACCGTTGAGAAGAATCCCAGTGGATAGATAGATATGGAAGGCAGAAATCCGTGTTTTAATACATTAGTAATTTAATTTCTTTGGCACCTTTTATTCCTGTAGTGTAGTTTGCTAAATTTTGCAAAGGAATTCAAATTCGGCCCATACTGAGAATGGAATACGAGCCCCTGCTGAGAGGGTCTAGTAGGCACGGCAAGGAAAGCGGAACTGTCCCGGCCGTGAGGATGAGTCCTGTAGACAGTTTGTGGCTTTAGCAAAGATGCACAAATGTGAGATTCTCTTGATTGTTTCGTGTTTGCTTTTAAATCACAAAACATTAAATGTTTAGGCTTGTAAAGTTCTGTTCTTAGACTCCTAGCTGTGATGTAAAATAGAATCTGTAAAAGCATATTTCCTGATTCTTACATTTTATATTGAATATAAATGGAATTTCGTTTGTGGTATGTTTCTGAAATTAGGTGAAACCAGTTATTAACTGCCAGGAGTTAAGTAGCTTACAGAACTGATAAGAGTGTTGTTTATGATCTAGGAAGTTGGTGCCCACACCACTCTGACATAACATGTTAATGTAGCAAGAAGACTGATCAGAGATCATAATGCACTGTGATTTTCTCCTAGATGTTATATGCATGTGAGCTGAAGAATCTATCTCTTTTCATGTCGATTACTCTCTTTTGTTCTCTAGTTCCCCAGCTGGACCTTGTTTCTGGCTGTTTGTGCTGTTGGAATTGGAGGGACGTTTCAGTATGGGTATAATGTTTCCATTATCAATGCACCCACTCAGGTAAAATATTGTCTCTTGTTCACAGAGTTGTTTTACAGTAAATGGAGGTATGCTGTTTACTAGCTAAGAGGTTGTACCATTCCTGTGTGCCCTATCACTGGATAACAGGGAGAAAGGATAGCTGTCCACCATAGGGCAGCTTGCTGAGGAAGATCTTAGTAAAAAAGTTGTATTTATAGTGTCTGACTCCCTTGCAGGTATTTTCACCTACTTGTTACTTTTGCATCCATTGCCATGGCCTTGAAAGTTCTGCATATTTTGTGAATGACTCAAGAATATCTGAGCAAATGGTCTTGTGAAAGCAGTGGGTTTAATTTTCTGCTGTCAGCTGATTTATTTTCTTGTGAAACTGTGAAGACTGAATTTGCTACAACATTGAATGCTTTTTTACAAAGGTTAAAAATAAGCTGTTTGTGAAACTTCTGAAAGAACATGTAATATGCTAGAAACAAAGGGCGGGTCCAGGAAGTTTGTTCTTCTGTTAAATCTTTGCTGCCTAGGAACATGGGCCTCTGATTACAGATACATGTCAGTTCAAGAGTTTCTAAAGACAAATCTTTGGAAACCAGGAATGTGGAATAACAGCTTAAAAGCTCTGATGCATGAATGCTTTAAGAAAGGCAGAGGAATATTAGAGTTGCAGAAAGGAATTTTACTGTGAATTGTTGGATTACACTAAGGCAGGAGCATTTCAACTGTGTCAGAATGAGTCTCTTGACAGTAAAATTTGTTAGAGTTATATGAGACCTCTGTGGTCTGAGATCCTAAAAAACAGTAGGACCTACCTGTCCCCCCTCTCCCTGCTTCATTCTGAAGGTCCTCAGAGCTCTTCCATGGCACTGTATGGAAAGGCTATGTCTCTCCTGTGGAATGGAGCCTCTCCTGAGGCAGGGCATGACAACAAAGCTGCTGCTCAGCAGTCTTTGAGATGGATGGGGAGTAAGAAAGGGGGTTGCGGTCAAGGAAGATTCTGCTGGTCATCAATGTTTTTAATACAATACAACTAAGATGGTGTATTTTTTTTTTTTTTTTTTTGGCTTTGAGAATTGGTTTTCAGGACTGATGTGCAAGTTACTTATAGTGCTACATTGTAGGGCTACACATAATGCTACAAGTTCACTATTCTTTTGTACTGCAGCATATACACAGGTTCTTAAATGAAACCTGGGCTAGTCGTTATCACAAGGAACTAAATCCAGATTTGCTGACTTTTCTTTGGTCTGTCATTGCTTCTATATTTTCACTTGGAGGCCTGTGTGGAGCCCTTATTGGAGGCAGCATGGCGATTCGGCTAGGCAGGTGAGTTTTATCAGCAAGCATATAGCAGCATGCTTTCCTTTTTTTAATTTCTCAATAGAAAAAGAGTGGGAAAAAGTGTACCTTGGCTGACTGTATATGTTTTTCACTTCAAAGCAGAGTTTTCTAGTAGAATTTTACAGTTATTTCAAATATGACTTTAAAAGATGAGCCCGGAATTACAGCCTTCCTGTCTAGTCTTTCAGTTATATTGATTGAAATCTAAGTAGGAGTATGCACATACTGTATGGTAGGAAACAGGTCCTCTGCACACATTTGCAGCTTTCATGGCAGTAAAGACATGCTGTGTGATCTGTAACATGTCATGTGCATAAAGGAACAAAGGCCCATTCCCACCTCGTCAGGCTTTTCTGTTGTATTTATGCACCATCCTTATGTTTAGACTTCGTTGAAGTATGAGTAAATAGTTGTCAGATATTTGGACTTCCAGTTAATAGCATGTTTCTTTAGTAAAAGAATAGTCAATGAGTAAATGGGTAAAGCCCATTTTTTCCATACTACCAGAAAGGAAAAAAGAATGTTATTAAATGTTAAAAAGAAAGTTACTGCAGATTTCCTTAACTTATTTTTTCCCTTCCTCTTCAGGAAAGGAGCTCTTTTGATGAATAATATTATAGCAATACTGGCCTCTGTTTTAATGGGGATCAGTTTTCCTACAGGATTGTTTGAGTTACTGATTGCTGGAAGGTTTTTGATTGGCATAAATTCAGGTGAATGATTTCCTATTTCTACTTTCAGTAAACGATGCTGAATGAAAAACGATTGTTATTTCAGATTCTTTTGGTATTATGTGTTTGTACACTGCTTTGTAGATATGACAAAACCATGCTGTAGACTAACTTGGAATCTGAAGACATCTGAATTAATAGAGAAACTAACCAAGTCCAACTTAATATGTGGTTCTGTTCAGTAATTCTTTCTAAAGCAAAATCTACTAACAGAAAAATGTTTTCCCATTTACTTGCAGGTGTTGGGCTCTGTGTGCAGCCTCTCTATATTGGGGAGGTTGCCCCAAAACATCTTAGAGGTGGCATGGCCATGGGGAGTTCCATCTTCCTGACTGGGGGGATACTAGCGGGACAAATAGTTGGTTTGAGGTTAGAAATGCATTTTTTTTTTCTTGCCTTCTGTTACTTGTATGTAAAAAGTCCTAATTTCCCAATTCCCTGCATCTCCTTTTAAAACATGAGCTGTTGACATGTAGCATTAGTGAATCAATTTCACATAGAAAGTCCACCTCTAAGAAGAAAACTCTGCTTTTGTCACCTTATTCTTGTAACTGCAAACTGGTTGCAAGGGGCCTTTTCTTGAAAGACAATGATCTTGCTCACAGAAGTCTTCTGAATAGTCACCAGGAGCTACTTACTTGTTTTTCCCCCTTCTTTTCCCATGCCTCTCCCAGGGAGTTATTAGGTGGAGAAGCATATTGGCCTCTGTTGCTATCCAGCAGTTGTTTCCCAGCATTTGCTCAACTTTTATTCTTGCCATGGTTTCCTGAAAGCCCCAGATATCTTCTTATTGACAGAGGTGATGAGCTGAGATGTGCCAAAGGTAACTTCAAATTTTATTTTTTCTTTGAGATATTTATGACTGTTCTCCCTTTCTTCAAATACTACCCAAGAAATGTGCGGTTCTGCATGGAATGAGTAAGTGAAGCCTACACACAAGAAGAATTTGAAAGTAAAGTAATAACTTAAGTAGTGAAATTGTGAGGGCAGAAAAACTTGAGAGATCTCGAAGAAATCTGGACAATAAAATAATAACATATTTCTCAAAAGTGTGTTCAGTGTTTCTACTTCTGCCTGGTATCATAATTCTGATGTAGTTCAGTGATATAAAATGATGTGATCCCTCAATTGTCCATTTAAAACGCTAAATACATGACAGAAATGAAGAAAGGAAGTTTACCTTCTTAGCATTTGATACGAAAATAATAAAAAAACAACTCACAAAGCAAATTTCTTTTTTTCCCCAAGCTTCCTAAAGCAGAAGTTTTCTTATTCTAGCAAAATCCAGGTCATTAAGGAAAGAGAATTTTCTGGAAGCTGTGGTTGATAGGTAAACATAATTTTTTTTTTCCCACAGCTCTGAAGCAGTTTCATGGCTCTTCAGAATATCAAAAGGAGATGGAAGACATACAGCAGGAATGTTTTGCCTTAAATGGGGAGAAACCCAGGAAGCCCTGGCAATTATTCACTGATCGTGCTGTGAGATGGCAGCTCATTATTGTCATTGTGATGACAATGGGCCAACAGCTCAGTGGAATAAATGCTGTAAGTTTTTACATGTACATACATCTTAAATAACTTAATTTTAATTTGTTTTTCAACCTTCGATTAATATGAAGTATCCACACAGAGAAGCTCAGAGAAATAAGTTAGGTGGGAAGCACTCACTGAAAAACTAAGTAAAGGTGCATCAGCATATCCTCCTGTGTCACATTTAAGAATGTAAAGTATTATATTCAGTAAGTTGAGTAATTGTATTTATTTTTCTGATAACAGTATACTTACTTAGACAAGAAATTTATAGATTCTTCCTGCTGTTTGCATCAAATATATAACACGATATAAAATAAATTGAGCTGTATGTTCAGTGTGAGCTTGACTTTGTTTGCAGGTGATGATTTAACTAGTTGGAATGTTCCATTATTTTTTTTCTGTTGTAGATTTATTTCTATGCAACTTACATTTTTGAACAAGCTGGGATCTTGGCAGAAAAAATCCCCTATGTGACACTTGGCACTGGAGCTTGTGAATGCCTCACAGCCCTCACCTGTGTAAGTAGCAGTTTATTCCACCTCCTAGCATAGAGTAACAAGTCCTCTTGCAGATGGGACATTGGTAAATAGGAGATCAATTTAGTAATAGAAAATTATGTCTTGTCCACAGGGTTTACTGATAGACTATGTGGGAAGAAGATACCTCATCATAGGGGGTTATCTCCTGATGACCCTTTGGAGCATTGTTTTAACATTCTCTCTGACTTACCAGGTATAAAGAAGGACTTGTTTATATTTCATTATATCAGTACAGTGAGTGAAAATTTGTGACACTCAAAAGAAGCTGGAAAGTAAGAGCTCTGTAGGTTGAAACAGCAGCATTAAAAATGACAGCGGTTGAAAGCTGATAAATTCTTCCCTATAAAGCATGAGAATGCTTTTATCCAAGATTTGATTGTGTATTTGTCTTAGAGCTGCAGCTGTGTTTAATGCTGACAAAACAGCCTTTACTCTAGCTTTTGAAGTAATTTTAGGGTGACACATTACATAGTGATGATATTAATCATTAGGGTCCATTTCAGTCACTTAACTATTTAATTTCTCTGAAGCAGTACTGTTAAATAAATTAGCTATGAAGAGCCACGAATGCTTGCTGGTCTTAGGTGCAATAAAATAACAAAAGTAAGTGCCACTGTTAAGCCATATGTTTAAACTGGATTATCATAATCCAAACTAAGACTTCTCTTCTGTTCCAGGAACTGTACTCATGGGTGCCTTATGTGAGCATGGCATCTATATTTGCCTTCATCTTGAGCTTTGGGCTGGGACCAGGTATTGCAGTAATGAATTTTTGAGAGGGGAGACCCGTGGGGCTGGCGCTGGGGCTTGTCAGCAGTTTGCTGTGCAAGCCAAGCAGCACCTGTTCACTGCAAGGCTGATGGTGCTCTGGCTGAGAAACATCAGGGAGCCTGTCTCACCAGCATAGATTAGTCTCCCATAGCCTGAAACCAAGCAACTGATTTTTTTCTGGCATTGGAGATACTGTAACTGGACATTTAGCCTCTTCTGTTTCTAAACTCACTTCCCCAGGTGGCATAACAAACACCCTGACAGCAGAAATATTTGTACAGTCTTCACGTCCTGCTGCATACATGATCGCAGGGACAATTAGTTGGATTAGTTTCTTCACAATTGGAATGCTTTTTCCCTTCATAGTGGTAAGTATTTTCTTAATTGCCTCATCTGCCATTTAAGCTTCACTGAGGTTCTAACAAATTGCTTTTTCTTACATGGTAAGACTTAAACAGAGGATGCATACTACCCCTCACCCAAGTATAACTAGATTCAGTTGCTCTTAAAATATGTATGAAAGGAAACAAAAAGCTTTCTTTATTCCCAAACCCACTGTTACTACACTTCAAATATGTTGCACTCAAATGCATTTTATTTTCAGAATGGACTGAAGCAGTATTGTTTTGTGGTGTTCTTACTGGAGTGCTCCTTAGTTGCTGCTTTCATCTTTGTTGTAATTCCTGAGACAAAAAACAGATCTTTTCTGGAAATCAAAAAGGAATTTGACAAGCTGAATTTTGGAAGAAATACCAAAAAAAAGGAAACAGAGCTTTATGAAAGAAGACATCTCCATGATGAATTTTTAAAAATTTCTGTGTAATTTCACAGCTGTAGCAGAACCCTAATGAGAATTATGAACAGCGTTTTCTAAATTACTAGTGTCATACCATGAATAATTAGCTTTTTAAATCCTCCTGTATACTTACATGAAGTTTAATTAACGGCAAGTTAATTTTTCTGAAATGCTGTTAAAACATGTATTGCTGAAATTTTATTAAAAACATATACATAGAAGACTTGAGGTTTAGATATAACTTGATGTTGTGGGCACACACAAATGCCAGGGGAGGGTGTCCAATGAATTTCTCCCCCCAGCGGATTTCTTCAGATAACTTGGTTGCTTCTTTTATTTCTGTGCCCCTTCTTCAGATTCTGGTAATGTAACATAAGTTACTGCTTTACTGAATAAAATATTTTGAGGTGTTAAACAAGAACTGGCCCACTGAGAAACCAGTATTCCAAATATTCTACTTTAAATATAAATTAGGGTATTTAGTTGCCACTTTTCAGTTAAATAACTTCTTTGAAAGCTTTAAGGACATTCCTCATCTAGTCCTACTACAGTAACTGCACAAGGACAGTTCAGCACCTATCTGTCTTACTCTTATTTGTACTAAAGTTTATTAGAAAGACTTGTTTATTAAAAGGGTACTAATAAAATATTTATGTTTCTGGGGTTTGAGTTTGGGGTTATTTTTTTTCCCTAACCTAACTTCTTAAGATTTAAACTGTGCAACAGGGTAAAATCTTTTCTAGTTTTGAAGGGCAGTTCCCATCAGACAAAGCTCAACATGTTAAAAAGCAGCAAGGAGCAGAGAGGAGAGGTGATAAGACTTGCATATCTTTAACCTATTAGAATTTTTCAAGATGGTCTGAGAGAGCACATACAAGGAGATTACAGAACCTTCCAGACCTATGGAATGAGCTTTCTGTTTCATCTCCAGCTTTCTGCCCAGGACTCTCTATCAACTTATAACATTCTTCTTATTTTAGTAGTCAGAATATAAGAAATCTTAAATACACATGGCATTTGTGTGCCTCTCTGACACTCCTTCCCTACAGCTGTAGCTGCAAGGACTACAGTCCTACCCTTATCTATTGCAGCTTCTGGTTGTAAGCATGTCCCATTTCCATCTGTTACTTAGTAAGTGCTGCAGTAAATACTGGATATCTCTTACATTTATTCCTTCTCACAGAATTAATGCTGAAAACATGGGAAGCAAACACCATTTTTTTTTGTTTTGTTAACTACATCAGTTCTTTAATTGAAAATACCGTTAACTCTTATTGGTAAAGGAGGCAGTATCAGGAAGGGATCTTCTTGTTCTTTAGTTTATCCTCTAAGTTTGCAAAATATTTCATTTTGGCTAGAAGCTTCTTAGCTTCTTGAAGATCATCTGAAATGAAATAAAACATTACTAATTTGCAGAGGGAGGGATGAATGAATTTTAATTTTCAAAGTTAATCTCAAGATTTCAATGACCGCATCTCTTTCAGTATTAAGACGTGTTCCACAAAATACATAAAAATGTGTAATTCAGAAGAGAAATGCGGCATCAATATCCTTTAATGACTTTCCTGTAGAGTGACTGTAGCATTGATATAGCCACTGGTGAATTCTAAATATACAGACAAGACAGACTTTTTTTTTTATATATATGTAATGGGATCGACTGCCATCCCTGAGAAGTGATTATTTTTATGTAAATTGAATTAACTGGAACTTTTATGTTGGATTTTTTTTAATTTAATGTGAGGGCCTAAATTTCTTGAATCAGCAGGTAGGTCAGCTCAAAAGTATTTAATCTATGTTATGTAGTTCAGGAAATATTTGCCAACAAGAGAATGTGGGGTTTTAAGCATTTGTAACTGATACGTATGGCAGCTACATACTTCACAGAAATAGCTACCTCTTTCAAAAGCTGCAGTCACTTCTTTGGTCAGTTCTTCTTGTTTAACTGCAAAACAAATTATTTCATTGACATTTTGTTACTTTCCTAGTATATTTAATACCACTGCATTCCAACTGATTGTGGTGGGAGACTTAATGCAAGTTAGAATTAATAAAAGAAACAGACTGCAAAAGCCTTCAGAGAGACTCTCATGTTGTAGAAGTTACAGTAAATTGGTTGTATACAAAACCCTCAAATCATAACCTACCTTTAATTAAAGTTTCAATTTCTTCAAGGACACCTTCATTTTTAGACTCTGCTAATTTCTCATTAACTTCCATGATTTCCATGAGAAACACTGAGTCTCCATCGCAGTCTGTCTCTTGTACTGGCTCTACTCCATTCAGCTCCAGCTGGTGAAGAAAACGGGCATTTGGAAATACACTTTCTTACATCTCTTTGAATATGAATTATTTTCTTGACTGTTAAGTCTTTTAGTAGGGCTTGCTCAGACTTGTAGCTGATAAACTCCTGGTTTACTCCATGAAATGCACATAAATGGAATCAGTCTTAAAACTGATACCATAGGTAGACCATCAAAATCAGCAGTTATCCAAATAAAAAAAATATAATGAAGGCTGCCAGGGGCTGAGCTTAAGTTTCGAAGGAACAGCCATAGCCAAACACACATGATGTAGGAAACAAATTGGTAGGCTGCAAATGAGATAGTAATAATAACTAAAATATGACCAAAAAATGTGGAAAAGATGACTGATTTTCAGACAAGCTTATTTTTTGGTCTCCCTTCAATCTCTGCTAATTCTCTTCAGAAGAATGAAACTCAGCCTGTGTCTGACCCTGACGTGACCACCAGCAGCCCCCGCCACCCCTGGGCAGTTACAGGAGCACCCATAACGGGCACCTCACCAGGTAGAGGCCACGACTCAAAGGGTTCAGGAGGGTCTGGTAGGCTTTGTTGACCAAGGAGGAGTGTTGCTCAGAGTAGTACTGTTCTTTCTGCGAAAGGATGACAAATAATAGTAACAAGTGACAAAATACATAACACTTTGTTACCTGCAGAGAAACCGCGTTCCCACAGCACCACGCAGTGTCAAACCCAGAGTTAACAGAGCTGGGAAGGGCAGGGAGCTGCGGGATATGCACACGGTGTCATCTCACGCAACTACGATCTCAAGAACGGCAGCAGCCCCGCTTTGCATCCTCCGCCGCACATGCTGAGCAGGAGTCTCTTCGAAGGCCACAGAAACCGGAGAGTCCCCAAAACCCGGGAGCGTCCGGCGTGGGCACCGAGCTCTGCCCCGCGGAGCTCAAGGCGAGGGGCGGCCTTACCCCCGCCAGCCCCAGACCTCGGTGCCGGGCCGGGGTAGGCTGCCAGGCCCGTCGCCCCCGCCCGGGATACGGCACCGCAGGACTCCCAGCAGCCGCCCACGCCGGGCCCAGGGCTCACCGGTGGCCTCTGGCCGAAGCGATCGGGGTGCAGGGCGCGCTGCAGGCTCCGGAACCGGCGCTGCAGCCGCTGCGGGTCCAAGTGGAAGGAGCGGTCACTGCGGGCGATAGAAGGTGCGTGAGGCCCGCGGCTGGCCCGGCCCCCGCCGCCCCGCCGGCACTCACCACTCCATCAGGCGGAACAGGTCAGGCCGGGGCCCCGGCGGCTGCAGGGCGCGGCAGCCGGGGCAGAAGTGCGGCAGCCCCTCGTCGCCGGGAAGGGGGCTACCGCAGCTCCAGCACCGCCCCGGCCCGACGCAGCGAGGCCGCGGAGCCGCCTCGGCGGCGCGGAGCACCCATCGCGCCCTGCCCAGGCGCTGCCGCAGCGCCGCCTGCATCCCGGACTACAGCTCCCGGCGGCCCCCGCGCCACCCGCCCTGCCCGCATTGGCCCGGTTCGTACCGAGGAGCGGCGGGGCGCCGGCGCACTGAGGGACCCGGCACCACCTGCGCGTGGCGAGCGACGCGGGCTCCACCACCCGTGAGTTTGGACCCTGCCGCCGGCTCCCCCGCCCCGGCGGTGCCGCCGTCCCGGGCCGGTCCCGCGGCTGCTCTAGGGAGGGGCGGGCAGACCCCCGGCCGCGCGGCAATACTGCTATGGTGGCGCGGGCCAGCAGGGGGCGCTGCTGGAGGTGCCGGCGGAAGCGGCTCCCAGCAGCTGCCCCGCCCGGGCCCGCTCTGTCCCTTTTCGCCCCGCCCCGCTCCCCTCTCTCCTCGGCCGCGCAGCCTCCGCGCTGCTCCCCGGTGGTGCGGAGCGTGGCGGTGCCGGGGCGGGGCTGCTCTCCGCGAACAGCTCCGGGAAAGGCCGCAATGCGGTCCCGTTGTGCTTGAATGGCTGATGAGTGTAGCCGCCGGTGTAAGGGGATTTAAACGAGCCTGGGTTGTGCGTGGAGCTGGAGGGCAGCCTGCAGGACAGGACACCGGCTCTAGGGCACATCCGTGGGTCCGACAGAGTTCTGTACAGTAATTACTGTAATTACATACAGGTACGGCTGTTTGGTAAATAAAATTGCTCAACAGAACCTGTGTGGGAGAGAGCACTGAAAAATTGTGAGCTTTAACCTGTATCAAAGGAGCATTCAACTAAAACATCACATTGGCTTGCTGTGCAATGCATCTGCTGGACACTTTCAGCGCCAAGAAAACATACTTCAGTTTTTAGTTCTTAATTTTCCTTGTTCAGTTTTTCACGTTGTGTTTGGGCAACTGCGATGGTTACTGCTTTGTGTGGGTGTGCGCTGTCGGAGTGTGCACGTGGAATAAAGTGTGAGCCCTGTGGAACTCAAGTAAAAATCTGGGAACAAGATTATCTGTTGCTTTAGAGCCAGTAGAGGGAGCAGCACGTTCTTTTTTTAAAAGCAAAAAACAGTTTGCAAAGCTCTCGAGAATTTACGTATAATCCCCACTTGCACACTTTGGTTGAAAGTTTTATGTGTTTGAAGGGTGAGACTTGGATATCAGTATTGCAGTCTGTGAGCGTTCATCAGTTTTACTTTGCTGTAGTAACTTGTGTTTAAAACATTTTCTTTGAAGCCAACATGTCTCGGGAGACTGGAAGTGAAACGCAGCAGTCTCAAGGTGCCCGGCAGTCACAGGGTGGTACCAGTTCCTCTTCCAGTGGGTCACAGAGTACTAGTCAGTCTTCCTCAAGTTCTGGGACCCTCAGTTCTTTGGACACTGTTCCCACTCAGGAGCTTCCGTCTATCCCTGAGGACCAAGAACCTGAGGAGTTTGTTCCTCAGCCCTGGGGTCGACTCTTTGCACTTGGAAAAGGTTTCAGCAATTGTGGTAGGTGCATAATGTAAAAAGCCTGTTTGCTTATTTGTAGCATCTTTAAAAAGTTTTGAGCAGCTTTGTAGAGGGCAGTCTTTTCATTTTCAAATTAAGCAAATTTAAGTACAGGCTTATGACTTTTGCAATAGTTTTGTATTCTGTGCTACATCCCAGAGTTCATACCGATTACCCAGATACACAGCTTCCATGGACTTGGAGGACATTTAGAGGAATTCTGGAGTATTCATGTTCTTAGTTACTTGCTTCATTTTGCCATTTCATAATTTTATTTTACTATATCACACAAGTCTCTGTTGCTGAAGGGGAATTGAAAATGCTGATGTTACTAAAGAAAATTATTAAAATATTGTAGAAGGTGTTGATAGCACATGGTGCTTTAAATTAAGACAAATAAACTTGATTGTTTAGGAAGAATCTTGTCTTCGTTATCCTACTTACTACTATTTGACATCATTCTATAGCACCATAGTTAATAACTCCTGCAATTTTGTGTTCTCTCTCTCTGCTTTGCTTCCCCCGTTCTACAGAGTGTGTGAATGATGAGTACTGGTTTGGAAGAGACAAAAGCTGTGATTATAGTTTTTCTAAGCTAGGATTGTCTGAGACTGACTTCTACCAAAATTACAGCAAGAAGCATTTCCGAATTTTCCGGGTAGGTGCTAAAAAGCTTAATTTACTTAAAAGACTGACTTCGGTGGAGCCTAAAGAAAATAAACTGTAGTGCCTTTGGTTTTGGCTCCTTTCACAAGACTCTTGGCAGTGCTCCATTAACTTGGTTTATCAGTAGTCTGATTTCCTGAGTCAACAATAGGGAATTTATAGTCTGTCTTTACAGTAATTTTTCCCTACTGTTATCTATCCTTTTTTTTTTTTTTTTTTTTTTTTTGAGGAAATGGGTCCAAAAAATTCCTATGTTGCCTACATTGAAGACCACAGTGCAAATGGAACTTTTGTTAATAGAGAGCTTGTTGGAAAAGGGAAGAGGCTTCCACTGACTCACAACTCGGAAATTGCACTATCTGTACAGACTAATAAGGGTAAAATGTACTGTTAACATAAGGTAGTTTCTGTGTTGATCTGAGTATCTTTCTTGCCAGCTGAGCTTTTAATTGAGTTCAGTTAAAGTACAGCTATGAATTGATGGTTTAGTGTTCACATAAAAATTATCTGTATCCACATCAACTGTAGGGAAAAAAAAATGAAAAAAGTAAACTTAAAAGAACTTGCATCAGGAACCAACTTACTAGAGTATAAACTTTTGTAGTTGTTTTTCTGGTTTTGAAACACTTTTTTTACTTCAGTAGCTGTGTGGGGGGTGGAGGGAACAGGGGAAATGGACTATTCAGGGAAGCTGAAAATTAACTGAAGTACTTACTAGATGCTGCATAATTAAAAAACTTTCTTAAAAATCAGGAGGGTTGTGGGGTTGTTTCTTTGTCTTTGCTTTTCCTCCAAGGTGCTGTCTTCCTGATTGTCAGTTTCTGTTCCCTGCTGTGAGATTGAAATTCTTGCCTATTTTGTCCTTAAACATGGTGTTAATTAATTCAGCACTACTGTGAATTTAATACTAAAGATATCAGTTTTAGTAATAGGATCACCTTGCTAACCCATGGCTGATGTAATTTGTAGCACCCAGTAACCTTTTTATATACTTATGTTTTTCTGCTCACAGGCAGCATTTTCTGATATTGTTGACTATAAAAGCCCAGGAAGCTTGTTCTTTGCAACAAAATTTTTAAGTTAATGGAAAATTATTTCCACTCATCTTTTTAGTGTTCGTATTTTCTGATCTGATGGTGGATGATCAGTTGGTATTTCCTAGAGAATTCAGGGAGAAATATATCATGTCAAAGACTTTGGGAAGGTAAGTATCTTTCTTTCCACAAAATTAAGCATTACTTTCGTTACTGTTTTCAGTAGCTTGTGCTGGACTTACTACCAGTGTTTACTGAGCTGCTGCTTTAGTTTTTATAAGCCCACAAATATTCTAGGTGTTTTACAGGGTAATAAGAGCCACCAGATACAATTCTGGATGTTTTTATAATTTACTTTTTCGGTTAAATGCAGAAAAGCAATTTGATGACGACCTGAAATGTTTTGACTTAACTGTGATTTCTGAGGTCAGTACAAGGATATCTGGGACCAAATTAATAGCCTGTGAAATGTGGTTTGATGATTGCCTTGGAATTTGAACAAAAAGGAAACAACCTTTTCTTTTGTTCTTGACACTTTGTGCTGATGAAGTGAAATCTGTTGTAGATAGCTGAGAATCCCTTTGGTAGGCAAATCTGCAAGTGTTGTAAGTCAGAAGAAGACTTTGTCCTTCTGACAATTGCTTTTCTCACTGCAGTTTAAAGAATGCTGCTGGGTTTTTTTTGTTGATTAACAACTGGTGCAGGTTAATGGAGACCACTAACCTGTGTAGTCTCTTACATATTTTACATGGTCTAAAGCTGATGCTTATTCTGAATTTACTAGTTTAAAACACTATGGCACACTGCAGTTATTAAGTCCAAAGTCTGGAGAATGCAAATACATAGTGGTCTCTCCACGTATTTCCTCCTACATTCTTGAGTGGGTGCCCCTTACCATCTCTTAATGTTTTAACAGACTTCCTATGTATTGAATGCTAATGAGGTTTGGACAGCATGCTGTATTCAGAAACTTAAAAACCAGCAGCCTCAAACTGTGTGTAATCCAGTGCTTTAATGAAAGTATTTGCATGCATTAACATAGCTGTGCTTCTGTTCTAGTGGTGCCTGTGGAGAAGTCAAACTGGCATTTGAGAAGAGTACTTGTAACAAAGTTGCTGTAAAGATAATCAATAAACGGAAGTTTATGGCAAGTGGTATTGGAGAGGCAGTAAGTATTTTTGTTTGTCTGTCTCTTGGCTATCTCACAGTGGTCCTGGAATATCTGGTAACTTAATGCCCCTGTGCTCTACACCTAAAGAGGATTTTCTCAATGTCTTCTGCATGCACTATAAAAATACCTTTTGATCTTACAGAATTTGTAGAATTCTGTAGTAAATACTTGTTTTTATTCTTTGACCACTTTTCAATCAATGTACATAATTTCATGAAGTGTATATAATACACATATATATGTGTGTGTGTATATATATATATATATAATGTTAATGTAGTACACACAGAGGCTGGTGGGGGTGTCTTGTGGGGTTTACCTCCTAAAATGCATCAGATAGGTACATCATTGACATATGACCAAGAATTTACAGACTCTGCTAATTTTGTTGTGTTCTCCATCATAAAACTTTGTAATAAAATTGCATGAAGCCTTTTGGGAAGGGCAGTTCACGTGTCTAGTCTTGTAGCAGAAGCCTGACTTTGAAGGAGAAAAACAAGACAAGTGGCTTTACAGAGATAGGACTGCATCTGCAATGTTGCACATGGATATGGTAATTTGTCTTCAGAGATGATTGATCTGGATTGGAAGAAGAGCAAAAAACATCTGCCAGGTTGATTTCAGGATTTGAGCCTAAGCCACAGATCTTGCATGACCATGTAAAATAAAGACTAGGAGAGAGTAGCATTTAATTTTAGGGTTAGACAATATGGAAGGCATCTCTGAAGGGGGAAAACTATTTAAAGGGCAATACTAGTATTTTATGGTTACTTAAAGCAGCAAGGGACATGAAACAATGGCTCTTCTGGTATTGTCTCTTATATCTGATATATCTTATTCCAGAACAGCACTGTCTTACCCAATATGATATATGATTCTTTTAATAGAACCCTGCTTTTAATATCAATACAGAAATTGAAATTTTGAAGAAAATAGATCATGTGAGTGTTACTGTACATTTTTATTCTTTTTTGTTGCTTACTGGACTTCTGTAGTTCACTGATCTCATGTAGTAACTAAAGATCAATTTTATCTGTTTAGAAAATATGTTAAAGGATGCATATAATTTTTCTTTTTTTTCCCCTTTTTTATTCTTTGGAGTATACTATGCCTTACAGATCTGAGGTTTTAAAACCTGGAATAGCAGATGTAAATTTGAGAAGAAACTTCACAGAAGTTT
Organism: Calypte anna; assembly: GCF_003957555.1. NCBI lineage: Eukaryota > Metazoa > Chordata > Aves > Apodiformes > Trochilidae > Calypte > Calypte anna. Next base: position 191,541 of record NC_044261.1, read on the forward strand.
CAACCTGAACTATTGTTATAGAATCTTTCCTTGAAGTCTGTTTTTGTAAATATTTCAAGATAATCAAATATAAAGATTAGGTTCTGACAATTGTTTGAATTTTATCTCTTTTTTCTCCTGCACCCTCTGTTCTGAAAAAGGCATTTCTTTTAAGTAGATAATTTGTATAGCTTAATGCACTTTTCCTCACCCCCAATGCACTATTGCATGTTAGAAAAATATCGAGGATATGGCAACTCACAATTAGAAAAAAATAATGATCCTTGTTGAGCTGTAGTCACAGCAAGATTTGCACACTTTTTTGTATGGAGTATTAAGTGTCTGCTAAAGCCTGGGGTGCTAGTCTGTTAACGTTAACTGTTAGTTTAATTAGCTGAAATCATACTGAAATAGAAGTTTAGGATGACAACCTGTTGATAATGTTAGTTTCTACAACTAATTCTACTTTTCTTTGTGATTCCATTTGTGTTCCCCTTTTTATTAGCCCTGTTTAATCAAGATAAAAAACTTCTTTGAAGCAGAGGATTACTACATTGTTTTGGAACTGTAAGTACAATCCTCTAGCCCAAGTGGACAAGCATTTTGGTCTCAGTCTTTTCTAATGAGAAGAATCTTTTGGAAGTGATATACTGATGTGTTACCTGCATTTGTTTTAGGATGGAAGGAGGAGAATTGTATGACAGAGTATCAAGGCCAATCAAAATGAAAGAAGCTACCTGCAAGTTGTATTTTTATCAGATGCTGCTGGCTGTAAAGGTACATACTCATTGTGGTTACGCATGTGAATGTCAGTCAAATGAATTTTTCTGTCATTTGTCACTTCTGAAAACTACACAGGCAAACAGCACAGTGCTTTTAATCAGCTGGTTTAACAAGAACTTTTGATGGCAGGATCGTCATTGCTGACTTTCAGTAGCATGCGGGCAGAGTCATCAATGTAGTATCCTTCAAAAAATTAACAATCAGATGCTTTACTGTGCAGCTCTGAATGAGCATTTCAGTTAGTAAGCAACAGATTAAGAATGCGGTAGTAGATTTCAAATACTGAACATTGAGTCCTTAATTCCATTTTTTCTAAATTCATGACATGGTAAGGATATTTCATTAGAAACTTCTGCAAGTTTCCACATCAAACTCAATTGTCTGGACCTGAATATGTTCAGTTCAATTCTTTTTTCTTTTGACTCAATTTTAATATCTTGTCATTGCCAAAACCAGAAACTCAATAGTTGTTCTATAGTGGGTATTAGTAAACAATAAATATAGAATTATTTTCCTCACTAGTGAAAGAACTATTGTATTTTTCACCAATTCTCATTTTTGGGACAGCTGCTCATATTATGAAGATGGTTAATAATGTTTTTTCTTTGATTGTGTATCTATTTGTATGTAGTATCTTCATGACAATGGAATTATACATAGAGATCTAAAGCCAGAGAATGTCCTACTGTCATCTTCTGAAGAGACATGTCTTATAAAGGTAAGGAAACTACAGTTCTTATAGTTGATTTAGAAATTTGGGAGTATTCCTTCCCATTCTTCTCAATTTTTAGTTAAACATGGAAAAAAATAATTACGAAATTAGTTATCCAAACTATGAGGTAATTAACAGAGTTTATTTTTCATAATTTTAATTATACTTTAATGGGTTTTTCAAACTGTACACAAAGAAGCTGTAGTTAAGAAAAACTGAGAAATGTTGTGTTTTTATAACAGTTAACTGAGTATTCAACTTCATGTGTCAACATGTTACTTTTTTCCAATAAAATCTAAATTCTCAAGACAGCATTTCCAAAAATATCCAGACTGTATCACCATACTGTTGTCACAGGTTTTCTTTGTTGTTGTTTTGGGTTTTTTTGATGGCGGCTGGATTTTTTTTGTGGGTTTTTTTTCTTGGTGGCTCTTTTTACAGACAAAGCATTGAATAGTTTTACATGCCAATCTCATATAATCTCTTCAAATAAGCTAGAATTCCTCTAATGTGCTGTTGCACATTTACTTCCAAATCTGAGAGTACTTTCTGCTTGTGCAAAGTGTGATCCTCTGTCATACTTCTCCCTCTTCCTCCTGCCCTGTTTTCGGTTGCTGTTTACTGAGTACTTAATAGTGTTTGGGGTAAATTTTGTCAAGTACTGGAACTGACTTGGAAGGAAGAAACTTAATGTTACCTCCTGATGTATGTTGACAATATGATATGTTCTAGAACAATCAATCCTAATATATAATGTGGTGTTACCATTTTAAATACAAGATTACAGATTTTGGACAATCCAAGATTCTTGGAGAAACTTCTCTTATGAAAACATTATGTGGTACCCCCACGTATCTTGCTCCTGAGGTTCTAAGTTCACTTGGGACTGCTGGATACAGCCGAGCTGTGGACTGCTGGAGTTTAGGAGTTATTCTTTTTGTATGGTAAGATACTGTGTAGATGCTACCTTCATTGGGCAGTCATTGACATACATGGCTCAAGACTTGGCAACTTCAGTGTCTTTATGAGGAAGGGAAAGTGTGTTTAAAGCTATATATGTGTAAAAGATATGCTATGATAGCAGATGCTTTAAAATGTGTGATTCTGGTGTTTCACTTGCTATGACAAAATCTGTTAATTAGCTGTTTTTTGGGGTTTTTTTCTATAGCTTGTGTGGATATCCACCATTTAATGAGCAAAATACTCAGCTGTCTCTGAAAGATCAAATCACACGTGGAGAATACACGTTCATTTCAAAAGAATGGAAGCATGTATCAGACACAGGTTTGACCCCATTTCAGTGGGTACCAGGTTATCTATCTCTTTTCTTGAAGCTTTTGTTTGCTTTTGACTTCCTTTCAGCTGTATGGCACATGCATGTTGGTATGTTCAGTTTTTAAAGTATGGTATGTATAATAGAATAATCAGAAACAATAAAAAGGGAATTTTGCCAGAACTCCTTTGTGGCAGTCATAAAATGTGACATAAATGCCATGTTTTTCACAGTGTCTATTAAATACTTACCTAAAATTATAGAATGTATATGATTATGTTGAGCATACATGTGTATGTCTCTTTTTTCTCATCTTCCTAAACAGATAAACTGCTTTCCACTGTGAAAAAGGAAACCAAATTAAGCTGTCATTGCTTGCATTCAGTAATAGTGAAGCTTTTAGGAAAGCGCTGAACTTCCCGGTCATGCTCAGAAAATAAATCGTGGACATGCTCAGTATATCTACAAATAGTTTTGGTATACAGAAAAGTGCTGAATAATGTGCATGTGAAGATGGTTGTAGTCTGCAGCCATCCTTAGACAGAGGCAGAGGAAAAGTTATCTGCCCAACCAGTATTTTGGGGCATTGTTCTGAAGTGTTAAAAGACAGACTTTTGCACATGACTTTGGTGTATGCATATTGCAGAAATTATTTTCAGGTAATGAATTTACTGATCATATGCCAGTCAACTACTTTCATTATTATAGCTCTGGATCTTGTGAAGAAGCTGTTGGTAGTGGATCCAAGCAAGCGTCTTACGACAGAGGAAGCCCTAGAGCATCCTTGGCTTCAGGTAGGAATGGAGCCTTAACTGAAGCGCAGTAATGCTGGGTTGTTCTGGAGATAGCTTCTTGATGTAAATCCAAAGGTTGTTCTCCTTTTCTCTTTTATTCATGCACTCTTTCATTGCTGATCCATTTCATTAGCCAAAGTGTAGGCTTTTCCCTTAAATATTCCATATACTACTGAACGTTTCTGCTTTTTTACAGGATGAGGATATGAAGAATACATTTCAACAGCTGCTTACTCAGACGCAAACCAATTTGAATCCCCTGCAGCTATCAAAAATGGTATGTGTAACAGATCGTTTGAAGATTAACATCTGATGCACAGAGCAGCTACATTTTGAAGTAATCCATAGTAAGAAAATAAATTAATTTTGTGAACTTTAAAAAATATGTACTTTGGCTGTACGTAGCAAACTCCTAATTATCTCTGCTTTCTGAATAGAAGCAATGGACTTTTGTGTTTTGGCAAGACACTTCGTTTAAATGTAGAGAAAGGGGTTCCTAGGCTTAAAAGGAATATTCATATATTTAATTTTAAATTATTGGACATGTATGTTTTGATGGATTGTAGTCATAAATGTTTAGTATTAAAGGAAAAATTCTCATGTTAGTGAAAGTTTAGAAGTGATATTATGACATTCATTACTAGATGCTAATAAGGAGAATTTTAAACAGTAGTTAAACATGCAGCTGGGGGCAGTGTCTTATATGAGAGGGATCAAATATGATGAGATAGGTCTTGGTAGAGTGAGGTTCTTTCCTACCTGGTTTAATGTAGCCATCCTGCTGTATCTTTCTTTTAGCCAACCACAAGAAAGCGTCTCCATGAAAATGAGGAAGAATCTGCCTCTTCTAAGCGTGCTGTTCCTTCTACATCATGAAGTGAAAAAAAAAAAAAAGAGAAAGTACTTTCGTCAATTATAGCTTTTTTATAGAAAGCATAATTTTTAAGAAAAATCTAAATAATGGAATAACTGTTGGAAATTGATAAAAATAAATTTGTATGACTGAAGTGATTGCTGTGTATTTATAAGAGTCTACAGAGGCAGTTGTGTTCCATTTCATCCAGCTGTCTGGCTCAAGGAGAGTATCAGAGAAAACAGTGAACTAAATTGCTTTTAAGTTTTAGGCTAGCTTCACCACCACCACTCTTTGTTTCTTCTGTTCCCGTTACTAGATTAGGCTTGGAGGTAATGCTTAGTCTTCAGAGATGAAAAAGGAATACTGAGCTTGCTGAGCGTTTCCCTGAGGCACAGTATTACCTGGTAGGGGCAGCGCCATGGGTGACCCGTGTCCCTACCAGACAGCTGCAGAGGTAGGATGTGGAGACCCACTCATCCTCCATGGCTGCTTTGGGAGATGCTTTTCTACCCTTGTGGCGATCCAGGGACTCTGGAGCCGTGTTTTCCGTGGAGCTGGGGCTCGGACACAGCCAGACGGCTGTAGCGGCGGGCTGCTGCTCTCTGAGCCCGGCCCGGCCCCCCCACCGAGCACCCGAACCCCCGGGTGAGGGGAGGCGCGGGAACGGGCCGCGGCTGAGCGGGCTGCCCGGGCGGGAGGGCAGGTTCCAGCCTTAGGACATCAGTCCCCAAACCGGGCCGAAGCGGGCCTGGCGCCGTCTGACAGGGAGGGGCCGGGTTCGGACCGGAGCCCAGCCTAAGGGGCGTGGCCGGGAGCAGTGCGGTTCCCTCAGAGCCGGGCCCGGAACGTGGCGCCTGGGGCTGGGCGGTCGGAGCGCGATCGGGATCTGCCCCGAGGGGGAGGAGGGTGGGGGGCGGGCGGGCGGTGGCGGCGGCCCCGGCCCCCTGAGGAGGAGGAGGAGCCGAGGAGCGATGGAGCAACAGGCGCTGCCGCCCTCCTCGCCGGGGGCCGTAGCAGGGGGCCGGGCTCGGAGGCTGCGGGAGCAGGACGCGGAGCCTCCCCGGGTGAGTTGTCGCCGGGCGGGCGGCAGGAGCGGCCCCCCGGCCGGGAAAGGATCCCTGCCCGCGGGCGTCGGAGGAAGTTGCGGGGCGGGGGCGGGCCGCTGCCCCATCCTGGAGGGAGAGCCGCGGGGAGGGCGGTGGGTGGGGGTCCGGTCGGCGGCGAGGGCCGGTGGGGCGGTTCCCGGCGGGGCTCCGGGGTCGCCAGGCCTCGGGTGCAGCCGCGGGCTCCTGCGCGAGCGCTCAGCTCCCCTCCCCTGAAGTTCTTGACGGGCCGGGGGCGGCGCCGCCTTCCCGGGAGCCTGGGCCGAGGGTTCCGGGCCTCCCGCCCGCTCTGCCCCAGCCGCGGGCCCGGCGCTGCGGACGGGTCCCGCCGGCCCTGCCGGGGTCTGTACGCGGGCAGCGGGGGGAGGCGGGACCGTGGCTGCGGAGGGAGCGGGCGGGCGCTGCTTGTCGCCGTCGGGCGCGCATTTCCCCGTACGGCTTTAACCTTCCGAGCGCTGGAATGGGCACGGGCATCGACGAGAAAGTCCTGTTCTCTCTGGGCTCCAGTTAACATCTTGTTAAAATTTTGAAACTTTAGTTTTGCTAAGTGTGTCAAACGTAGCTTGTAGCACCGCAGGTTTTAGTAGCCTGTTGGGGCTGATGGTACAGACACGTTCTCAAGCAGCTTGTGCCTCAGCCAGACATGCCAGCCATTCAAAAAGTTGTTGGTAACTCGTTTGTAAGAGCTTTGTTGCTGACAGAATTTGGAGCCTGCAGACTGGATTCCATCAGTGCATCTTGGATGACAGCAAACGTCATTAGTGTGGTTCTGTTTGTTCACTCTAATACATATTGATGATTAAGGATGAGATGTATGATCCCTGTCCGCAGCCTATGCTTTTATCATTTGATGCTGTAGCCATAAAGGATGTCCTTGGTTGTCCCCAGTAAAAGAAAGTTGAAATGGCTGAGTGTTTATCTGCTTTCTTGTCTTTTCTCCTCTTTTCTTGGAGCTGTTCATGTTTATTTTTGGAAGTCTTTAATTTTTGGGGGGGTTTGCAGTCTTAGACAATGTCATCTCTTGTGCTCACTTCTGGTGTTTAACAGGAGCTCTTCAGGTGGAAATGAAACCCTTTAGAGGTTCTTTGTAAGAGTTTTTTTATAAATTAATGAGCAGGTGTGGTTTGAACATTGAAAGGTTTTTGTCAGCAGCAGGGTTGGTAATCTTCCCTTTTTAGGGGAGGGGGGCTTGTCTGATACAAATACACAGTCGTGTTTTTTTAAGTCCTAGACCATACTAGGGTATAAGACTACCAGTTATTATTAGTGATATCATAGTTAATGCTTGTTATTACTGATACTCTATACTATCCAAATCTTATTTTTCTAGAGGTGAAATCCAGTGCTGCAACAATATCAGTCTGTGTATGTGTTTCTGCTGGATATTGATCAAGTCTTGCTTTCTGGCTGCTTCTTTGTATAACCCTTTATATCCCACTCTTCCTTGTCCATTGGGTGTCCTTTCCTCCTGGCCTGGATAACAGTTGCTTCCATTCCTACTGGGCAGGTGACTTGAGATGGGAATGTTGTACTGGGAGGATGGAAGTGAAGAACCTTCCTGTGATGGTGAGTGCTGCTGTGGTGCTGACAGACCTGCCCTTCTGACAGCACCCAGCCCTTCAGAGCAGAGAATGGTTGTACTGCCACAACTGGATGGTTTGTGCAGACAGCAAAATCTAGGGAGCAGGTTCACCTGCTGCCCTAACAAGTCTGCCCTGGGTGACTTTCCTGGCCAGGCTTGGGTTTTGCTTGCTGTATTACTGATTTGTCAGTCCATTGTTGTGTCTGTCTGTGCCTAACTGATGGCTCAGAGGAAAAGGTTAGATTCCTCATTGGTAATTTATAATTTAATTAATATTAACAATAACTAAATTAATTATTTTGTGCTTCCTTTAACTTATACTAGATCTTTCTTTTATATTAATGATAGATCTGCGGGATGGCAGTGGGAGCAAACAACTCTTAAGATTTAGGGGGTCAACTTTGATTTCTTTGCTATGTTTCAGTGTCATACCAACTCTCTTTTAATGAGAAAATTACTCTCTTTTAATGAGCTACTTTCTGCATTAATTTCTCATTCTTCTTCATCTCAGTTTTTGCATTACTTTCCATTTCTTCTGTATCACGTTTTCTCTGTGTTTCTTAACCTTTTCAAAAGTGTGAGTGTGGGCATAATTTGGTCTGCATAACCTTGAATTTTTAAAATTATGTATGAAGCAAAAAGTACTGTTTAAATTCAGCTGTGGATTGTGCAGTTCTTGTTACAATTTTTAGCAACAACTAGCATAGCTTTAATTAGAATTACAGTAGTAAGGCTACATATTAGCTTGTATTAGCCGGGGTACTATATAAAGGGCAACTACACAGATGAAAGAAAGTTTTTTTTTTGTCTGCTCTGCAGGGACAATAAACAGTACATTTACAGGTACAAAGGAAATTTGTGATGTATATTAGAAAAAATATTTTAATTTCAAAGGTTGTTAAGCAGTGTAATGAGATTGCCTGAGTAAAACAGGGAGTCTCCTGCAGAAGAATTTAGAAAGTTTGGACAAACACCTGTCAGAAGAAAATTTGATATAATCATAAGGAAATAAGAGATCAGTGGTTCCTAATTGGATACTTTTCTATTGCTGTTTGACTTAGAAAAAACTCCGAAATGTTTATAGACCATTTTGATGCTCAAGACAGGATGTCAATTTGAAGCTTGCTTCCTTTTCCACCTAAAAATATCCTTCAGTTTGCTCTGGTAATGTATTTAAGCCCTGCAATTGTGTTGTGGTAACAGTATGTGATACTTTTAACTTTTTTTGGTCTGAAGGACTAAAAATTCAACTTCAATTACAGTCTGAACCTTTGATATATGTGTGAATATGTGGTGTGCAGCACACTAGAATAGACTACAGATAGTCTTGTTCCTGAAGACATCCTTCATAGGGAATGATACGTTTTATAAGGCTCTTTTCTGTTACTTCTGTACCCCCCCCCAAAGTCAATGAATAAATATAAGGTAAATTATTTCTTTAAAAATCTGATTCTGAATTCATATTTTTTTCTGTACTAATGTTGGTGGCTTTAATTTCTGCTATACAATTTGTAATTTTTTGTTTTAGTTGCATTTCTTAACACCAACATATAATTTCTCCTTTCCTCACCCCCAGATTTCTTTCCTTGCATCAAAATCTATCGGGAGAAGAAGTCCTGACTGTCCCATGTTGAGCAAAGCTGAATTTGTTGAGAAGGTTCGCCAGAGCAACCAGGCTTGCCATGATGGTGATTTTCACACAGCAATCGTCTTGTACAGCGAGGCTCTGGGGGTCGACCCCCAGAACTGCATTCTCTACAGCAACCGCTCTGCAGCCTACATGAAAACCCAGCAGTATGACAAGGCCCTGGATGATGCCATCAAAGCACGGCTTCTGAACCCCAAGTGGCCAAAGGTAAGGAAGTGCATTTGTCCTCTAGGGAAGAAATAATGTATTTGGGATTATCATTCTCATATGTAGCACCTCATGTAAACAATTGCATACATTGCTTTACTAAAGTCTACTTCTGCTCAAAGCTCCAGGTATTAGTACCTTTTGTGTTTAAAAGCTGTTTGTTTTTTTTTTTAATTTCCAGTTGAGTATTAAAATTTTTTTCTGTGTAAATGTACTTTCCCCTAGTGGGGATATGATAGTATTTTACTGTTTTATACCAGCATGATTTCTGAGTTCTGAAGGTAAGACATCTTTTTAATGTTAGATGTAGTCAGCATTTGGGACATCTTGTTGAAAACTTCTTGAGAAGTAACATGGAGATTCTTATTGGTAATAGAGCAATAAGACCTTTTGAAATAGTGTCCAAAGAGTGTTTATGTGTAATATGTTTTGGATAAACATCTTATGAAATGTGTTTCTGAGCATTCTTAGTAAGATACGGCTATGCAAGGAAACATTCTGTAAAGTGTAAATGGTGTTGGTTGTCTGATGGTTGCTTCCCACTATCTGTGACTTCTTGCTTCAGGAACTGAGTCACTTTTGCCTAGCCCAGGGCCAGCACTTTACCTCCTTAGCAGTTTTATTAGCATCAGCTCCAGATTCAAGTTCTCCTGTCAGTCCCTCACTTAGCCTCACCAGCCACTTCAGCTAAAGATGCAATAGAGGAGTGCTTTCATCTTCTGAGCATGCATTCTGTTGACTGTTTGCTTTAGTTGCTGAACTTGAGTGTGCAAGTCTCATCCTAGGAAGAGTTCTCTATTATGTGTTCCTTTTCAAGCTTTCAGCCCTCTGTCTTTTTTTGTTGTGGATTTGTTGATTTCTCTTCACATTCCCTTTCTTGTTCTTGTGAATGTCCATTTTCTTTTCCCAGTTTCCCTGATTCTCCAAACAAATTATTTAATAAATTAGCTTTTTTCTCATTGACAGCTAAATAATATTTCTTCCATGTATCTATGATAAACAAGGGCATAGGGGGAATCAAAGTTAGTGAGAATATCTCTCTGAGGATTAAATTCTATCTTATTTTTAGGGTTTTTTTGTTACAGTTTTTTCTCCTGAATGTCATTAGAAAGTTTACCTTTTATTCCTGAAAATGCCATGATACTTTTCAGCAGAATGTTTTTGGAAAAGGACATCAGCACTGTGCAGCTATGCTGATGGGAACCACTTAAGTGATAAAAAGCCAGGTGATCATGCTTAAAATTCCTATATACGGTGACAGAACAGAACTTTTCTGCTAGAACAGATACTGTCTGCACATTTGCAGTAATTTACCAATGTAATTAAATTGATGATCTCATTTAAGATATTTGTTAGATTGAGTGGAACTGAAATACTGAAATCTGTTTTTGGTATTTTCTAGTTTAAAAATGTTAATTCTCTTACCATAAAATGTCAGCAAGGGCAAAGAGAGGGATCGGTATCTGGAAAGGTCATTAGAATGTCTGGGTAGAAGTGCAAGCCTATTAATTTTGAAAGCCACACCTATTAGTTAAGCTCTACTAATTTGTGGAGCTGTTAACTGAGGCAGAGTGGAATCCTTTCTTCTTGCAACATACCAGCTATAGCAGCTGTCCTGGTGTGGTTAACCTCAGTCAGAGCACAAGATAAATGGTAATTACTTATCATTATTTTATCAGAAAAGATGGCTATTTATCTGCTTGTAAGGGATGATGAATTCATCATCTCTCTGGACTGGGCTGTATTTTACACATTTTTTAGACATTTCCACAACATGGTAACAGAAAATGGCAGTGCATAAGAAGGATTTTGGTGCTCACAGTAGCTGGAGCTCTTGAGTTACTCTCCTTTCTCTAAGGAACAACCACAGAGAAATCTTTGTTTCTTTTTTATTTAGTTGAAGGACACAAACATAAATGAGTTTTCTGAGTGAAGTGGAAAAGAGCTGTTGGTCTGGTGAGGCAAAGGCAGAGTTTATCTGTCTGCTGGGTGTGGTTTTGTCCCTCTTCCTGTTTTACTGGCAGATAAAAAGGATGATTACCCTCCAACCCCCCTGATTCTTTTGTGAAATCCAGTCCTCTGTTTGGGTGGTCACCTTCGGAATGCCAGGTAGTGTTAGTGTGCTCCTCCTCTGCTTCTGAGAATGAGACCTTATCCAACAGAATTTATTTCAGAATCACAGCAGAGATGGGAAATCCTGGCATGGAGGTAGCACAGTTTGTGTGTCGTATTATCCTAATTTTCAACACTTACATTTTCTAAAAGGTGTATTTGTATTTTTATTATGCAATTAATTCTAATTTTAACTGCAACTAGGAATGTTCTGCTTTGGGGACAAACAAACTAGTCTATGTTTTGAACAGAGAAGTTTCAGGTTGGATTTGGTATGTGCTATCAGAAAATATGCAGTGGTTTATGAATTTGGATGGCTGTTCAGTATTGAAGCTGGGTTTGCATTGCTGTCCTGGCATAGTATGTGTTCTTTAAGGTTTTTTTTGTGTGTGCAGCTTGTCAGTGTGAGACAAGAAGAGAGCACTGTCTAAAGCTGAACTCTTACATTTCAATATCAAAACTGCTTTACTGGCTTTTAATACGAATTTATTTTTATTGAGAGAAAATAACTGGGGACATTGAAACTTACGCATACAAAAAATAAGCAATTTTATTAATTAGCCAGAAGAGGGAGTTTAACAGGTATAGCTGGTGTTTTGTTTCAAAGGCATGAGTTTTAGATACAAATCCCAGTCTGCTTTCATTTATGATGTTGAAACATGAATTTGAATACAGGTTTCCTGAGACTTAAGCTACTAAATAAGCTCTAAATTTCTGTTTCTTTTTCTCCTTTATCCTGGGTATGCAATTTGTTAATCATTACATTCTTTTCCTTGCTTATTTTTTATCATCAGCATTTACAATGGTAATGGCAAACAACACAGTCTTACCTGTGTTTAAAATAAAGGTATTTTCACTCTATAACCAAGCTAATGCATTTAGCTTATCCTTTCTTCAGAGGATGGCAAACAAAAGCAAAAAATATTGTGAAATAAAACTGTGAAATGAGAGTGGAGAAAGTGGTCATTTGTGCTTTCAAACACAGTTGTCCCTCACTTTGAATTTTCATACAGCTTATATTAATTTTCATGCAGCTTACATTTCCAGTTAGAGTGCTGAGTTAATTTAGGTTTTGATCTCCCATCCTCCTCCTTCCAGCCCAGTTCTCCAAAGGTTGTGGATTTTTATTTTTGTTCTTTTGCTTTTTTGTTCAAAATCTAAGCAATGTTCCTTTGAAGTAAAATAACATTGTTTTCTGCCTTTCTGTGCTGGGCATGCTGCTGTACTGTATCCTCAGGTGAACCCCTCTTATGGGGTCTGCTCCCATTGCAGTTATTCTGTTGTGAAACTAGTTCTAACAAAAGGCTAGGTTTTGAAAATCTGTGCCTGAAAGTCATTCCCGTAACATGGCTTCCCTCCTCACCCCAAAATCTGCCTTTAAAACACTAATTCATGCTGAGTAACAAGCAAGTATATTTATACAAATATATCTATTTATTTACTGCAACTTTAAACCAAACAGGAACAATGGGAAATCACTGGAAGTAGTAAGTGTTCTGATCTGCTGCAGATCAGAATAACTTACTGTGAGTATTGTGTGACTAGTGTGCTTATTGCATCTGCACAGGCAACGCTGTGGTGTTTGTCTGTGAGGGCTGGCTTGTAAAGCATGCTGTTTTGAGAATATTTCGTGTATGTATCGCTGAGAAATGCAAAGATAACAGAATATTTTGGGAATTAAATTGCATTTTGGGAATACCTTACAGGCAAATGATACTGTTTGTTGAGAAAGCAAATAACTAAATAAAGCAATTTTCTGTTTTGTTGTTGATTGGGCTCTAGAAAAGTTTTATTCAGTTTTTCTTAACAGCTGTCCATCCTAGGCATGGTAAATCAAAATGGAGGGATGTATATTATGTGATTACTGAACAGCCTCTTAGTTTTTGCTGTTTTGGACACGAGTCACTCGTAAGAGCAAAATTTTTCAAGAAGAAGAATGAAGGCACTTCATTTAAACATGTGGCTTTGTAGATGGAGAATAAATCTGAAAGGCAGAACAGAAAGGAGAGGGACTTTGAGCTGTGAGGCCTTTGGGTATTGGAAATGCAGGTGTGTTTTAGATGTTGTCATGTAACTGTAGGAGAAGTCAACAAAATAGCTTGCACTGGTATTTTGTTAAGTGGCTCCAGCTGTTAGTCATGTGACCAGTCCTTTAAAAAGGAAAAGGAACATTTCCTCATCCTCTTGTGTCTTTATACATGCACCCTCATCTGTTGTAACAACAATCTGGAACAACCTGAAACTTTCTCAATGAGTTACAAGTAGAGTGTCCACCCTCAGTTGTTTGCAAAACTTTGGAGTGAAGAATGTGACTTAATCATGTTACTTGTTTCACGAATAGGCCTCTTGTTTTTAATTTGACGAGCAAATCCAGTCCTGTCTTCTGGCTTACAATCTGTCTTTCATTTGCAGAAAGATGCATTCCAGTTTTTCAGGCATTAAACTGTTTAACGGATTTTTTTGGCTCTGCTAGAAGTTGCTGTGTTACATTGTCTGAGATCCATGCATGTGTTTGTCTTCTCATCTTGCAGAATCACAGCATGGTTAAAGTTGGATGGGACTTGTGGAGGTCATGTAGTGCAGGCCCCACTGCTGAGAGCAGGGTCAGTTAGGGCAGGCTGTCCAGGACACTGCCTAGTGAGGTTCTGAATATCACTAAGGATGGGGAGTTCTGGGCAACCTGTGCCAGTGTTTGACCACCCTCACAAAAAAATGTTTCTTCTGTTCAGATGGATTTTTTTGTGTTGCAATTTGAGCCCATCACTTCTTGCCCATTCATTCCATATTTTCAATTATATATAGGTTTGCTTGTTAAGGGTAATACTGCTCTTGTTTTCAGTGCCTTCTTTTTTAATTTATTGCTTTCTCTTTGGTCCATGCTGGAGTGGACCTCAAAATTAAGTGTGTTGTTCACTGTTATTACAGGGCTGCATTTGTCTCAGCTTTCTGCACCCTCCCTCTTAGTGCTGCTTTCTGAGGATGCTTTTGACTATGATGGCAAGTTTGTGTACCCTCTGTAGTAGGATGTAGGCATATTTTTTTCCCTGCCTTTCATATAGCACATTCTTACTGTCTGTTAAGTGAGTGGTGTAGTTCTGTTGTTATTTTACCAGATGGGAGCAGAGAGAGGGAGAGTATTTGTTCTGTTGTCTTGTGATAACTTGTGTTAGTGCCAAACCATGTTGTTGCATCCATGTAGGGTGGTCTTGCTAGGTGGATCTGAAAGCAGCACAGCTGGGTGGGTGACTGGAGGGCTGTAACCTGACCTGAGGTGCCTGGCCTTAAGCATTACATCACATCCATGGGGCTTATGCTGTTAATGGTTCTGGATCTAGCATCACTGGGCACACTTTAAACAATATTTAAGAGCTCAGGCAGGGAGACGATGAAATCCAAAGTTTGACCCAGGTCTTAGTCACAGGATCATCCTTTTTTCTGTGACAGATGCTATTCTAATAAAATATTGTAATAATGAGCATCATGGACTATTTTGATAACTTTTCAGAGTTGGTATTTTTTCTGAGTACCTAAGTGTTCTGGAGAAGTATTCCATTACCTGTTCTGCACCAGAAGTGATGGTTGTGGTATTGCTGGGGGAAAGCTGTTGTGCAGATAAGCTGTAAATTCTTGAAATCATAGAGTAGCAGCAGTACAATGTGGGGTGGGAAAGATGGATGATACTGTAGTTATGCCGTCCTAAAAAAAAGTTAAATCTTTACCCATGTAACTGTTGCCTTTCTGAGACAAATGTACAGGAAAACCTGCTCCTCTCTGAGAAATCAGATTACTGTGTCAGAATCTGAAAACATTACAGATGAGTACTTGAGTCTCAGCACGCAACAAATCAACACAAATTTTCCAACTATTACCGTAAGATTTCTTTATTCCTTTCTGCATTTTACAGAAGCTGTTTGTCTATGGAAGAAAAATCCTTAACATTTCCTTTTATGGAATTGAACTGTAGTTTTTCTACTCAGTCTACATGCTGTGATATAAATTCCTCTGGAAGGTGGTAGTTTCTCATGGCATATCTTTTTCCCCACTAGAACTAGTTATACTACTGTGTAGGAATAGTGTAATGGGTTTTATTTCTCATATATCTGATGCACAAATGCAGATTTATTTTTTTTCTGGGGACCAGCTGTGAGAAAGAAATAATTCTGAATTCAGCTTGATCTGCAAGGGTGTAGTTGAGAAAAAGTACCTTGCTACCTGTTGTTTGAGAGTCAAGCATGTAGCCACTGGATAACATTTTAAGAAATCTGTATTGTTATTGTCTGCTTGGACAATACTGGATCTTGTACCCAGTAGTTTTAGACTACAGCTGAATATGTGATTTTGCCTCTTTTCCTCACCTTCCCAAACCCTTAGGAGTTGGTTGCCCAATCGGTTTCATGATCAGCTTTAAGCTTTACAGTGGTTTCGTTTGGTTTTTGCCCCAATTTTTATATTCTTAAAAATGAGATATTTATTTCTCTTTTTTTTCTGTGCATACAAGGATTGAATTTCCTCATGTTAGAGATTAATTTCTTAATGTTACAGTAATGGTGACTCAGTCTCAAGCTGAAGAGTTGTGCAGGATTATAACAATCAAAGCACACATGAGAGGGCGCTCTGGGCTCAGATATTTCAGAGGCAGTGACTAGGATCTCATGTAAGTTGTTTATATTTTTTTCTTTTTCTTTGACATCAAACTGGCTATGGCTGCCATGAGAGTTATAACAAATCAGGCTTCCAGAGACTGTCATGAGTATCACTAATGTAGAGCCATGGAATGAGAGCAGTTCTGTCTTACAGTATTTTACGTGCATTCTAGAATGTGTTTATAACTTACAGTATATATACATACACCTTTTTTCCGTGTGCATTTTTCTGTTTATACTTTTTGTTTGTTTTTGTTTTTTTTTTAACATGGTGTCTGCAAGCTCCTTATTCCCATATACTGTTCCTTTGGCTATATTTATGTTACCTGCTGCTTTGATTAATCAAATCACTAACAACTGCCTTGGATTTTCTAAAATTTTGTTCTGCAGCAAATAGTCCAGGTTTTGTTAGGTGTTAAGCATCTTAGATTTATTCTGACTCTTCAGATTTGTGATGTAGTTCTGGCTACCCAAGGAACAGTGTATTAGATGTTGTGGACTACAAGGGCTGCAATGAGACTTCCTGGCTTTTGAGAGCTGCCAGTACATGGCTGTATGACAATAAAGAACAAGAGGGGTTGCTAGGATGCTGGACCTTTTTTCTGTGATGAACAAGAATGCCCTTGGAAACCTGCATTTCTTGTTTGAGTACAGTCTGACACATCAGGGCATGTCTGGACATCACTGGGTCCTCATCACAGACCTGCAACCTTCCATTTCCTAAGGACATTAAGTGAAACGGAGAGTTTGTGAGAATAGGTAGGCAACAGAAAATAGTAAGAATGGAGAAGGCAGGAAGTTGCCTTCTCTATGAAGGCAGTAGGAGATGGCAGGTTTGCCTTACTGGCCTTGCAGCATGTGGCAGGGATTTATTCAGTAACATTATTCCTGCCACCTCAGTTCCCTGTAGCCATATAGGATGTGAAGTGTACAAGATAATGTAAAGGTAGGAAATGCATCACAGGGATAATTGCTAAATTAAGCATAGGTATTTTCAGAGTCTGATGATGGTTCAAACTCATGAAAACAGCGAAGAAATTAGTAGCAATTATTTTTTCTTTAAATTCATTGTTCTCTCAAAGTCACTGCTGTTTGTTTCTGAGAGTGGCAGAATCTCAGCCCATTCTCTTAGCTTCTGGGCAAAGCAAGTGACACGTCCCATTTGCCACAGGTGTCTTTTTGCTCCAAAGGGCGAATTATAAAGCCCCTTCTGTTCAGTGGAACAACAGAAATAAATTATTAGTAATTTGGCAACTGTCCACTAATAAATAATAAAGAATTTACCCCTGAAGTTTAAAAGAAGTTGAACAGTACTGTTATTTCTGTCATGACACTCTAGTTTTGATTTAGTTTTCTGTATTTAAGTTATTTTTGAACTCTTTCCTTCTCCCGTTCAATTTGGAATGTCAAGTTTGCCTCATGGAAGTCAAATAACTGGATTCCTCTAGAAGTTATTAGAGGAGTATTGTAAGATTCCAAACATGAAATACAAGATTTGTAAGCTCTTCAGTGCAGTTATTTTTATAAATCTATGATGGCTTTTCCAGAAGTTGGCACTGGTGTGCAAATCTCTGTATTGATTTTTTTTTCATTCTAAAACTGTTGAGGAACCAGCTCATAGAAACACTATATCATATGAATATTGATGTTTACAAAAAGGTATAATAAAGGCATCCTTTTTGTTAGTGTTCCAGTATTAGTGAATATTCTCACCAAACCTGTATCTGATGGATTTTCTTAGTCTTACATGGGGCATTGGTAGGAGTCCTGTTCCATGTGCTCAGTAGGACTGTAACTGAAAACTATTCCATTAGTTTTTCTCGTGTTAAAACTAATACAATGTGGTTATGTGTTAGACAGATCTCTGCTCAATTCCCCTAGTGGAAAACCTACTTTTTATTTGGATAAATGTTAAATTTATGGCTCTATGATGCATTTTTAATGGACTTCTTCAAAAATGTATACCAAGCCCTAGTTATTCTGGATGCTAACAGAGAGAATGTACTCTGATGAAACCTTTGTTAACAGAACCTCGTCTCATGTGAAGTGGAAAGGAACCTTCTTGAAACACTGCATTAAATACATACTTTGGGCATAATTTTCCATCCTTTTTCAGAGTGAAAAAGGTGATTTAGCTTCTGCTGTGGTGTACATAGTCTGTATTTTACTCATTGTGGCTCTCTGCTTGCAGGCTTCTGTCCTTCACAAACAAAACACAAAACCCAGTGCAAGATGTAGCAGAAAGGGGAATGTAAGTTATTATACAAAATATTTAGGCAAGAAGATTTGATAAACCCACATACTCAAAAGCACTGAAACACATGTATCCAAGCAATCTGTGCAGCATCACTTGTGTGACAGGGAGGAGGAAGGGTGCTGGCTGTCCTTGCTGTCTCTTAGCTTAGTACAATTCAGTTTCATAATTTTTCTAAGTGTTGTGTGAAAATACTAACTCGAAGGTGGTTTTATTTCCATCACAGTGGTACCTTTCAGGTTTCTCTGTCTGGACTGGTCCCCCGTGAGCTGACCAGTGCATCCACGGGTCCTGCCCCTGTCACCCAGCTGGACCTGGGAATAATTCAGAACAGGAATTCTGAATGCATTATCTTATTTTTTCTTTGTTGTTATTTTTTCTCAGATTAAAATTCAATCTTCTTTGGTCTAAAATAAAAAGTAATGGTTCTCCTTTGCTCTTCTTCTAGCAGATGGGTAGGAACTGTAAAACAAACAATCTAATACTAGATTCTGTTGTAAATGGAACCTTTGTCTTCCCCCAGTTATCACACAGGAATATATGTAAACTTCTTGATTATCTTTTGGTTTTCACTGCTTGGGTGTCTTGTTTTTGCCTCCAGTAGTTCTCCTGAAAGGAGCCATAGTGTTATCCGAGGTTTGTAGTCACTAATAGTAATTTATTTTAATAACAGTTTGCCTGAATCCTCTCCCATGCCTTAAGAGATATGTGTCAAGCTTCAAGGTGTCTTCTTCATTTAAATCTTTGCTAGGAGCATGGACTAGTAGTTCCACTCTGGAGGTTTCAGATGTGCTCTGTGCTCATGTTTATTTTATGTCAATACATTTCGTTGAGTTACCATTGTTACCAGTATGTTCAAAGAAATTACTTTTTATCATGAGTATGGAGGGTATGAAATGCATGCAACTGTATTTCAGGGAGTAAATTTTTCATTATTATAGCCCACGGGTACTAAATAAAAGATGTCAGCTTCTTGGATTTGGTTGCATTATAAAAGTGTGCCTAGAAATAATGGATTCTGTGAGTGTTTGGGAAAGGACAGCTATTGCACTGAACTTTCCTACGTTTAAAAGCAGAAAATATGTGCACTTAACTGCAGAGGGAAATGGTTGGTATTGCAAAGTACAATCATTAAGGCCTTGGAAAGCTATAACAGAATAGGGAATGCAGCAGAAAAGGAATGTGAATAAGAGGAGTGTGTATAGTAAACATAGCTTTTTTAAGAGCCTAAATTAATGTTCCAGAGAATAAAAAATCAGTTGCCTTTATGATTTTGTGCCCTCCCACATTTGTTCTTTGTCTCACACCAAGCCTACACTGAAGAATGATACTGATTCTGGAATAGTAAGGAGTACTAAGCATTAGAGGTGTTAGTTAATGATCCAAGACAGCAACTCTGTGCTAGCTCTGAAATATCTATTGTCTCTTACGATCTCACACAATTTCTCCTCCTAAATACTTCTTTTTTTTTCTTTTTCCTTCTGCCTACCCACACAAAATTGTGCCTAAACTAAAAAAAAAAATCACTGAAAAGTAATTTTTATTGTTGGTAATTTAAAGTGCTCAGTACTATTAAGTACCATAATAAATAACTTCTGGAGCTATAAATATTTTATGCATAGGTAAATATGTTGTGAATTGTTTTGTGTTTGGTGCTTAATAAAATAGGGAAATTTAAAATTTGGATGAAAACATCTATCTTTATTTCACTAATTAAAAATTTACTGTAGCCTCTGTGAATTCATATTTTATAAAATTGCACTGTAGAACAAAAAGAATCAACCTGAATGTGGCATATCTACATATCTTCATTCTACTAACCTGAGAAATGAAGACAGTTTTTCCAGTAAGGTAACTGTGGTGAGCTAGCTGGTCTCTCAAATACTGAGGCCTCTGTAGGGGCTTTTGTATTCATTTAGCTTTTTTTTTTTTTTTTTTTTTTTTTTGCATTTTATCACAGTAAAGACAAAGAATGTGATGTTTGTGTTTTACTTCAGGTGCCTCTGAGAATATGTACATATTGCTACAAACTCATAAAATCTGAACAGGACAACAGACAAGAAGTGTGTTACCTATTTTTTTCCCTTACTTTGGTGAACCTCTGTTCCCTCACTGTCTGCATGAAACCCTAGCCTCTTCAGCTGAATTGAGAAAAAGTATGATTGGGAGCCAGTACATTTGCTAGGTCTACAGAAGTGAGCAGCAGCACTGCCAAAAATTCACACTTCAAATATTGTGTTGCCTTTAGGTTCAATTAAGACTGTATTTGAGAAACTCACCCCAAAGATGAAGTAGTTCATGTGGCATAGGAACTTCGCCTGCTGTCTTTAATGAGGTGCTAATAATAAAGATGAAAAAACATATATACTTTGTGACCAGAGAAGACACAAGGACTCTATTGCTGGTAGTACACAGGAACCAAGCACAAGAAAGCTTTGTTAGTGTTGGAGTATTTCCAACTGCTAAATATCTAAAAACATTTGAACAATGCCTAACAGGTTTTTATTTTACTTGAAAACAAATACAGGATATGAATATATCTCTAGTAATGCAGAAACAGCTAAATTTGCAGTCAGGAATTTGAGCAGATGTCCAAAACAACTGACTTTTAGAAACTAAAGCACCCCCAATCACTTGCACCAACAGAAGTTATTTTGTTTTGTTATTCCCCCCTCACAAAAATTAACCATCTGCTCATTAGATCTGTTGCAAAGGGAAGAGACAAAATGGAGCTGGTGTGGCTTGCAGCTTTCTGGCAGATGCTGGGAGATGTAAGTAGGGTTTAGTAGTACTTTTCAGTAATAGTAAGTGGTATGGACAGGCCTGTATCAGAAATAACATGACCATGTGAGAACTATTTGCATTCCAGCAATGCCTGTACTGCACGCACTGTGAGTTTATAGACAGTGAGGAGGCCTCTGCCATGTGTTGCAGGCATGTTGATTACTGGAAACCTTTGGAGGACTAGTATGAAATTTCTGTGGTTCACACCAATACAAAATTTGACCCTCTGTGAACTTCAAGTGTCTATTCCAAGTTTACGGGAAAGCAGAATCATAGTGAGGTATGGGTTGGAAGGGACCTCTAAGAACCATCTAGTTCCAAACATGCTACCTAAAGCACATATGTAGTGTTGAGACTTTGCATCTGCATGAGGTGTACAATTTTCGGGACAGCATTGTCTGCCTGAGATATGGAAGAGATTTTGTAACTGGAATTTTTAAATTTCAGTGCCTGACTGGGAAGTGGGCTGAGCCCTGTGCAGTGGGAGCACAGTGTGCTGGCTGTGATGATGGAGGAGCATATGGGTGGTACCTTCTTGTGCCTTGTGTTGGTTGGCTAAACCCCCCTTAGGGACATCTTAAAACTACAGAAAGTGACAGCTCTCAAGATATTGTCAATGAACTTAAGGCAGCTGTAGGTTAACCTGCAGTCTGCTTTCCAAATATCCTTCAGATAATTTTCATAGTCAAATATCTCTTCAAGATGTTCTGAAAAGTAAAGACAAAGGAAATACATTTTCAAATCCAGATTTTTGTTATTTTTGTAGCTATGAGTGAGCTAAGGGAACTGGCTGATGCATCTCAAAGTATTATTTGAGATTATTTTTGAAGTAGTTTGATTGGACATGGTTATAAACCTATCTGGGAAATAAGAATCCTATGAAGATTTCAGTTTTTATGTAGATAAATAGTACTCGATGCTGAATAACCAGTAGTACTTGGAACATTGACCCTAATCTGAAAGGTAAGTATGCTAAATAAAACTGACCTTTATTTTGAAATGAACAAGGGTGATTGCTAATAGAGAAGATGATGAATTAATTTTAACTTCTATTGAACTTGTACCTACACTATCCACAGCTGTCACAGTGATAGTCAAGCATATGGTGAAGGAGAATACCTCCTCAGGCACTTGGAGAAAAGTGGGTGGACGCAGCTATTGTATGACAGCCTTGTTAGCCCCCTCTATTTTGCTGTAGCCATTCAAACAGGGAAATTAATCATGGTGGGCTATGTCTCAATCTAGGGCTGCTGCACTGCATTCTAATTAAACACATTAGTGCTCCATCTCTAAAATCACACAGGATAATTTTTTTTAAGCCTTCAGTAGAAACTCTGTCAGGAGTAACTTGCCATGAAAACAGATATAGAACTAAAATTCAGGAAGAAATGCACATCTGGAATTGCATGGTTGGATATGCTAACATAGGATATTGCAGAAGTATTTGGGTTCTGTTCATTAGATAAATTCATAGATGAGAAGACTACTGAGGTGCAGGATTCGTAACTTTCCAAGCGTATCTTAGGAAGTCTCAAAAGTTTGCCAGGAGCTGGATGAGTGTCATGCAAAGGCTTTATAGTTACCTTGATCTGTAGACATCTTCATGTCAGTGCTGTCAGAGATAAGCCCCTAAGGTGGATAAACTATCTAATCCTGCAGCACTTCTGGACTCCACAGCTTTCCACATCACAGGTGCATATGTAAGTCATGGTCTGTTAGGTCCTTTGATCTTGGTATATGTCTGCCTTAATTTTAAAGGTTTGAAAGATTTCATTATGACTGAACACACATTACAGAGAATAGAATTATTTTTCTTCTAATTTGCCTTACAGGGTAAAACCTATATTCTTCAGAGAGCTTCCTTGCTGCTGAGACAATAAGCAATGTGTATCACAAAAGATCTCATCTCCAGAGAACAATGAATCTGTACTGCCTCACCTACTACCTATAGAAAAGGACAAATATAGGAGCTTCTTTTGGGAAATATGGATTTTTCAGGTTTTGGGTTTTTACAAAGTTAAAACCCACTGTGAATAAAAGGAAAAAGTCATTCTTTTCAGAGAAATTATGCAAAGAGAAAATGTTTACAGGCAGAATAAAGTATAAGCAATTTCAGAATGATTTGAAACTGTTTTCAAGTTAGATGGGAAACAGAATGGGTGTGAGCAGGAGAGAACACAGCACAACACATGAAGCATTAAATAAGATTTTGCAAGGGGAAAACCTTTTGGGTTGGAAGCTAGCTCTTTTTCCCTATGGGGCTTCTGAGGCTCTGTTTTGGTGGTCTGTGGAGTAGAGACTGAGCTTTGGCAAGCTGGAGAGTGGATGATGTCATTGGATGCATAACATATGCACAGAGAGCTAGTAAATGCTGTTCACACTGCAGTGTGCTGCCAGATGCGTGTACTGGAACACACTTGGAGAAATGGAAAAAACATCTTTATGAAGATACTAAAAAATGGTATAAGAATGTCCAGTACTGAGCCTGGTCTCAGCCACAGTATCTTCTGAGTACAAGTGTGCTCTGTGGGGTTTCTCACTCCTAAGCCCCAGGTTTCTGTTCTCAGGAGTAGTCCACATAGAAGGCTTATTCAGCATTTTTCTGTTGTTCAGAAGTGAGCTGTGAGAAGCTCCTATTTTACCCAGAAAGCATATCTAGATCTTTGTAGTATGAATTATTTGCAGCAGATGAGAATCAAAGGAATCCATTCACTCCAGTTTCCACTTTTATTTCCTGTTGTGAGTGGTCACACCATTACAGCAGAGGCTTCTGGTGTCAGCTGCTGTTGTCTTTACTGATGCACAGCTCCCTACAGATTAATGTGTGTATTATTTGAATCTCTTACTCAACAGTACATCACATGCAATAAAACCAAAGGTGGGGTTAAATGCATTTGTACTTCAGGGTGAAAATAAAATTTGGTTCTAAATTTTGGGGTCAAAGGACATTTGTATTCAGTACAATGTGTTTTACCTGATTGTCAAGGTACGGAGAGTTAAATTTAGTTTTGTTCCTCCTTCCTTTTTGTATGTGCTCTGAGAGATGAAAGGGAGGAGTAGAGCTTCTGAAAGGCAGTAACAGAAAGTTAGGAATTCCTTATCCAAACGGGACAGCATTTCAATCGTGAGATTTATTTTTTTTTCTGATTGGTATATTTCTGCTCTTTCGTATGCTTACTGATGATTTTTTCTGCTAAGAGGATTACTGCTAGCTAATGTTATTGTAATCTTGCTGGTCTGTGTACAAGACTATGAACAAGTCTTTAACAGTTACACCGATAAATTGCCACTCTGGAATCTTTGGAACTGTGTTGATTTTAAAAGGTTGATTTTGAAAGGTTGATTTAAGATGATTGCTCCTGAGGAATGTGTAATCTGTGACTTGTGGGGAGATTTGTATTTTACACTAGTTCAGTAAAAATCATTCTGCTGAGTTTGGACCACAACTAGGATCTGCTTCCTCCTGTTCCATCCTGTTTGGGTTGCCCAAGCACTTCTGCCATTCAAACACTAATGAATGGCAGACAGAGACACTGTGTCAGCAGTATGCATTGGTCCTTCTCAAGCTGGAGAACTAAGGAGGCACATTATGTTTGTGGCATTTTAGTAAGGAAGAGCACAGTCCTGTAAATATGACTGTGCTTGGATAGACATGACTATCCTGGACTTCAGGCCCAGGACATAAACTTTTAACAGGTGGCATCAGAAAGGAGTTTTCTTCCTCATATACAAGATACATATTTGCTCTATTCTTCATTCCGTAGAAGGAAGACCTTTAAGAGGTATGCTTCCAGATTCATCCGACAGTTTTAGTCTGTTATGTCAGAAGAATCAAGGCCGAGCAAGCTAACTGACTTATTTAAGAGGCCAGGATATCAGTGACCTAGTTATTTTGGGTCAGCTGTGGGATCACCCCTGATAATTGGTCACCTCTATAATTAATCTTTTGTAAGAAAAGAGGATAATTGCCAAACTAGATGATGTAATAAACTTCTGCTTACATCGTTTAATTGGATGGCTTAATTTTTTCTTTAAAAAGCATTTAAAATCAGTATTTTACCATCAGTAACCACTTAGGTGGATGCAGGCCGAATATTTTCCAATTTTTCAGTCTTGCAAAAAGTTCAGCTCTCACCTTTCCTGTCAGGCTTGGATGGAAATTGCTGCATGACTATTCTCCTTCTGTTGAAAAAATTTAGTATGTTTCTAAGTCTTGTGGTCTTTCATTGCTGGACACTTGAACACATTAATTAACTGGAGCATCTATGATCTGTATTTTTAAGCTGGAGCCATGGCTGGGGATGACAGCTGTCCTCGTTATTCTTAAAAACTCTCACAGCTTCATGCTGAAAAATGTCACTGCAAGTCAGGTTCTGAGTAAGTATTTTGTCATGTAGAAGTGTGCTGGCCACTGCATTGTAGAACAAAGCCAACTGAAACTTGCCTTGGTTTTGAAGTCATGATTTTGATGAGCTCTCCAAAGCTTACTGTCCAAAGTAATGAAGCTACATAAAACTGTTTCAGAAACTCTCCTCCATGGTGGTAAAATGTACTAGACTACAGCTACATCTGCTTGTCCCTTAGAGAAAACCCATGCTTGGAAAAAATCAGCTCTGAGAACTTGAGGGTGTAGGCTCCTGGATAATGAGACCTGGGCTGACAGTAGTGTCAGTAATCAGGGCAGTATAAGTTAAAACTCCAACTGGATTTGCTTCTCTAACAGCAAGTCAGATTAGATGATTGTTGTAGATCCTTTCCAACTGGAACTATTCAGTTCTGTTCTAAGAATCTTGGATGTAGCTCCTCAGAGTCCAAATTGTCCCTGCTCCAATGATTTCAGTTATGCTGTTCGGTTTTACAGTACCTCAAGGTGGTTTCCTACTTTTAAAATGGTTATCTCCAATGTGGCAATGACAAGTTATTCTTCACATTAACAGTAGCCTAAAAAAAGAGCTGTTCTTTGAACATCTTTCTGAAGATTTATCTGATTATTTTTTTTGAGACCGTGTTGACTGTGTGTCTGTAGACATTTTGTCATTGTACAGAAGCTCAGTTTATTCCTTTCTTCTGTTCTTGTAATGCTGTAACAGTGAAAAGGGCTGCTGTATAGTTTCAGCATACTGTGGTTTGGGGAGAAGATGATACTGCATATGGATGAATTGTGTCACATCTCTTATTCATACAGTCCCAACTGAATTTGTGAACAAACACAAACGAAATACCTGTTCCACATTTTACAAGAAAGTTCAGCAGTAGAACTGTCTATCATTGTAAATCAGTAAGAGAAGACACCTTAGAGAGTTATAGGTGCTGTTTCTGACAGTTACAGGATCTTTTGTTGAGTATCTTGGGGCTCAGGAGTAGGATGGCTGGTGTAACGGACCTACATTTCCACTGTGTGGAAGAGAAATTCTGAATAGACAAAACAGATCTTTTACAATACAATGGTTTTATTGTGTAACCCTTTCAGAGGAAACTAAAGAATATTTTTAAATGAAACCTTGTATTTCTTTTAGTTTAGTAAGTATGTTCTATGTCCTGAAGAGCAGGACAAATTTCATATGCAGAGTATGTCACAAAGCTTCCTCCCTCACTTCCTCTTCCAAAGAAACCTGTGAGCTCCAGAAGAGGTACTTGTTAAAGAAGTTTGTGAGGTTTTTTTCTTATCTGGTAAGTCCTGTATATTTCTGCTAGACAGATGACTGTCTTAAGACAGACACATTCTTGTTTTAAGGTGCATTTTATTGTTGGGTGCTGCTTTATGTTTGATTAGAAGTAGCAGGGGTGACCTACTGAGGTTCTCTAGTACTTGAAAAAAAAATTTCTTGCAAATTTTTTTAAGTGCTTTTAACACATGCTAATTTTGGTAACACATAAATGCCTGAGGGGAGAAGGCAAAGAGGACAGAGCCAGGCTCTTTTCAGTGGTGCCCAGGGAGAGGACCAGCGGTAAAGGGCACAAACTGAAGTGGAGGAGATGATGGAGTCTCCTTCCCTGGGCACAGACAAAAGCCACTTGGACATGGTCCTGGCAGCGGCTTGGGGTGGCCCTGCTTGAGCAGGGGGTTGGATGAAGTGACCTCCAGAGGTCCCTTCCCATCTCAGCCATCCTGGGTTTCTGTGATCTGTTGCCTACAGACAAATGCAGCCTCGCAGGTTCCCACAAAATTATCCCAAGTGCTAAAGGAAAGTATGCTTTTCTATTTTAGCTGTGTTTGGTTTCAGTCTTAAGTATGTATTTTTCAGTGAATGGTAATCGTTTAAGCTGCTGGTGGTTAAAAGGCAGGTCCTGCAGAATGGCTGGAGTTGCTTGGCAACGAATGGAGCAGGTAGGGAGGTGAGGAAGAAAGAGCAGCTTCTAAATACATGAACAACAGCATCTTCTCTGAAATCACTGGTGTGTGAAATGGGAGAGTTTCCTCAAAGACTTACAGCATTTGTGAACATTTCTTGGCATTGTGAGGGAATATGGAGAATACTGGAACATGGAATGAAATTGTGGTTGTCTTTTAATTCTGCTACCTACAGTAAAAGTATTTATTTCTAAATTCCCTGGTTCTTACTGCCAGTCTCCTCCTTTCAAGTATTTATTTGTTCTCTTCTGCACTAAGAGCCACCTGCCAGTCTTTTTAGTGTAACCAGCTGGCAGTTGATCTGTGTAACTTTTGAGTGTCGAGGAAAAAAACCTGAAGTCAGCAAGAGGTACAGAAGAATCATGGGTTTAAGGGCAAAAAACCAAAAGCTCTTAAAACTGGGTAGCACTGTTCATCTACAATTTGATGAGAGTATCCATGTATTCATAGCATAAGAAAATATGTACCCACAAAATGTGGGGAAGAAGAACCTAAGCTGATTACAAGTCTCAGATGATCTTTCTGGGAAAAAGGTATAGTCTGGGCTGCCTGGGTTTTCTCCTTGCTTAGAAAGAATCTAAATGCTGCAACTTTTGTCATGAAATTTCCTCCTTTGGTATAAACTGCTTGGCTGGAATTACAGCAATGACTGGATGTCACTCCACTTCTGTTATGGGAATGCACAGGGCCATCCTGTAATAGTTATAATCAATTAATT
The DNA here is from genome assembly GCF_003957555.1 of Calypte anna. NCBI lineage: Eukaryota > Metazoa > Chordata > Aves > Apodiformes > Trochilidae > Calypte > Calypte anna. The sequence goes on from NC_044261.1 coordinate 219,341, forward strand.
TCCAGCATGTCCAGATAATAACACTTTTCTTCCCTTAACATCTCTTCTTGGCTCTCTGTGTAGTACTGTGGGTTCTTTGAAAAAAAGTACCATAATGATTTGGGAGGTGACTGTTGTACAGTTAGTTCTACCACTAAAAAGCAATGAGTAGCGTGTTCTGAAAAATAAGGCAGTTTCAGTTCTCTGAGATAGGATATATTCCCCCTCATTGTCAAGCTGTGATCCTCTAGAACCTGACTGGGCCTGTCCCTTGGAGGACGCCAGTCCCTCTGTGTGCCCCAGCTGGCTCTGTGGTGGCATATGCAGATTCCCCCATTGTGAGGGGCAGATCAGTCATCTGATTGTCCTGGTTTGATGCACTTGTTGGATAGCTATAGGTGATTTATTTGGCTCTTTGATTTTCTCACTCAAGACAGCAGATGGTGATGGAAGTCAGCAAGGGAAGACTGGGAGAAGACCCTTCTCTGGGAAAGGACAGATAGCAAAAAGGATACTTTTTGGTAAATCTCTGCCTCCCAAGCATTACTTTGACCCACTAAGTTGACTAAGTTACACGTGTCTCCATAGCAGCAATAACTGTGCTTCCTATGGAAAAGGGAGGAAGAAGTTGTAATTAGAAACAGGTGCCAAATGCAATGTTTTCTGCTTGGAATCATGCAATGAAAGAGCTGAAGTTTCGTAAGCCAATAACAGCCACAATCAACTGTTTGGAAGCAAACACCTTCCTTTGTAAGACACAGTTAAAATTTAGGATCCAGGAAACTACAGAAATACACATTTTGCCATAAGAGTATCACATAAATATTTTACAGGCACAGCATTACATTGCTGTACCATACATGCTTCTCTTGATGAATATGGTTACTAGCCAAAAAAAATTCTGTTTGTAACTGAAACTTTCACCCTTAGGCTTATTGATCTGAAAGTTCCCCATGCCTGTCTTGCATGGTTCTGTATATAATTAGCTTTTCCCTTGCAAATAAAGGAGGATTTGCTCTGCCCTGGATGGATTTCTGTCTATTTTAGAGCAGTGTCTTAGATGTGTGCCCATGAATAATGAGTGTCATTTAATTACTTCTTGCCTGTATTTTGACACTGTTGGTCCCTGCTGCAGCTGAGTTTGAATGGTTGTTTTGTTAATAGTATACTCATTCTTATGTGGACAGAATTCTTTCTAGTTCTTCACGTGGACACCTGGAAATTATTCATGTTCTACACACATCTTGCTTGTAGAAGTGCAAGATATGGAGTATACTGGGTTTGACAGGGATGGAGTTGACTTTCTTCATAGCAGACTGTATGGTCTAATCAACCCCACTTGTTTTAGGCAAACACCACTCCAACCTAGGTTTGCTTTCTGAAGAAAGTATTTACAAATGAGTTCCTGGGAGCCAGGGAGATGAATCACAAGGAGAAATCACACAGTGCAGTGTCCTGTGTTCCTCCTGACAAGAACAGAGACCATTCCAAGAATCCATTCCTAAAGTCCTAGCCTAGGTAGCAGAACCTGGGAGAGGACTCTGCATCACAACCAGATTATCTTGTATTAACCTATTTAATCATTTCATGGTAACACTGATTGATTGGTAGCTAGGGCACCTACAGCCCACAGATAATTTGGCCTGTTTGACCACCTCCCTCCCTTGCCTCACCAGCTTCATAACTCCAGTTGCCAGTAGTAAATGCTTTAGGCCTTTTTCTTGTCTGCAGTTCCTTTCAGTTCTGCATCTGTTTGAACTAGATCATGCTGCAACACTCCAATTAGTGTTAAGTAACCAGTTTTTCTCAGCTGCTTTTGCTGTCAGGAGCAGTTTTCCAGATAAGTATATCCTTATTTTGCAAAGCCCAGTCCTTGGTTTTTTAGCCTGGATTATACCCCTGTGAAAAGAACTTTTTCTGCTTGACTAAACAAAGTATTTTCTCAAGTGATTTTCAGTCTTTTGAAGAGAGTCAGCTGCTGAGATGTGAACCCCAGGTAACCTAATAATGAAAATAATCCATGCTACTACTACACAGCACAGGGCAATCAATCTTTATTATCAAGAGAACAGGGCCAAATGCTACAGTCCAGTGGCAAAATGCAACAGGAACAAGAGGAAAATGGACCAGAAGACTAGCATAATTTGTGAAAACTTGCCCTTAGGACCTTGAATTGCTTTCCTAGCCTGCTGGATTCTCAGCCTGTGCGCTTTCTCTGATGCATGTACTGTGATAATCCTGTAACACCAGCACCATTAGCTGAACTTCATGCTTCTGTCTTCTGTTTTAAGACAGGAATGATAGATCATGTGCCCAAAGCATGTTCTTTGTGGAGGTTGGAAGTAAATTTTTATTATAGACTGCATGAGAATTTGTCATAAATTAAGATCTAGAGATAAAACAGCATTTCCCATTTCTGTTAATCTGGACAAATGAAATTATTTTTAGAGCTCCAGTGCTTTGATTACTACACTTCAAGGGACTTTCCTTCTACTAGACTAGACCAGTTTACTGAAATACTGTCTCACTTTGGAAGTTCACACCTACTTAGCAGTTGCAGTAGCTCAGATCAAGTGTGCTGTTTTTGCTCTTGAAGCAGTTGTGTGGTGCTGTGTTAAGCATGCTCTTATGAGGCAAAGCCAGAGACACAGAATCATTGTAATTAATTGAAAGCTGTTTTAATAAATTCAGAAATAAAAGAATTTGATTTTATTATGCTTCATGAATTTGGCAAGGGACTTCTTTATTAGGAGCTTGATCTGCATCCCTCCTGCTGTGTTGTTAATTGTTAAACTGCTGGCATCTCAGACCACCAGTCAGTCCCACGAGCTCACAGGAAGGTCTGCATCCTAAGATCAAGTCATCACTCCAAATCATTATGTGCCTGCTGTTCTCTGCTTCCAGTATATGCGATTGCTTCTGGGTGATACACTTTGGTCGAGTAGAGAGAATTTAAAGGTGTAAAAGATATTAGAACTTAAGCCATTAAAAATTAAGGGTTATGCAAGAGAGGAGATAGTGCATCGAATAATTCTAGGTTTTTGACAAAGTTTAACTTGAAAAAGACACTTTCAGATTTTTTTCATTGTGTTTTGCATCGTGTTGTAAGATTGAGAACAAAAGAGAAATTCTACTGCATTTTCTTTAATCTTAAAGAATTCAGGTAACTCTCTGACTTTGAAATTCGGGGTGAATTATGTTTGCTGTTTCCTTCAGATACCAGGCAGGCGTCTATAGTGCCTTTATGCTGGATAACGTCTGCGGTTTCGAAAGCAGTGGCAACATTTTTTCTTGTTTCAACAGCAGCAAGTTTAAGTGTAGCAGAAATGCCGATCACTGAGAATGAGAGTTGGGGGTGAGCAGCTCGTCCCCCTTGGTGACAGGTGTATCCGCGCAGCCCCCGCTTCCCTGCTTCTGGTGCCTCTCTTTACTCGGGGAGGGGTTCAGAACCTCCCGTTGATCCTCTCAGAAATGCAGTTTTTGCCATCCTGAGGTACCCGAAGCTTTCCCCGGCACACGGCAGTGCGGTCGTACTGGGCCCAGCGGTTTCGCCCTGGCCTCTGCCGCTCGAGGCGCCCCGGGCTGCTGATCCTGGCTGTAAATTGACGGGAACGGGCGGGTTCCGGGGCACGGGCGGTGCTGCCGCTGTCCCGTGAGGACGCGGGCCCGACACACCGCCGCTCTCGGGGGCGGCACCGGCGCCTCTGGCGGGCGGGGCGGGGGGCGGTGGCTGGGCCCGGGGCGGGGCGGGCCCGGGGGCTCCCGGCGGCGGGCGGGCGGGCTCTGCCGGTGCCCACGCCCCTCCCCTGCCTCCGTGCGCGGCTGAGCGGAGCGGCGGGGCCGGGCCGTGTCTGGCCCCACAGTCGGCGCAGGGCGGCCGCGCACGATGCGCCCGGGAGCTGCGGCTCCCCGCGGGCCGCGGGCGTGAGCAGCGCCGGCACTGGCGGGGCCTGGCGGGGCCGTCGGCCGAGGCGAGCCCCGCTCCCATGGCCCCCGCGGCGGGGCCGGCTCCTCTCCCGCGGGCGCGGCGGGGCGCGGCGCGGGCCTGGCGGCCGGGCCGGGCAGCATGACCACCGGCTGCAGCCCCGCTGCGCTCGCCGCCAGCACCCAAGCGCGACCTTGATGCTCCACGTCCCCGCTCTACAAATATGATGAAATGGCAGCCCCGGAAGAAGGTGGGTGGCTCGACGGGGAAGGCCCGCGGCTGGCTGTCCCGGCCCTCGTCCCGCTCCCTGTCCTTTCCCGGCGGGGCCGCCGCGGCCGAGGCGTCGCGAACTTTTCTTCTCCGTGCGGCGGAGGCAGCTGCCGGGACGCGGCGGGGAAGGGGCGCAGGGTTCCGGGCCGTTTCCTAATATGGCTGCGGGGCTGGAGCGGCCTGCGCGGGGCTTGGCCGAGGCCGTGTGGAGGGACCGTGCGGGCCCGCGGTGTCTCGGCGCCTGGCGGGTTCCTCTGCTTCCAGCAGTCTTGGCAGTGGTTTTTATTGACATTCTTTTAAGGGAAAATCTAGCGAAGTGCGTGTGCTGTGCCTCCCCTCCTCAGCAGTGACCTCTTGCCCCTGGCAGCTGTAGACCACTATACTTTTTATTTTCTCCCCCATACACCGCCCCCCTCTGTTGTTTTTTTGTTGTTGTTGTTGTTTTGGTTTGGTTTTTCTTCTTTTTTTTTTTTTTCTTCTGGAAAAAGCTGCTTGGACCAGCACAGCTCTTTCTTTCTTTCTTTGTAGCACGATGTGTGATACTTTGTTTTATATCAGGAAAGAAGTGGAAATCGTATATGAAATGCAGGAGAGTGTCTCCAGCTTTGGGTGCTGGAGGTAGAAAATAACTGCTTCAGGAGCCTGGATTGCCACTGCAGCTCGGGGTTATTGTCAGGCTTTGGTGTCACTGATTCCTCATCTCCTTTCAGCTGTTCTGATGCTTTTCCTTTCTTTTTTTTTCTTTTTTCTTTTTTTTTTTTTTTTTTGTTTCAAACAGGCAATTCCTTTAGTGAAGGAAGTTCTGATTTCAAGTCATTGTGTCATCAGCAAATTATGAAAATAGGTGAAAGGGCAAGATCCATGAGGATATATGTGCATTTTTCAAGCCCCTCTGTGCCTCCTTTCAAACTGGTTTTAAGATGTCTACACACTACAGGTTTTTAAATGTCTGCTTTTACTATTTTCAACTGAATGTGCAGTCACTCCTGTGGTTATGCCTATGGAAACCCCTCCAGGACATGGTTACTGCAGTATCGACTGAACCACTGAAATATTATTCTTGGCTGCTGGCTGGACTCCACAGCTCTGGAAGACTCTGTTTGGAGTGTCAGGATTCACTCTGCAGTATTGGCTCACTCACTTGTGCTTAAATCACAATGTCAGATAGTTATTTCTTTCCCTGCATTGTTGTCTGTCCAAATTGAGTTGATTTGGGGCAACCAAATTCGATTGTATAGAGTGTACAGAAGATGGCTGAATTCATCTGAACTGTCAAATGCCTTACTTGTTGGAGCAAAAAATAATTCCTCCTCCTGCATTGATGTGATGGAAACTATGTTCATATTGGAATAGGTTTTGTTTTCAACTGTAGTACCAGTTAAATCTCAGCAGAGGTTATTTTGTCAGTGTTGCCAGCACACTCATGTGAGTGTAGCCAGGATTTCTTCTGGCCTGGCCTGAGTGCCTTTGTAGTGTTGCAGTTGTGCTTTGCAGAGCAGTTTCAAGAAAATGAGTCATGCAGGCTGCTTGAGAAGACAGTGTTCTTAATGGGACACAAAATGAGGCAGTATGGTAACTAGTGTTCCTCTAGCCCTTGGTCATTTATGACAGTTGTTTCTGAAAGTAACTCCTTCAAAGTGATTTGCCTGCCTTGTTCCTCTTAAAATACCCAAATATGAGAACTGTCAGTTCAAAAGCTGAATATGTGTGCTGTATTGAATTAGGAGTCTTGTATTTATTTGATTTGCGCTCCTGTTCTTTGCTTTACCCACTTTTAAAATTATTAAATGTTTAAGGTGTTTTGTTCATCGAGGGATTTTTGCTTTTACAGCTGTTGAACTGCACAGTATAGGATTGCATGCAGTTTATTAGTCCTGTGTGTAAACCTAGAGTAAGCTCCTTTGTTTGGTGATGCTGAGGTACAGCTAGCTATTGTAGTGCATAAGGCATTATCTTGCCTTCAGTTAACAAAAAAGGTTGCATGTGACTGGAATATTTTTTTCTGTCGTAAACCATATATGTCTTCCTAAGTCTGAAAAATTGCTGTTTATTGCTAATTTTTTTCCACAAGCACCAGAACAAGCTGACTCTTCTCCTGTGGATGCCTGTTACTTGCCTTTGACTCTGTTTCCCTTCAGGTTCCCCCCTGTGTCTTTGTCTAGCAGGTGGCCGGGTCAGAGGAAGGTTCATGTTGGTGGCCTGGGTAGCCACTGCCACTGGAGTGTTTTTATCTGGCAAGTCCCATGATCCTAGAAGCCATTGGAGCTGGGTTGGGCAAACAGGAGGACTGCCAGTGTGTCATGTAAGCCTGTTTCCTTGGGAAGCCAGGCTAAAATTCAAGCAGAAGATGCCCAGTACACTAGGGTGAGCTCAACTATACCAACACACTCTCAGGAGGCCAGAAATGAAATTATACATGGTATGGTTACAGATACGGCTGATGTGTTGTACTGATTATATTATTTGAAAAGCATAAAATTAACCATGTTAATCTGCTGAGTGGCTCAGGCTGCAGGAGTTACATCTTTCTTTCCAGTCTGTTCCTTATTACACCCATTGGAAACAATGAAATATCATTTCATGACCTTAGTCCTCAGCACTGGTGGTTGTGTGGCCTGTTAGGCAGCAGTGCTGTTGGGAAGGTGGGGTGGATGCAGTCAGTATTGTGTTGCCTGTGTAATGTCACAGGTTATAGAGCTCTTTCCACAGGGAATGGAATGGGCTGGTTCCCAGGCAGGCTTCTTGTGTGAAAGTAATCTTTTCCCTCTGTGTTGCATGAGGAAATGAGTTGTGCTGCAGAATAGAAAGACTGAGAAATACTTGCAAGGCAGTGATAATTTCTGCCAAGGAACCATGAGCTCAGCTGACCCTTGGTTCCTTTCTCTACAGATCTGTAGGTTAGAGATGATAGTGCGGTCAGTTGTATCAGGATTTACTGTTGTAATCAAAGCAAGTGCTTTGATTTTCCAGGCTGGAAAACCAAACTTGTTTTGTTTGGAATTCTGCTCATAGTAGGTGAAATTAAGGAGATTGATTCTTCTTCCCCATATCCTCTTTTTTTTTTTTTTTTTTTTTTAATTCCTCCTTCCCCATCTCTACATCTTTCCTCAGTTTTATAACTGGCATTTATCACAGAGTACTGAAATTTAAAAGCATTCACACTAAGCTTTTCTATCTCATATTTCTAGAGAGATTTTAAAATCTAAATTTACCCTTTTTTATGCTTAAATAAACAAAAATGGATAGTATTCCTGACCTGCTGAATATTTCAGATCTTTTCCATTTAAGGCCATACAGTACTTGGCTCTGGAATGGTGTTGTTCCTGAACTCGTAGCAATCTGAGCTGGTAATCTATCTGTCTGCAGGGTGATGGAGCTCCTGAAGCTGTTGGGTGGAAGGAGATGAGTGCTCTGTGCTACACCAACTACCAACGACAGGGCTTTGCTTTTGGGCTTCTCAGGATAGATGCTATCTCCAAACCTTTAGAAGCTACCTTTGCAGGAGGCCTGGTGGAAGGTGGTGGCCTGGTGGTGGGTTGGCTGATTTGTTTGTTGGGGTTTTTTTATGTTTGTAGTTTTGAAGGAGAAAGCCTGAAGAGGAGGCTAAAAGATCTTACTGTATGAGCAGAAGGAGGTAGCTAAGGAGAGAGTGAAGAGGAAACTGAGATGAAATTGTCAAATGCAGCGCATTACCCAAAATTTTAAGTATATGATAGAGTTTCTAGATCTTCTCTTGACAGACTTTCAGTCTTGTGGGTGTAATAAGATGATGTGATGCCTGCTTAGTTTTATGAACTCGCTCTCCATACCAAAGACCCAGTGATTTTTGAGGGAACATGCCCCAAACATTATAATTTTCATAGAATCATAGAATCATAGAATAGGCTGGGTTGGAAGGGACCTCAGAGATCATCGAGTCCAACCCTTGATCAGCTACCGCCACAGTCACTAGACCATGGCACTGAGTGCCATATCGAGTCGCTTTTTAAATGTCTCCAGGGACGAAGAGTCCACCACCTCCCCAGGCAGCCCGTTCCAATGTCTGATCACCCTTTCCGTGAAAAAATTCTTTCTAATATCCAATCTGAACTTCCCCCGGCACAATTTAAGACCATGCCCTCTTGTCTTATTGAGAGTTGCCTGGGAAAAGAGACCAACCCCTGCCTGGCTCCATCCTCCTTTCAGGTAGTTGTAGAGAGCAATGAGGTCTCCCCTGAGCCTCCTCTTCCTCAGGCTGAACAGCCCCAGCTCCCTCAGCCTCTCCTCATAGGATCTGTGTTCGAGTCCCTTCACCAGCTTGGTTGCCCTCCTTTGGACCTGTTCAAGGACCTCAATATCCTTCTTGAACTGAGGGGCCCAAAACTGAACACAGTACTCAAGGTGTGGCCTTACCAGGGCTGAGTATAGGGGCAGAATCACCTCCTTGGACCTGCTGGTGACGCTGTTTCTGATACATGCCAGGATGCCATTGGCCTTCTTGGCCACCTGGGCACACTGCTGGCTCATGTTCAGCTTCCTGTCAATCCAGACTCCCAGGTCCCTTTCTGCCTGGCTGCTCTCCAACCACTCTGTCCCCAGCTTGTAGCGCTGCATAGGGTTGTTGTGGCCAAAGTGGAGGACCCGGCACTTGGCCTTGTTGAAGCTCATGCCATTGGAGTCAGCCCATCTCTCCAGTCTGTCCAGGTCCCTCTGCAGAGCCCTCCTGCCTTCCAGCTGATCAACACTTCTCCCCAGCTTGGTGTCATCGGCAAACTTGCTGATGATGGACTCAATCCCCTCATCCAAGTCATCAATGAAGATATTGAACAGGACTGGGCCCAGCACTGATCCCTGGGGGACACCGCTGGTGACCGGCCGCCAACTGGAAGCAGCCCCATTCAGCACCACTCTCTGGGCCCGGCCCTCCAGCCAGTTCCTAACCCAGTGCAGAGTACGCTTGTCCAAGCTGTGGGCAGCCAGCTTTCTCAGGAGGATGCTGTGGGAGACGGTGTCGAAGGCCTTGCTGAAGTCCAGATAGACCACATCCACAGCCTTCCCCTCATCCACCAGGCGGGTCACCTGATCATAAAAGGAGATCAGGTTGGTCAGACAGGACCTGCCCTTCCTAAACCCATGCTGGCTGGGTCTGATCCCCTGTCCATCCTGCAGGTGCTGTGTGATTGCCCCCAGGATGATCTGCTCCATAACCCTGCCAGGCACTGAGGTCAGGCTGACAGGCCTGTAGTTTCCCGGGTCTTCCTTCCGGCCCTTCTTGTGGATTGGCGTGACATTCGCCAACTTCCAGTCATCTGGGATGTCCCCAGTGAGCCAGGACTTCTGGTAGATGATAGAGAGAGGCTTGGCGAGCTCTTCTGCCAACTCTCTCATCACCTTTGGATGGAGTTCATCTGGTCCCATAGACTTGTGGGGATCCAAGCAGCCCAGTAGATCACTGACAGTTTCCTTCTGGATTGCAGGGAGAGTGTTTAGATTCTTGTCTCCTATAGGCTCCAGAAGCCAGCTGTCATCAGGATAGCCCGTTTTACTGTTAAAAACTGAGGCAAAGAAAGTGTTAAATACCTCAGCCTTTTCTTCATCTTTGACAATTACATTCCCGTCCATGTCCATTAAAGAATGAATGTTTTCCTTGCCCCTCCTTTTGCTACTGATGTATCTGTAGAAGGACTTCTTGTTATCCTTCACAGAGGTGGCGAGATTTAGTTCAAGTTGTGCCTTTGTGTCTCTAATTTTTTTCCTACATAACTTAACTGTATTCCTGAATTCCTCTTGAGTAGATAACCCTTTTTTCCATAACCGGTAGGCCCTCTTCTTAATCCTAATTTCCTTCAAAGTCTCTCTGTTGAGCCAGAGTGGTCGTCTTCCCCGCCGGCTCGCCTTTCGGCACACCGGGATAGCCTGCTCCTGAGCTTTCAAAACTTGCTCTTTGAAGAATGCCCATCCCTCCTTGACCCCTTTGTTTTCAAGGGCTGTTTCCCAGGATATGCTCCGGACTAGTCTTCTGAAAAGGCCAAAATCTGCCCTCCGGAAGTCTAATGTAGAGGTTTTATTGACAACCCTCCTTGTGTCCCTGATTATTGAGAACTCTATTATTTCGTGATCACTAAGTCCCAGACGCCCTCCGACCACCACATCCCTCACCAGCCCCTCTCTGTTTGTAAAGAGTAGATCAAGTGGGGCTCCATCCCTGGTAGGCTCATTTACCAGCTGCATCAGGAAATTATCCTCAATACACTCTAGGAATCTCCTAGACTGCCTCCTCTCTGCTGTGTGGAATTCCCAGCAGATGTCCGGCAGGTTAAAGTCACCCACGAGAATAAGGGACGACGATTTTGAAACATGTGCCAGCTGCTTGTAGAAGAGTTCATCACCCTCATCCTCCTGGTTGGGTGGTCTGTAACAGACTCCCACCACAGTATCAGTCTTGTTGGCCTTCCCCCTGATTCTTACCCACAGGCACTCCACCTTATTATCACCTACTTCAATTTCTGTGGAGTCAAGAGACTCTCTAACATACAGGGCTACCCCTCCACCTCTTCTACCCTGTCTGTCCTTTCTGAAGAGCCTGTAGCCACCCATTGCAGCACTCCAGTCATGGGAGTCATCCCACCACGTTTCCGTGATAGCGACTACATCATATCTTTCCTGCTGCACGGTGGCTTCCAGCTCATCCTGTTTGTTGCCCATGCTGCGTGCATTGGTGTACATGCATTTCAGCTGGGCTGATTTGTCCCTTAACTTGCGCTGTCCACCCTTGGGCTCCTTTCCGGAGGACCTTGTTTCAACCCCTTCCCCCTTCGAACCTAGTTTAAAGCCCTCCTTATTAGACCCGCCAGCTTGATTCTATGATTCTATGATTCTATGATTCTATGATTTGTTTCTCCTCTTCTCTTCTCTGCATGTACTTTTAAAAGTCTGTATCTTTTAGGCTTTCATAGTAACTTAATGGTAGGCTCATCAGATAGGGATTGGTGATTCCTGATGTTATTGTCAGAGATGGATGCCTGTCTCGGCAAAGCAGAACTGTGGGTTAATCAGTTTGATGACAGCATACAATTCACCAAGAAACAATTCCTCCTGTATTTCATAAATAGAGCATTTGATAGGAACACTCTTTGTGAGAGTGTGCTGTACTGGAGAATTTCAGAGTAAAAGATAATTACTTGTAACTATGTAAATTTCTGCTAGGGAAGTTGTCTTTCCCCTTAAGACACAGAATTGCTCTAGTTGCAACATTTGAATCCTTTTAGGAGATTAGTGCAGTCTTACTTTATTAACGTGAATGCTCTTTGTAACCTGGTATATCTGAACCCACCCTTTTAATCCTGCTCATCCATTTGCATTTCTACTAAAAGTTAGTTTGATTTAAAAGAAAAATAATGATGTGCAAAACTTCTCTCTTAAACTGTGTTATTTCAAGAGCTGATAAAAGAAGTTAAAAATGAGCATACAGAAGCACAACAGGAGAGTTAGATGTGAGTGAAGGTAAAAGGAGAGGATGTGATACTCAGCAAAAGTAAGAACCTATAGCAGAGCTGTGATGTGTGCATTGTACATGTCTGTTCTGTTAGTTGTGGATGCCAAGTCCAAGTAACACTTAATGTGTGAACAAGAAGCCTTTTCAGTGCAGGACAAACTGCAGAAGATCATAAAGTAAACAAATGGAGCTGCTTGTCTTGAAAAGTCTTGGTAAATTTTGGTGTAGAAAGAGCTGAGAAATTAATTTGAAATAATGCTTAACTTCTCTCTGGGATTTTCTGAGATTGTATCAAGGCTGCTCAAATTAAAGGAGGAAGAAAACATCTTCCTTTCAGGAAATAAAGTAGCTCCTTCAGTAAGTATTCCTGTCCAGCTCCTGTTCTCTTTAGTATGCCACCAGTTATTAGCAATGCAATAAGGAATAGATATCTTAGGTTGTATGAAAAGCAGATTGAGCTATAGGGTATTTTGCAGTGAAGAAATGTGTTTGAAAGTGAGCCAAAAGCTGACGTTTCCCTTTTCATCCATTAAAAAAGTTCATTAACACTGTCAATCAGCAGACTTCAGAGGTTAGGCAAATACAGTCAGTATCTGCCAATAAAATCAAAGATGTGTTAAATCTTGGTATCAAAGTTACATTAAAAAGATAAATTTGCCATATGAGCATAAGCCCCAGCTGTGCTTCAGCTCTCCCTGAGTACCTGAATCTTGGAAATCCTCAGCATTCCCACTGCTGGGAGCAGCATGGCCGGCTCTGTGGGGCTGGGAGGAGAGCCAGCATTCCTCTGTCCTGTTTTCCTGTGCCAGTGAAGGTGAGTGAGGCCACTGGAACTGTCAGAACTTGCAGTGTTGGGTCACAGCGTGTCACACATCTGAATGCAGGTGGTTGTATAAGGATGAGTTTTTTGAGTACAGGTGTCACTTTTATAATTTTCTTAAACATTTATGCTGTACTTCGTGTGCCTGGCAGAAATTAAAAGCATTTTGTGGGGTCTGTATGTTGCTTGTTAACTAGCATTATCTTCTGAGCAATTAGCAGCAATTTCAGCACAGCAGTCTCAGCTAAAATATAACTTGTAACCATGTCTTCAGGTGAAAGTGTTTGCCGAACCCAGTGATCTCCATATTATCCATCTACTCAAATTCCCTACAAGCTAGTGAAGAACTTCTGGGGTAGCTGTGATTCTTTAGTGGTTCTGAATTTGCACAGCAACTTTGGGGGTGTGTTGGGGGTTCGGGATGGCAAATACTACCACCTAGTCAGGATGCTATAGAGAGCTCTGCCTTTTTTTGAGTCTTTTTTGATTTTGGCTTTGAAACTAAGCTCTTTTTTTGTCCTGCTTGAGGGATAAGACATCAAGATTTTATTAAATGAAACTGTAAACATCTACAGCACTTTGAGTTATAAGCAATTCAGCTGTTTTAAATGTAAATGGTGTAGTATTATAGCCTTGATTTGTTATAGCTTCCTAATTCTGCCTGCCTCAGCACTTTCTTGGCAGTTAATTGCTTCATGGCTTAGAGAAGTATTCCATAAGCTGCTGAAGACAGCTTTGCTAAAGTCTGACATGCTTTCTTCCTTGGTTACTTAGCAAATGGGTGCTTGGGATAATTAGTAAGGATGTGCTCTGGTGGCCCTGTTACTGTTTTAAGCAGCCCTTTTCTGATTAAGTCCTCTGTCCCCAAAGTTCGGAGATTTGTTGTGTAGAATGTGGATGTGTGCAGGGATAAGAATGAATAGAGCTGTGTTTCAGCAGGTGAAGAATTGTAGAGAAAGACTTAGTATTTTGCAGGTTCCTTTGATGCTCAGTGTAATGAATCTTGTCACAAGCAGGGCATTCTATTCATGTCCTCTCCTGACATGACATGATGAAACAACTGAGAATTGACAGTTTGGATTACAAGGCATGATCCTTGTTGGCACTGTTATTCACAGCAGAGGTCTTCCCTAGGAGGATGTTTTGTCTGCAGTGTCAGATTGCAGCAACAGGCATGGTTCCTGACCCACAGCTATGCAGAGCTGACAGGACTGAACAAAGTGGCCTTTTTAACAGAAGCTATTTGGGCCTGAAGGCAGTGCAAAGTTTGTGCTCACAGCCCCTGTCTTGGTGTTTAGCACTTCTGCTGATTGCACAAAAAAGGGTCCAGTGTGGAGATCCTACCATGTGCTCAGATGCTGAAGAGTTTGTATTGTGAAGTTGGTTGCCACGTAACAGTGGTCTCCTGAGATAAGGCAGAACAAGGGCTCATGGCTGAAAGTTTTGTTTCAAATAGAAAAATTCAATTTTTAGCCATAAAGAAGTATTTAAACAAGTTCTATAGAGATGCGGCTTGTTCTTCTGTGCTCAGCAGCTTTTCACCAAGAGTGTGTTTCTAGAAAGCCTGAAAATCAGCTGAAAAAGGTCTGAAAGGCTGGTATGTGTTCCTGTGACTGGCACCCAGGGGATGAACGTGGACCAAAGCATCATCTGTTCTGCAGCAGAGCAGGGAAGGTAACGTTGGCAGCTGTGTTGTATGGGTCCAGGAGCCAGCTGGTGTGGGGCAGCACCTTACTGAGGTCAGCCTTGTGCTTCACTGCTCTGGTGATCAATAACCACTTTGTATGAGAAGAGAATCTTGTATCTGATAAAGCAGTAAAGAAGGAAGGCAGGGTAAATTCAAGATCCAGCAGGCATAACATCCTTTAGTTATGTGTGAAAAGTGCAAGGTACTATATTACTATTTTATTCCAGTTTGTACATTATAGTGTAATAATTCTCATCAGTGTCAGGGTATGGATTATTATGGAATTTCATATGTGGCTTGTGGATTAAGCTGCATTCTTTGTCAGGGTGACTATTGTCCTAGTACTCCTAAATCTGCATTGTGAAAGAAGTGGACCCCTGGCATCTTGAGCATTTCTTTCTCATTTCTGTGGTTCAGCATCCCTCTGAGTAGGCCATCTTTGGGCTCTCACAATCTAGCTGTATACATGGCTTTAAAAAGCAGGAAGTGGTAAACACTGAACAACGGGTGAAGTCTGGGGAGTTTCTCTGCATAGTAGGCTGTCTGATGTGAAATAATGCATTAGAGAGAAATTTTCCTAAGGGAAATTAGACTGAGAGACACAGATGGACCATGTGTCTCTGTCTCCTTGAGAAGGCATGTCTTCTGGGGCATAATTAAAATTCTTTCCAATTATTCTCACACCGAATGGATAATTCTGACAGTTGAATGACAAGCATATATGCAGACTAGAAAAGGCATACTGGGTGCTTCTGGTTTTCTGACTGAAACTTTTTCATGAGCTGAATTCATTGTTATTTTGATAGAGACATGAAGTTGAATCTCCCATTCTAGACGCTGACTTTTTTTAATCCTGCTTCCTGTTCTATGTGGCAACCTCTTACTAGCTCAGACTTCCCTCCCAGGTCCCACACAGTGGTTTTGGTACATCATGTCTGTGGCAGCTGAACCTAAGGTGATAGGATGGTTATGGCACATCCTGCTTAGTTTAGGGAGCAGGTATGTGGCTTCTGATGTGGCAAGAGAGCTAAGGCTCTGTTAGGCTTGGCGCAGAACCTTTGGCTGAATGAGTCAGTGTCCTGTTTGCTTAGAGTATCTGAACCCTTGAGGCTTAAAAAACTGATGACCTGCCAGGTACAACATTTATATTTCTCAAGTAGGTTAGTAGATTTTCTAGTTTTAATCTTATCCTGATAATTATCTCAGCATCGACTGATTATTGCTTTTATTCCCAGAAGAAGCTAAAACTAGGATTGCCCTATTACAGATGTTCATGTTAGCTGCATTAGCCTGTACTGTCTTCGTAGACATGTGCTTCACTGCAGCATGTGTCCCCAGATCTTGTGGGTATCTCCGGAGACATTATTGGCAAGATTATTAGAACCTTTACAGTCCTGCTGGTGGCTGACCTATCAACTTCTCTGCAAAATCTGGGGCTTCCACAGTAAATCCTAGAAAGCCTGGACCCAACACCAAGGTAACCTCCACCATGTACACAGATGTACTTTGGAGCCCAGGATATGTCTAACACCATTTATACCAGGTGTCAAAATGAGAATTACCTTAGTTTCAGGCCTGCCCTGTGCCAGGGGCTACCCCCCACTCACCTCTGTTGGCTGCGCTCTGACTCAGTGTATCTCGCTTAATCCATTTGTCTAATGCAAGTTCCAGTGGAACCCTGAGCATTTCCTTCTGTGATAGTTAAGTTCATTGGCAAATTATGTTCTCATTGGGACAGCACTGAATGCTTTGAGGTGTTCAGCCCAGACTTGTTTGACAATTGGGATGCAGACAGCACTGAAGCTCTTGACTTGTGCAAAAGGTTGCTTAAAGCTGCATTAAAATCACTTGTCCCTGAATCATCTAAGCCTGCTGGAGGGCTTCTTATCCGTGTGTTTTTAGTCTACAGCCCTACACCTGTTTTTTCTCTATTCTGCCTCCACATGCAGGGGAAGATCTGAAGCTCATGAACTGGCTTTGTCATGGACTGAGTTCCAGAGGAGTTTTCATTTCTCTTTATCTCAAGCCTACCCTCTCAAAAGGCAGAGAGCCAGATGCTGCAGCTGGTGCCTTTACTGGCAGCTCCCTGCTGCCATGGAGACAGCGTCACCCATGGGCATTAAACTGGCGCTGCTGCCCGTCCTGTCGCTCTGCTTTCCTCAGCGTTTTTCTTGGTTGAATCCTGCTTTGATGAATTCCTTCTCCACTGTGCTTTTAGCACAGACCCTTGTGCCCTCCCAGGCATGTAGCTGCTGAATGGAAAGCTTTGTGTCCCAACAGAAGCTGACTCTGTCTTACTTTGATACCTTTTAATCATCAAAATGTGGCATTTTGAGCTGTTTCTGCCATCTGTTTTTTCTATAAGGCTTCTCCTGGCTTTCATATGATGTGTGAGAGAGCAGGAGATCTGCATCCTACCCACAGAGAAGAAGTGGGGGTGTGCAGATAGGATCCAGCTGTGCGAGAGTAACTGATCAGAGTACATGTAATTCTGATATGATGAGGGACCCTCTGTATTCTCTGTCCATAAAATAGGGTGTTGTCTGCAACGCACAGTGTCCTGTGGGTTCTAATAAAGGTACCTTCCTTAATGAGAAACTTATTCTCTTAAGTGTAGTGAAGAATATACTAATCAGGCAGCACATCTGTGGAAAGAATTTAAAGGGTATTTACTTACTAGTTGTCAAATTAGAATAAATTTTTCGCAGTTTATTTATGTGCTCTGTAGAAAATGCACTAAGTTAAATCGTCTAAAATATTGAGGACTGCTATGTAGCAAAGAGTATAGAAGGAATTAGAAGGATCAGCAGAGGAGCTGGATGAACATTTTGACTCACATAAAAGATAGGAGAGGACTGTAATCCTCTGGGTGTCATGAATGGTGAACTATAAGCATGAAAATATCACTGAGACAGACTGTTCTGTTGGAAAGTTGGAACCATGGCAGGTTCGTTGTGTCCCTTCTGGTGAAGCAGATGCAGTCTCAAAGCTCTGGCTATCTAGTTCTGGAATGGTGGTAGCAATGCCTTGTGCTGCTCTATCTGCAGTGCCTCTGGGTGCCCAGAATGGCTTAGTGTTGAATTTTCTGGTGGTGGTAAGAATTTGGATTTTGCTGTAGTTCACATGGATATGGGTCCAGAGCTAATGGATTTCTAATGAGGAAGAAATTAATGTAGAATAGTTGGAAGAATCCTTAAGCAAAGCAGAAATACTGTGCAAGGTTAGAGTCCTTCATTTGATGGCTTAGAGTTATCTTTTGTTTTGTACTGTCTTCTTCAAAGCATCCAGCAGAGAACTGTGGCTGTCTCCTAAACATGGCTTGTACTCACCTGAAGTCTTCATGGTTGTGTAAGTGCTGATCAGGTCATAATTTTAATTTTCACTTCAGCTTCTGGCATCTCTAGTGTTTGTGAAGCAATTCTTTCTTTGTTTCAGTATCACAGTGCAATGCATGGTGGCTGATGATAGTCTTACACATGGAGCTTGTGAAGTCTCTGCATTAGTTTGCTCACATTTGTGCAAATGTGGAGCCAAAAGCTTCTTCTTTCAGAGGATTAGAACCCCATCATTACTGGAAGGAGTTCAGAGAAGAGTGAAAACAGTGATTAGGGGCCTGGAGGGACTGAAGCATGAAGACAGATCAAAAGGGCTGAATCTGTGTCGTTTGGATAAGTAACAGTGAAATGGAAACATGAAATCTGTGATTACTGAATGTGTATAAATAGGGAAGGGTTGAGGAGAGATTATTCAAGGAGGGATGATGGGGGAAACAGGATTATATTAACAAGGGGGAAACAGCTGTTAGATTAGGGAAATTTCCCAACAATAAGATAAATTAGGATACTTAATTATCTGTTGGTACAAATCCAATGAGTTAAGCTACTGCTTTTTAATTGACTGATGAATCCACATAAAATGTTCTGGAATGAGGTGGTAGTGTAAAACTAAGATTGGCATGAAAATGACTCTGTGGTCTTGGTGGCCATGTCTACAAGGTCTAGCATCTGATTCAGGTGGAACTTTCTGGACAGAGCAGCAGGTAGGAGATTGAGCATCACTTAAATAGTTATGCTTTGAAGCAGCATTTCCTTTGGGAACGATTGTGTGAAAGGTCAAAGGGGAGATAATTAAAATTTAAATCTTCACACTTTTTAATTTTTTAAATGAGACTGTGTTACTGAAGAACAAACATTTGCAGCTAGTCAAATCTCTTATTTGTCTGCTGCATCCTGGTCTAGGGTAGATTGAGCAATGAGAGATTGTGGCTTTAGAATGCGTGTGTGTTGTGAAATGCCTATGAGATGACTGCACTCACTGTGTCTAGAGCTGATGTTCTTACTGGGGATGCGGTGGCTGTTGGCTATTTTTCCACTGGATTTCTAGACCAAATCTCCCAGTTGTTTATGAAACACATAATCACAAAATCACATGTCAGTGTCACTGTTAGAAAAGCTACTTTTCTAGGCTTTCCATCTTCCCAGAGGAAAATCTATTGTATGAGAAGTCTGCCTAGTTACTGCTCTGGTCTTAGTGTAGGACAGCAGTCCCTCTGGCTAGCAAGAAATCAGTCTTATGGTGAGCACACTTTTCTAGACAGTAAATTTTTCAGGACTTCTCTTAAAAGATTTGTTTATTTTGGTTTTCCTTTGGAGTAACTTCTGACACTGTGTCAGAATACAAATACCAAGATGATCCTCAAAATAATTTTATCACAGACTTAAGAGGCTCTGGGTTCAAAGTGGTTGTCCTGGAAAGATTGTTAGAGGATTTCCTGACTTACTAATGTTCATTTGACTTATTTTCTGATTAAAGGCTCTTGTCATGTGGCCCAGCTTTCAAAGAGTGAATGTGTGTTTGTGTGCAGTTTTTCCACAGTAGTGTAAACATGTGCAGGGTCTGTGGCTCCTATTGAGGAATGGCTCTAGTGTGTTTCTTATCAAATGGTAATTTTTTCTACATATAAAATGAGAACCTCTGATAGTGAATGAAATATTTATAGCAACTGTGTATATTGTTTTTAGTCTGTGGGGATCAGTATTCATTCATGACAGGTCCTGGGTCCTCCCTCTATTTGTACGCACAGATTGATCAGGAAAAGCCTGCAGAATTGTGCACTCCTGAATGTGTTGGTTGAGGAGTACCTTGTAGCAGTGAATAATTTCCAACGCTGCCCTGCTGCTGCAGACCTCATTGCACAGAGTTATTAATAGTCAAAGAATTCCTTTAAAACCAAACAGATTTAACAATCTTGCAGTGGTTCTTATCTTTATTACTTTGCTAATTACATTGCACTTACTAGCAAACTATTGTTTCTGCATTCTTCTGTGAGGGAAAAAGAAGTGTGATAAAGAATGATACGTTTTTATCCTTGCCAGTACCACGAAGGTGGGCACTGTAGGACTGACAGCAATGCTAATATCTGAGCGCAGAGGAGTTTACTGCAGTGACCTTCTGCTACCTGGGTCCCTGGTCTGCAGTTGTAGCTGGGGATTCGAATTTGATGAGCACGTGGCAGGTCTGGCTCCCTGCAACACTCAGGCTCTCCATCTTCCTGACAAGAAGGGCCACGGTTAAGCTGTTGCTCCTGAGGGAGTTAAGTGCTACACTTCCAGTTCTTGTCTTTGCCTGTGCAGAAGGATGGAAAACACAGGGGAAAAGGAGAGGTCAGGCCAGGAGCTGTGTCTGAAGCTGTCTCTGGCTGTGGTTCTGCTCTCTGGTGCCACTGGCTCCTCCTGCCTGCTCCCCGCTGGAGATAAGCCTGGCAGAAGTATGGTGTCTTGATTTGGTCTCAGTGCTATGCAGTTGTGGGTGTTCATTTTTTTTCCAGCTTACAGACCAGAAAGAGCAAACCCTTGCTGTCTGCAGTGTGAACACCTTATGAGCACGGCCAGGGCTGAGCTACCAAGTGGGGTCCTGACACTCCCGGGGTGGGAGGTTGCTGCTGTGCCCTCCCTGAGCTGTGTGTGCCTGTGGTGCACAATGGAGCCTGGAACTGCCCCCGGGAGGGAGGAGGCAGCAAGCAAAGTTTGTATTTATTATGCTAAACAAATATCCTTTGTCATTTGTCTTGCAGTGGGTGCTGGGTGAGGTGTGAACGTGCTGTGCCCCAAACCTGACCCCCAGGAGGAGAAGGATGGTGGGATCGATAGAAAGGAATTGAAAACAAACTGAGAAGCATGTAAAACCTGAAAGCTTCTGTGTCAAACAGCCCTTCAAATAATAGGAATAGCCAGAGTTTATTTATAGTGGTTTGTTGCGATGTTTTCAGTGGTTTTGTTTTGTTTGGGTTTTTTTCCATTTGGCTGGGCAGGAGAGAGGATGTGTGGATATTACTAGGAAAAGAAACAGTATATACATGGGATATATACATTGTTGCCTGTACACCTTAATTTTTGCCATTTTTTACATTTTGAATTAATTTTTTTAAAAAACTAGTATTTTAATATTGTTTCAATTTATTTTGTGATTGTAACTCAAAAGGTGTTTCTAAAAAAACATACAAACAGCAACACCCACCCAAAACCAAACAACATCATCTCCCTTCTCCCCCTTTATATCTTGCTGTACTGATGTGAAAAAATCCCCTACAGGGACTTGGTTGGTTTAATAACTGCTGAACCGTATCAAGACTCTCCCAAGTATCAGATATGCGTTTTGGCCAAATTTATTTCTGACATCCTTGCTTGGTTGGTTTCTTCAATGCTTTTGTTTCATTTAATTTCCATTTCAAAACTGCTGTTTCAGGTCAACTTCTACAGTGGCGGTTGAGAACTGAAGGCACATGTGCCTAGGGGCTGGGCAGAGATACCAACTGGTTCACTGGCCCATCAGCTTTTGCACAGTCTACTTTCCAACAGGAGCAAAATCGTTTATCAAAACATTTTTTAAAAAATCTTGGTATTTAGTCACCATTTCTTGCATGATTTACTTAGCATTTCCTCCTCCTGGTTTATGAGTACAGAACAGAAGCCATAGTGGCCCCTTTGAATCTGATGATACAATTGCCTTTTTTGCTGTTAAACTGGAAGGAGAAGAGCATGGCTGAAATTTATAACTTGTGACTCATTCCTCTGAAAAGTGTCATTTTCACAGCAAATCCCTGCAAGGGGACTGAGTTGCTGCAATATCTTGTACAGTATAAATTATGTTCCTTTCAGTTTTACATCAGCCTGCCATTGCTTGGTAATCTAATGAAAGCTATGGTAATTGCTTTTGTAGGTTCCATTTATAGATCAGACTTCTATGACTAAATTTAATTACTAAGACCAGTCAAAGGGGTGAGTTCAAAATACCCTCTATTGTGCTGCGCTGGAACCAGCATGTTCCCAGGAAAAGACACTTCCTAATTGTTTTATTTTTCAGTTAAGAAAAGAGTTTTTAGCTTTCACATGTTTATTGTCTGCTGAAATGAAGAACATACCTTTGCAGAACTCTCCTACCCGTGATGTTCTTGTTTCTGACTAATCTGTAGAAGCTGCTGCAGGACAGTGCAGGGACACAGTGACCCTGGTGCCGTTGTGGCACTTCCACCTTTCCGTGTGTCTCTGCACCAGTGTACACACACTAACACAAAGCTGAGATTTCTGATGTTAATATGATGCTAACATGATTGATCTGTGGCTGGATGTCTTTTTCTGTTGCATATGCATGAGCACTCACATGTGCACAATTAAGTGAATTTGATTTCTTCAATGCTTGGCTTTTGCCTTTGACATTTTGTCAGTGGTGCAGAATCATGATTATCAGTTTACATAGCAGACCAAGAGGTCTCACATGGAAGAATTTGTATCTTACAAATGAATGGACATAATTGATACCTCAAAATTTACTACAAAATATATCTTTTCAGTTGAATGAAGAGACTTCTAAGAAAAATTATGGAAAGCATTTGTTATCTTAAAAGCCAAAAAAAAAAAAAAGTGTGGACAGTGTAGTTCTATTACATTTTTTTTTCTCAAATAATCTGATGCATTAGAAAACTGATGTAGGCATAAGTGGAAAGGGGAATTCATTAGTGAGCGCTTGCCATTTCTGCAGGGAAAGCTACAGGCACACAGCTCTGTTTCTGGATGTGCTGCTCTTTCTTCCTAGGGAGGTGCTCAAGGGAATAGCTCAGCTCAGCTGAGAAGAATGCTTCTGTCATTTAAAGGATGAACTAGGAGGTAATTACTCATGCCACCAGGTCAGTTAGTATTGATGAGGGCTGCTTCAGGACTGTTATATGTGGATAAATCCTTGGCAGTTGAGAATTGACTTAAATCCTGCAAGCTTTGTTGTGTGTGTTAGGTGCCTGTCTATTCATATTATCCAAAGCAGTTTTCTAGGAAAGCAGATTTCCGGGACAGATTGAGCTGTGCTCTTTGATCCTATCATGAGTGGTTGGGTGTGGTAATTGTGGGATTTCCCTTGGAAATATAGGGACTTACTTGTACATGCTGCCATACAGTTACCGGTTAAACAGACCAGCTATGGATTCCTCCTTGTGTGCCTGCCCATCAGTGAATGCTAAAAATGTTAAAAAAAACCAAAAACCAAAACCAAACTAAATCGATCAAGGCAGCTATTAAAATATGAGTACACATAAATACCTGGCAAGTTCCAGATAAAAGCAGTGCCTTGCTTACTGTACTAGAATTAATATTTCAACTAGGTCTTTATCCTCATTCATACTTTCTTCTTTCTGTGGTATATTACCTGTTTTTTCAAATACAGTTATTTAGGTGCTGAGTTCTGCTGTGCTGGACACTATCTAATCTGCTAAGTGAGCAGTATTTCATGTCTTTGAACTATGTCAGGGGACTTCTAGACACTACAGACAGTAACAGTTTTTCTGCTGTTGTTCATTTTGAATGCTGGGAAGAGCACATGTTAAATACAATATGCCTGTTGCCAGAGCTGCAAGTGCTGTACTTCAACCAGTTGCAGCAGAACTGGGAAACTGATGTGGAATTCTAGTAAAAGAGCATACCTGAGTTTGTTCTCACATTTTTCCTGCCCATCAGGCTGCAGAACTGTGCAGTGTTCCTGTCTACAGCACTTGGCCCCTGGACACTGCATCTGCAAAGGTTCTGCAGAGAGAGCTTGAGTCATGGTGCAGCTGAAGGATGGGCTTAGATTCGGGACAGCAGATGCTGCTTGGTGAAGCCAGGGGTCCACAGGGAGTATTCCATGGTAAAAGAAGCAGATTTGTATAGTTCATAGTGTCAGTCATTTTTATTTTCCCCCCCAAAATTGCCTACCTTTCTGTTTATCCAGGCCATTAAGTCTGTTTTCTGAGGTGAGTGTCTCTGTTAGCTGGATGAAAGAGAGTGCTTCAGAGCAGGAGGATGGGGCTGACTCCTCTCTTTTAATTGTTTCACCCTGTGTTGTGGCTGATGGGATTGGGAAGATGCCTTACATTAGGGTGAGCCTCTGGTTGGAATGGGATGAGTGTGGGTCTAGGTGATGGGGTGGCCAGTGCCAGCCTGGAGCCAGTCAGCCCAGCAGAGGCTGACTTCCTGCTCTCTTGCTGCTGAGGAGCAGCACTGGGATGAGAGTGTGTTGAGCAGCACTAAAGCAGGTCCAGAACCTGTGGTGCCTCCTGTATATGGCACGACTGCTGCGTCTGCACATTTTCATCTGAGTATAGCGTTTAGGAAGGCTTGAGCTTTCATCACCTTTTTCTTCGCACTCATTAATCTATTCAGACCTGTTCAAGCATCTTGGAAGTGTGCTGGACCATTGTTAGCTATGACTGAACAGCTGCTGACCCAGTATTGACACAGGGATAAATTATTCAGTGTGTCTTATTTGGGAATCCAAAGGCTTCATGATGAAACTTACCAAACTGTATTATGTCTCTGACATTCTGAGGTTTCATTATTGTGTCTTCAATTATTCACTAAGCCTGCTTGTTCACCTCCAGGCACCCTGATGGAGTTGCAGGCTGGTAGCAAAAAGCAGACAGTGTTTTCTGCTTTTTGTTCTTACAGCTTTTCTTGGTACCTTGTGAAGGAAATTTTCCTGTTGCACACTGTCTTAAACCTCTTGCCCAAGGTTAGTCAAATTTTTATAGATCACTTAAGGAGGAGAGGCCACAGCCATACTTATTGTCTGGAGATTTCCATAGCAAACTGATTATTACTAACTTTCTCCTTCCCTATAGAAGCAGCATAGTTTTTACCATGGCTACATTTATTCTGCAGGAATACTGCAGTGCTGCAGCCTGCCTGTTACTGGCCTGCCCTGGGCAAGGGCTTGGGCATGGTTGTCACTGGAGTGTGTGCAGGTATGTTCTATCATAAAATGTTCTCTCCTGCCCACCCCAGTTATTAGACCTAAGTACAGTTATGAGTAGAAGGAATAGGATGTTGGAATAAGGGTTTCCAGATGAAGCTGATGAGGGCAGCTTTCTGTCCATGGAAGAGAAACAGGGTAGTGCCTCTGCACTGAAAGCTGTCTGCAGCCTCCTGCACTCCTGTTCCTTTTTGCTGATACTTACGGGTTTACAGTGGAGACAATGAATTTGAGAAGCAAGACACTTTTGTGCTAGCAAAGGTGACTGTCCCCTATCAGCTGAGTGCTGGGACAGGTGCTCTCTTTGTTTCTCTGTTTGTTCCTTCTTCAAAGGCACCAGTGGATCAGCCTGGTAGGTTATTTGTTTTGTGGTTGTTGTAAGCAGCAGTGTGAAACCTCTGGGGGTCATGATGAGAACTACCTCTTTGTGCCAGTTTCCACTGTCTGAGGTCACTGCTGATGTGTGGGAGAAGGAATAGTCCCCAGTCCCTGAGCCATTCTGCCCTAAGTATGGCTCCTCTGTCTGAAGGATTTTACAATCTTAGAGCACAAACATTTCTATTTTTGGACTTACCTGTTGCAGTCCCACTGAAGAAGGACACCTGTTCTGCAGTCAGTCCAAATCCTGTTCTGATAACAAAACAGAGAAGTAGTAGGGCAGCTAAAATGGAACATGTTTAGCAGGAAAATAATTTACAATTGGCCAGTTTGATGGTACTTCTTGAACCTTTCAGGGCTGTTCAATAAAACTAGCAGTTTCCATAGCAACTACTAAATTACTCCGTGCTTCAGAGATCCATGATAAAAGAGGGGAGTCATTGTAAGGAAACATGGTGTTGCTGTTTCTCGCCTTTGCATTACAAAAGTAACGATCTGGCAAAACTTGCTAAATGTGACGCCCCTTCTGAAGAATTTTTCCCATGTGCGGCCAAAGGGGTTCATATATTTAGTACTTTTGCAGATTTGATTTTTTCCCCTTTCCCCCATCATCAGCTTTGTCCTTCATGGCCAGAGGGACTGCCTGAGCATAGACAAGAGACAGTGATCCAAGAGGCAGGACCCCGTGTCTGCAGTAGATGTGTGCTGGGCTTCCCTGTCATCCCCCTGAGCATGGGGTCCTTCTCTGGGGGCTGGGACCAGCTCTGTCCTGTGGGGTCCATGGCAGCTGCCTGTGTGTCAATATGGCACAAGTCACCGTTATCTTGTGCCTTTAGTACTGTGTATTTTGTCTTACTTTTGTCTTTTACTTTTGTGACTACTCTTGGATATTGTACTGTTCTGACTTTTTTTCTTCACTTGTTTCTGTTCTGAGGTAGGGATGTAGCTCAAGACTGTTTTTAGACCAGGAATACTAGGGAAATGGCTTCAGGGCTTGTTTGTTTGTTTGTTTATTTATTATTTAGTCTTGTGTCCAGATGTCATGATTTTTGTCATCTCCTGTAGTCTCACTGTGAGATGGCAATTGCAAATCTTTGTACAATGTTAGTTTAACCACCAGTCAGACTGCTGGGAGAAGAACTGTTGTCTGGACTGTATGGGGACTGCCTGTCAGCCCATGGTTGCTGCACTGGCTGATGTGGACCTGTGAAATACCACCGCTGGATTTGTGGTGAATGCCAAGCCTCGTGGCTACGGGCTGACCAGATGCTTTAATGTCTCATTTCTGGATTTTATTATGGTTTTTTAGTGTGATTCACCTAAACTCGCACGGCATGCCAGTGTGCAAAATGGAGAAATGCTGAAGAGGGAAGACAGTCAATTGAGCTGCAGATGAGTAATTTGAAGTGATATAATGAAACTCTGTGCTGGAACACTCAAGCTGAATAGAGAAGAGTTCTTGTGGTGGATGTCTTCCAGTTTAGGACATGAGTTTTAATAGTCCCTCTTTTTCCTTTGTACTGCTTCTTAATTTGTTTTTGCTTTTAAGGATATAGGAACAAATTGTAGCATATGTTTGTAAAATCTTGAGCTCTGCAAAGGTTCTCAACACTGACAGCATTGTTAGAATTGGGAGAATTGTGTAGAGATGCACACTGACAGCTAAACAGCAAATGTCAGTACAGTTTATATTGTGATAGTGATGCAATTATACTAAACACAAGGTACTGTGATATTAAAACCAGTCCTACCACTGCCCTAGATTTCACTGAATAGCCTACAGGTGTCATCTAATCAACTTATTCTAAGTTTTGTGTAATTCTTTATCTATTAGTCTCCAATAGTATCTTACCAATTGGTGTTCCTTCTATTTTTCTGTACAGGCTCAATGGGGCTTAGAGGAATTTTCCATTTCTGAGTAGTGTGGTTCCTGCCAGGGACACCTTGAAGGCAGGTAGAAGATAAGGCAGCTCTATTGCAGAGAGAATAAATTTGCCATATCTCTGCCTGTTCCTGGGGCAGGCTGCCAGTGGCAGTTCCAGTGCCAGCCCAGTGTATGGGCTGAGAAGGAAAACTGTGACCTGGGGCACAGCTGAGAGTCGGTGTGAGCAGGGGTGGGGACAGGCAGGCAGCGGGCGGTGTTTGTGCTGTGCTGCATGTGTTCTGAATTACAGCACATTCTTCCCTCTCCTCACATTCCTGAATCCCCACAGCAGAGATTTGTCCTGTGTTTTTCTCTATGATTTGGTGGTAAAGGAGTTACAAGGGGAAAGATTCAAGCTGGTGCTCAGCCCCAAGGAGCCATTCCCATGTGTTGTCCCCTTGGGCTGTCACAGGTGTCACTGGCCATGATGGGTGGGTGGGAGCGGGGGTGCTGGTGGGCACCAGCCCTCCCTCTGTCCAGGAAACCTTCTGCAGACTCAGGACAGGCAGATTAAATGCATCATAGATTATCTGTGCTATTTTTGGCATAATCTCCTGATCTGGCAAGCCATGGGAGTGTAGTGGTAAAAGCATTTTCTGTCCAGATAGCTGGTTGTCCAGGGTCTGAAGCAGACATGAGTGTAAAGGTATTTTGAATTTCCTCCCCTGTGTACAATGGAAGTCTTTGTCTAAAGCTAAGGCATTTTATTCAAGTTTTCCATGTTTGTTTGACAGTAGTTTTTCTACTCCAAATTCTTCTGATGCTGTTCCAGTTTCTATTCTTCTGTCTCTGTTGTCCAGTTACAAATGGGCCAGCAATTCATTACATAAATGAGTCTCTCTGAGTTTAAGTTTGGTGACAGAACTATCAGGGGACACTGGCACACTGTGTCAGTGCTGTGGTGGTGGTGGCTGGGGAACACCTGGGGGAAGGGGCTGTGCAGGGGTTGGCATAGAAGTTTGAGGGTGCCCGACCCTCAGCAGAGTGGGACCAAGCCAGGGTGGTTCCTGTTGCTGTACTCCTGTGGACAGCTGGGGAATCTGCCCGGGGCTGGGAGGTGGACATCCCTGTCATCTGCTGCCTGGAACACCAGGCTGGGGCTGCCAGTGTGCTGTCTGGATGTGACTCTGCTATGCCATGGCTCCAAACTGCCCGTTAATACCCCAGTTCTGGTTGTTTTAAAACATTTATAAACAGAATACCATCCTGCCCAGTAAAGAGTGTAACATGGGCTGCTGTTAGAAAAATCTTTGTACCCTGGAACTAAATCATATTCCAGAAGCATGAGCTCATGCTTCAGACTTAAAAGAGACTGTTGCAAGACCAGACTGAACTCTTGGGGCTGCTGCTTCCCTCTGTCTCTGCCCTCTGCAAGCGTTAAGTACGAGAGACACACTAAGGATCTGAATACTTTATTGTCATAGATTCTACAGGGGAAAGTGGTATGAGCCCAAGGAGTTGTACCAGATGCCATGAATGTTTGCCTAGATCCCTGATTCAAAAAATCTCAATAAGTAAAGCATTTAGTTGTTTTAGGCTTTCTTTACAGGGCTCTTTTCTATTTAGCAGAATCCTGGAAAATGTATAGGTCCCATTCTTATTCGTAAATGCTGTATGTTTACCTTCACTGCATGTTTGTAAGTAATTACAAACCAATTACTGTCACTCTGCCTAAGAGTTCTTGCATATTGATATTAGAAGGATTATTAAGCATTTTAGAATCCCTCTTGATATGAGCCATTTCAGTGATTGCATTTACATTCTAATCCTTCTTGAAAATTAAATATTCAGGGTCTAGACAGTGATCTAAGTGGGATCTCAGATGATGAAGATCAGAAAACTAACAAGTGTGTTTGCATTTGTGTTGGCTGGACACTGCAGCAGTCAGTCCAGGGGCAGGTCCTAGCAGGACAAAGAGAAATTCTCGTTGTGCATTAAATGGGCTGTAATAAACACAGATGAAAAGTACCAGCCTGTATATAAACTACTCTGGTTGATAACTTGAGCAGAATAAGTGGAACCCATGCTTGGTGTTGTAGAGTGATTGTGCCTGGTGAGGCAAGGAGTGACTGTGCTGCAGCCCAGCTGCCTCTGTAGAGCTGCTTCCTGTCAGGAGGGTTGTCTGGTGTGTTTTCCTCTTGTTCATACTTAGTTTTTGTAAAATTAAGGATTGGGAAAAGCATTGCAAAATTATATTCCTTACATCAAAACATGGTACACTCTGAAAAGGATGGAGCCAAAAGACAAGTCTAAAAAAATGAGGGGAGGGGGGCAAAATCTGGATGAGCTGGGGAGCCCAATTACCATGTGGATGGTCCTGTGCCAAGCGACTCTCGGTTGCTGCTGTTATCTGCTGCATGAGCAGCCTCTGGTATAGGGCCCATTTTATGCATGGCTTTGAAGTCTCAAGTGCCATATATATTTTCTACGTTAATTAATTAGAGTGATATATTTTTGTTTCCAGAAGATCAACAGTGCTTTCAATGGTTTAATGGATAAAAAGAACTAATTATTCCTTGTCCTCCTTCCCAAGGCATCTCTACTTAGCTGTGTGAAATCATTAACATGGCTGAAGTGAGGACTAGTTTTCCAGTGGACTCAGAAATTACTGTCTGAGGCTGCAGAGCTGATTTTACAGTAGATGCTCTGGCCAGACTGGCGCATGTGCTGGTAGCCACTGGCATGGATGTGGATCTGGAGATGGGAACAGCAGAGCACAGCTTGGAGCCTGCTAAGTCAGGGATAGATAAAAATAGTTCCCATTGAGGGAGATGCATCTAGTGCCAAATTTAAGCTGGGAGACACTTTTTTTGTTTAGTACCTTGTTCTTGGAAAGTGATGCAGAGATTAAAAAAATGAAAAAGATTGTTCCAGCTCTTTGTACTATATTGTGAATGCAAAGAGACCCAGATTAGGAAATACCTGCTGTTTATTTGTCCTGTGTTTGTTCTGCTTTCTCCTCTTGCTTTAATCCCCTTTAAAGGAATCAATATTTTTTCCTTACTTGAGATCACTGGAAATTTAATATAATTTTTCCTGTACAGTGAGTACTCTTCTATCTTCCAATAGTGTGATTAGAAACATAAAGTTTGCTGAGGCAGGGGAGGCCTCTGTCTGTGTCAGGAGTGCAGTGTCTCTACACGACTTGGTTCTTCAGCCACAGCTGCTGGCTCCCTGCCTTTCTTTTTCCTCTCCCCATCCAAAGTGTGATTCTCACCATTTCCTTTTAGCAGATTTTTTCTCTTGATATGGTGTCTTCATTCCAATGCTAAACTGACTTGTGAATGCCTCTTGAGGAGGAAATAGGTGACGTGAGTGCTTTTATTTATTTTGCTAAAGGTCCCTGGGGGACACAATGTGTAGAGAGTGTTCTGTATATACTGGAAACTGGAGGAGAAAGGAAGGAAGCGGCTTTTGCAGGAGAAAAATTGGCCAAAGTCTTCCTTTCAGTTGTGATTAATTGGTTTTTCTTTTGGGCTCTGAATGCTGTGTTTGTATTTAGATTAAGTGGTTTCCACAGGAGACTTCCGGGAATAGAGGTGGGGAGGAGATAAAAACACTTCCCAGAAGAGGTACTGCAATTGCACTTTGTGTATCTTGTCACTGTCTTGTTTTCCTCTGTCATCTGGAGTCTGTGGTGCCTCCTCTACTCAGAGCTGGGGGTCAGGACCCTCCTTTCTCATCAGTGAGGATATTCTTGGTGCTCTGGGTGGGGTGAGCAGGTGCTGAGGACCAGTGTCCTACTGCAGCCACGTCCTGGCTTGTGCAGAACCTCTTCCTGTAGCAAAGGCAGGGAGCTCCTGGGCTTTGAAGTGTAGATCATCGCTTAGGTGGCAGCTTGCTCACTGCCAGCAGGACTCATGCTTGATGGCCACTACACATTGTTAGTTCTTTGTTTTTTCTTTGATTTAAAGCTTCATGCTAGTAATCTAATTACCATTGAATTGAGTTGCCTGTACAGTAGCTTGTTTGGTTCAATAAGAACACATTTGTACTAAAGGCTAATGAAAAGAATTCTGCTTTCATCAAATTCATTAAAAGCAGTTCTACAATCAAAGCTTATTAATGGAAAAGAGATTAAGTAGTCATGTCTGTAAATTTCTCATGTCATTTCTGATTTTCCTTATCTCTGCCTCCCTGGACTGCATTACAAAAGTGTCTGAAAACTCTTAGGAGGTACTGGTTTGAGTATCAATTGGAGATGTATCCTCTTTAAGTAAGAGACCTGCACAGATGTATACTGAACATATCTTGATCACAGGTTCCTACTACAGATGGAGAGAAATAGTCTTATCTATGAAAGCTGTACTTGGATCCAATCTCAAGGAGCAATATTATGTTCTTAAAGCACTTTTTAAAAAATGCAAAACGTCTTTTGTTCTGACAGTTGGTGTGTTCTGAGTGTTTGGTTATAAGTGGGTAAGAATAAGTAATTGTCTAAGTCCAAGGGGAAGGCTTTGTCTTAATAGTAGTTACATCCTCAGCCCTGGAACAGTTCAGAGGCCTTGCAAAGGCTGAGACAGTTGTCTTGCTGAGGGAGGATGTGACTGGGTGGCAGTCACAAACCAGACTCTGGTGCTGAGTTTTTCTGATTATAGCCATTGTGACCAAAGAAGCCAGAATGTGGTCGTGTAGCTCAGCATCCACCAGCATGAGGTTGTGACTTTTACCAGTTAAGTAATTGGCATTTCTTCCTCTTGGGCTTTTCAGGCATACTTCCGACAGGGTGTGGCCCTTCAGTATCTTGGACGTCATGCAGATGCACTGGCAGCATTTGCCTCGGGACTGGCTCAAGATCCCAAGAGTCTTCAGCTCCTGGTTGGCATGGTCGAGGCAGCCATGAAATCTCCCATGCGAGGTAAGCACCAGCAGATTTTCTCAAGGATGGTGTTCAGCTGCTGAGGTACTTGGAGGTGGTGATTTTGGTCTGTGGGTGACTCTGCCATCATCTGAGATGGAGAGAACCTGGAGGCCTGAAGGGAAAAGGTTGCACGATTTGACTTCTCTGCTGAGTCAACAGTTGCTGAGGAAGGAGTCTGAAGTAGCAGGAGGAAAAAAATACTGATTCTGATTCAGTGGGACAGCAAGATGGTGATACCCAGCTTGAGGGGCACTGGAGATGAATCAGACTGGTGGTGTGCAGCAGTTACAATGAAGTCCTTGCTCCTTTGTCTTCTCTCTGGTACCAGTGCAGACAGAAATGTCTGTGCTACTGTAGACGTGGCTTTATTACTACTCCCACAATGCTCTGATTGTTGACCACAAGGAACAGAGCATCTTAAATACTCTGGCCAGTGTTTGCCCAGAAGAGCATCTCACCAGCTTTTCCATGGTACTAGTGTATCTTAAAACTGCATTTGTGAGAAGGCAAAAAGGATGCTCTGCTAATTTGCTTATGTTCAGGAAGGGTGTTGAAATCATAGGGACATTGAAGCCACATTAGCTGTACAGCATGTTGCCTGTCTTTCATAAGCTCCCCATTTCCAGGATTTTCCTCTTGGGAAGGAGGAGTTGTAGTTTCCACTTTCCTCTCTGTTGCTCTGTTTCTCTTGCAAGCTTTGTGTTGCATTGTCCTAATGGTATTCCCCAGGAGGGACCATGGCAGATCTCATCCTCAGCAGATGCTACTGGGGCCCCAGGGCTTCAGGGCCAAGAAGCACTGAAATGAAAAAATATCCCTGTTGGTGTTTCCTATTTTAGTGTCTTTCTATGTTGTCTACAATTAATTCATCTGGAAGTTTCTGTCCTCTATAGCAGTTACTTTGTGAATTTCATTTGATATCTAAAGGTACTGTGGCTTCTGCTTTAGAATGCCAGTGATGTGCTATTTCTGTGTAAGGCTCCCCAGATTTGTCTGGGTGATCTTGCTGTCCTATTGTGCTGCAGCACAATAGGACAGCAAGATCACCCAGACAAATCTGGGGAGCTGCTTCCTGCTATGCTTTTCAGTGTTGCTGCTTTCCAGTTTTCTCCCACTGACTGGTTTGGCAGACTTTAGGTTAGCCTTGCTTATGAAGTACTAGCTTTACTTTGGGAGCCTGTATCCACCATACTACTGTGAGGAGTATTCAGGATCTTGGTCCCACTGTGCTCAGCACAGTGCAAGCATGTAAGGAGTTGTGTGGTTCTGGTCCCCTATACAAGAGCTTGCTGTCTAGGAGGGACAGAGAATGTCTCTCTGGTGTGGTGTAAGGTCCCCTTTGGTTTCCACCAGGATAGTAGATTGTTTGAAGCCATGAATAAACTGATGTGAGTGATGGCTTCCAGAATATTTGTGTTCAGAGAAAGAAGAGGAACCATGAGAAAGGCAGAAAAGCTGCAGGTGTCTGTGGTGTGCTCAAGATTATTAAATGCAGGGAGCATGGGTCTGCAGTTCCTAGAGATGAAGGTGAACCTCCCCCAATAACTGAATCACTGTGCTTTCTGCAAGGAAAACATAAGCTTGCTGGTTGATCTGTCTTGGTATACTAGATATTAGATGATGCACTTGAGCCCTAAATTCCCATAATAAATATTGGTTTGCTTTGGGCTGTCTGGCTCTTAACTCACCTGTCATTTGGTTACCAAAAAATGAAGATGAGTTGTGGAGGTGATTTCTAGATGCAAATAACTTGGTATGTTGCCTTCATATTTGTATTTTAGGGTCCCTGGAGCCTACCTACCAACAACTGCAGAAGATGAAGCTGGACAAGAGCCCCTTCGTGGTGGTGTCTGTGATTGGCCAGGAGCTTCTCACCGCAGGCCACCACGGGGCCTCTGTGGTGGTTCTGGAGGCTGCCCTGAAGATAGGCACGTGCAGCCTAAAGCTGCGGGGATCCGTCTTCTCTGCACTGAGCAGTGCATACTGGTCCCTTGGGAACACGGAGAAAAGCACTGGATACATGCAGCAGGACTTGGACGTAGCCAAGACTTTAGGTAAGAGTTCTCGTTTCACTTACCTGAGTGCTGGATTGGTATAGATGGAGCAAATTAATAGCTGCTATTTATGGCATATCACTGAAATGCTCCGGTTTCTTTGGGATTTCACAGGCTGCTAATTCAAATCTGAAATTATTTCTCAGGTGTGCAGTCTTGAGGCTTGTGCAGCCCTTTTACCTGTGTTTGAGGGGATAGATGGTCAATTAATGTGCTAATGTTTTACAGTGTCCTGTAATTTTCTGGTGTCACATATGTGGGAAATGGTCTTATTATCCCTTATGTAAACCTGAGCTCAAAATCTTAAGTGAGTCTTAAATGAAGCAATCTGTTTTTTCAAGAATTAGATAGAAAAAGTTACTCGGTCTGAGCTTCTGAGGCAGTTGCCAGGGAGGGAACAAATCTGGAGTAAGACAATGGATGAACAGGAGAGGCTATTGTAGAAGTTTCTAAAGGCCAGCTGAGTTGCCTCTGCTGGAGGCTTCCAGCAACACCTTTGTTAGCTAACCTTTGTTTTGTTTGCACGTAACTCAGGTGACCAGACGGGAGAATGCCGAGCTCATGGAAATCTGGGCTCTGCATTCTTCTCCAAAGGAAATTACCGGGAGGCCCTTACTAACCACAGACATCAGCTGGTGCTCGCCATGAAACTCAAGGACAGAGAGGTAGGAAGCTTATTAAACAGGTTGAATTGGGAATCAACACTGTGTGGTTTTCTAAGAGACACGAGCATGTCAAGAAGCCTGAGCATGTTATTCTTCCTCTCTCTCCCTTCCTATTGGTTTGCCCATAGTGCATGGGCTCTAGGGGCTGAGTAGTGTCCATTCAACATCTCTTCAACTGAGCCCTGGCTGTCATCAGCCCTTCTTCTCCCTGTGATACAGGTGTTACTGACTCCAACTCGATTAGGGTGCATCCGGTGTTTTTGACTTTTCCAGACCAGGAGTGAGCTAGCTTTCCTGTCTTGAATATTCACATGAAATACACTTTCTTCAAAAAGTACTGAAAAGAAAGAGTCAACACAGACCTGAGAATACAGTGTTGTGTGAAGTGTCAGGGTTGGTTAGACTGAACCTGATTTGCCATGACCATTTACCATTCAATGCTTGAGGTGATGTGCTGGGCTCCCTGCCAGGACAGGAAAGCATTCTATGTGGAGTGAAGAGCCTGTCCCAAGCAAAAGTTCACTTCAGACAGAGAACAATAATTTTAGTGCAAATTACAGATTCCAGTGATGATACCCACCCCCCTGTAACTGGCAAAAGAGAAGGCTTGTGGCTGGCATGGTAGGTGAAGGGAGCAGCTGGAAGCAGTGGGGCAGGTGTGGATTCATGTGATCTTGGGTAGTTTTGGTGAGATCTCAAACCTGGGAGGGATCAGTTTCCCACTGATAAGTCATTAAAAATATCCATTGGGATTAGCTGAGTGCTTTACTGAAGTGTTATTTTATAGTTTAAACACCAAGTAAGCCTTGGAAAGATGCATCTGTCAGTAGATTGTGGAAGGACTAACGGGAAGGGACTTGCTAGAGATTTTAATTATTATTTTACCAGCTGGAAAGCATCCTGAGTCACTTGTGGTTTCCTTGTTTCTGTTCATATGGAGCAGAAAAGCTGTTGCTTATCATTGGTTTTAGAGTTTTCTTGATCAGGGGTCCCTGTTGTTGCTAAGAATCTACTCAAAATAGTGCTCCTCCTCTGTGGTGTTCCTGTGATCAGCAGATCCCCTGTGGTGGGCAGGGACTGAAGGAGGTGGCAGGAGCTGGTGTTGGTAGGTGGCACCAGGGCAGCTGTGAGCCCCATGTGCTGCTGCACTTGACTGGCTTCAGGCTGCAGGGCTACACAGATCCCAAGGGTCCCTCTGGGAGGAATCCAGGGAATGAGGGCTAGTCGTGATAGTCCTTAGTTTAGGACACATCTGGGCACATAATTAACAGTTATTGACAACAAATGACTACTTGGTTGAGGGAGAGAGCTGAGCTGCTTGGATTTCCTGTAGGATGTAACCACAGGAAATTAATTTGGCGCTTTCTGATGACATCATCTTGACCACAGAGCTTCCTCTCAACAAAAAGCTGTTTTTCTTGGCCTCCTTTGCAGACATTTTTATAATGCAAATGTTATAAAGTTGCAGTAGTGCTGATGTGAATTCCACCAGAAGGGAATTTGGTGTGCGGCTGTAGTGAGGTAATTGTTTGACCTCCAGCTGTACAGAGAATTGGCTCAGAAGTAGAAAGTGCTGCTCTGTATGGGGCTCTGCCCTGGAGGAGCTGCTGGAGCTAACGCTTGTTCCAGGGGCTTCTGCTGGGCTGTGTCACCCAAGGGTCTGGCTGCAGCACTGTGGGCAGGCAGGGAGAGCAGGAATGTTGCCCAGGGCTCTGTGCTCCCACTGACAGGAGCTTTGGAGTGTTTCTCTGCTTAAGGTGCAGCTCCTCTTACATGCACCATATCATACCCAGCACAGGGTGTCTCCATGAGCATACTTGGCTCTGACCATTGTCTGCAGCAGGAAGGTCTGCTTGGCAATCAGACTAATAAACTAGATTTTACAGTCTCAAGATGTTTTTTTTTTAAATGATTGGAGGTGTAGACGAGAGTTCGTGTTTGGTGCAGATTTTTTTCAGAAAGGTTGACTATTTGCAGGAGAAGAGGATAGTGGAGATGATGATTAGAACTGTGTGGTTAAGTGGCATAGAAGAAAGGTGTTTACTAAGCAGGCTTTTGTGGGTTTTTTCTGACTTGCTTTTGCATGTCTATGAAAGTTTCTGCATGGTAGGGGAAACATGAGAATGCAGAAATTCCCATTCTAAGGAGTAACCATGGGCTCAAAGCCCAGGAGACTGAAGAAGCCAGTTGGGTGCTACACTTTCTACTGCAGAGAGAGCATTGCCATGGAGCTGACTGTGGGGAGAGGCCTTTGCTGGGAGCAGAGGACTGTCATGATTGAAGGCTGTCAGGGAAAGCAGACTGCTGTCCCTCTCTGGAGCAACGTTAGTGAAATATTATTGCTGTGACAGACATAATCAGTGTCTGGATTCGGTTGGGAATCTGCAGATTCTGCAACTGTCTGAACATACTTTGTGTGCAGCTCAGCCGCTGGTGGTTATTTTGGTTTGCAATTCTAGTAGTTTTTCCTTTAAAGCATGTCTGAGCCATCTTTGAAACACAGCATAAAGCTCCTACATTTTGTTAGCTACAGCTACTTACTGTCAGGCTGTGCGGGTCAGGAAAGATTGAATTTCACTTTCTTAGTTCCAGAAGGAGATGCAGAAGGAAAGATAGATCATTCCTCCCTGCTGAAATCCGTAAATTCTGTACAGCCAAGGTTTTCTGTCCCTTCCTGAAGGGAAGAGGAAATGCTTTCCAGGTGTCCTTCCTGCCGTGCTTTGTCTCTACAAGCCATATCTTTGGTAAATAGCAAAGGTGTAAGTATTTAGCCTTTTGTCTGAACTCCATGTGTGCATTGTGGTACAGAGCAAAATAATTCTTTTTTTTTATGTTCCTTGCCAATCATTTTAGAATTATCTATTCTGCTGAGTTAGATAAGGAAAAAGAGTGAAAACCAGTCTGAGTTAGAATCATAACAACTGTCCTTCAGGAGTGACTCTGTTCTTCCTAAAATGTGGGCAGTGGGGCCCTCGGATGTGCTCTGAGCTGCCCTGCTCTGGGATGGCTCTGCAGAGGCTGGGGTGCTGCTGGTGATGTGACCTGCTCACCCTTGGTGCCACAAGCTGAATGGCTCCAATCAGATGTGTCGGTATCGGCTCTGGCTCACACTTTAACAAGGTGTGTTTGTGCCCCTGGCTGAACTTCTTTCTGAACAAGTGATTCAAGAACTTGTCCAAAATGGAGAGTGCCTCCCAGGCTGCCTGCCCACATCCGTTCTTCCTAAGAATGATTTCTGTGTTTGGACTGTGCTGGCAGCTACAAGGCTTCTGCCAGAGGTGAAATTACAACTGTTGGCCCTTCAATTGAGAGGGTGCCTCTGCTTGCAATTGTGCTGCAGGTTTGGCTGGGCACATGAGCCTGTGCAACCCTTCCTCTCTGGAGAAACCATCATGGGGCACGTGTGTGAAGTGAGCTCATCAGAACATGTGCAGCTGATTAGTGGTGGGCCAGGTTCCCCTGCTGTTTACCTTGTCAGGCATCCAGAGTACTTCCACAGCTGTGTTCTCCTTGGTTCTCAGTGCTGCAGCCGAGGGAGAGCAGAGCTCAGCAACCAGCACAGCTTTTCCTCATGGCAATGCCAGGGCCTGGGCTGTACCACTGAACTTCAGTTCTGTCTGGTCTGTAGCCATCTTCCATGAGCTGGCATCTCAGGAAGCCTTCCAGGATGGCCTGTGTGTCTGGTGGGATGTGTTGGTCTGTTACTACCCTGTTGCATTTCCCAGTCACAGCCTTAGCTTAAAATGAATTAAACGTTGTGTGTGTGTATTTTTCTTAAAATTGCTTAGATTTTAATTGTTCTCAAACTTTAAGAGAATTTGAGAAGTGTAGGCAGTGAAGACTCTTCTGGTTAGCTAGCACATCCTTGTAAAATCTCATTTATATTAGGTTCTGACCTCTGTAGCACATCTTTGGGAAAATAGAAAGTACACCCATACCTTCCATATTGCACAGTGAAACAGGCATTTTCTGTGTCTGCCTGGTTTTTAACTGCTGCCAAGAAGCCCCTTCTGTTTACCCGTCTGCTCATTTATCGTTCATTACTTGGCTGCACAGCAGTCAGCTGCTCCTATTCTACACAGAATTATGCTCTGCATGGGCTGTCATTCATGGGAGTGATCCTTTATCATTGCCAAGGGGCTTTCAGGTGGTTTAAAATGTGATTTCTGATAGGGCAAACTTCATCTCTTTCCCATTGAAAATTCTGAAGTGATCATCACCTGGTCACTTGCTTCATGATTTGTACTTCATTATCATCAGGCTCAGATGCAGTGCCAAGAATCAGATCTGTTCATTAACTGCAGCTCGAGGCAGTCCCTAGCAGTTTCTCTGCCCATGGCATGAGTGTGGGGCTCAGCAATATGAAGAGGTTGTCTGTCTCTGTGGCTGCCAGATTTCTCAGAAAGGAAAAATCTGAAGATCTTATTACTGCAGTTATCTTGTTAAATTTGCAAACAGTCTAGAAAATGAGGACAGGATATAAATACCTCACAAATGAGAACTGGAAAGAGTCTTCAGGCTAAAGCAATTTGTCATGCATGGAAACATTGACTAAGATGTCAGAAACAGGCTGTGGAGGCTAAGTGGGAAAGTAGAACTTGCTGCAGTAAGCAACAAAGCTTTGCAGAAAATGATCAGAGGACATGTTTGTTTCTCTTCATTTTCTGTCCCTTTTCCTCTTCTGTAGTGAAGCCACTGTTTCAAAATAACGTAAGTATCTGTCTGCCAGAAATGGATTATCTGCTGCCTTTAGCAACATAGACTTGAAATAAGAGGTGAACATCCTTACTTCTTACAGCTTTATCACATCAGACTGGAATTCCAGAATCAAGGAACAGGCCAAGGAGAGCTTTGCTAATTGATAATCTATTTTAGTGGTTAATGCAGCAACTGCTAATATAAGTACAAGAATAACAAATTCAGCTTGTGAGCACTGCTGCTGCATTAAACAGCAAATAGCTTTCATTTCCTGAGCTTTTCAAGAGAAGAAATTGGAAATTGTATGAGAGCTTTTGTTCAGAAGTTATTCTTTGTTACCAATGCCACAAGAACATCAAGAGGCTACAGCCTGCTGCATAAACACTGTGCATATGTGTTGTGGGGATGGTAACTTTGCAGAAGTGTCCTCCTGTTCTTGTGTCAAAAAACACCCAGTGTTTTATCAAAAATGTCAAGCAATGCGGAAAGAAATGGTAAACATTGGTGCATCTATATTCATAAACATTTTTAGTGCAAGGGATTATGTCTTCACTCTTGTTTCTCCATTATGCTTTCTGGTTTTATCTGGGGATCTTTTGAGTTCAGTAGATGCTTGCAATAAACTGAAACAAGTTGGGTTTTGATTCAGCCTCTGTATGAGAAGCAGCTTTCCAAATTCCATACTATCATGCTGTGCTATCCTTTGCCTCATTGATTTCAGCCTCTCATTGCTTTTTAGGCGTCAGGACCAAACTCTCTCATGCCCTGGTGAGGAGTTGCTTTCTTGGAGGAGGATCAACTGCATTCTAAGGAAACACTTGCCATATGAGTTTGTGTGCCTTCTAGGGTGCTAGCACCGCATTATGTTTAAACTGAGTTATCTGTGTGGCTGGGAGGATGAGTTCATTAATGTGAGCAACCGTCTTACTTGAGCATCAAGTAGCTGAATTTATATAAGGGAGCATAAATTTTTTGTCTTTCTCTCTTTAACAGTTCTTTTTAGAGAAAGTCAGCTTGACTAGAATCACACAGGTTTGTCTAGTTCAGATGTGATAGGATTAAGCAGAATTAAGGGAAGTCTGACTAGCGCAGGAAATTTGGAAATGCACTAGAAGGCCATATGCTTTCTTTTGTTTGGACTTGTGACTGAAGTAGGAAATGTAATACTTCCTGAGGATCTCCTTTAAATGTCCCCACTTGACCTTCACAGCACATGGATTTTAGCTGAAAGAAGTGCAGTCTTCTGGTTTTACTTACCTCTCACAGTATCTGAAAAACATAGCACTCTACTGAGGCCTGTATTCAACTGTAGTAAAAGAAATGAAGCAGAAAACTTGTGCAAGAGCTTAAACTTGGGGAACGATGCTCTTTGGGTTTTCATGAGACACACCTCAGACAGGGCTTCCCCATATTGAGTTTCCAGTGAAGTGGTATCCAGCTTTATGAGCAAGAGTAGTGCAAGGATTAGCACAGGTCAGCTGTAGGAGTTAGAGGTTTCTTTGCCTGCCCAAGGAGCTTCTCTGGGTTCTATCAGATCTAAGTTTGCAAAGTGCTGGCTTTATCCAGGTCTGGCTTTGACCAGGGCATGAGTCACTTCTGTGTCACCACCTCAGAGGAGCTTGTGGTTTTAAATGAGGGCTTCTTCTCTTGTATCATCACCAAAAATGTCAAGTCAGCCATCCTCCCTAAAGTGATTCCACGCAGAAACCTTTTAGATCATGCACAGAAAACCACCAAATTTTGTCTACTTGGGATAAAGCTATAGGAGTCCCAGGAGATGCTTAGTCTTGATGCTGAGGTCTGCTTTGTGGTGTTCGTGGGCTGGTGTATTTTTTATGTCTTTCTTTTCTTTATGGAATGAGAATTCAGTGTTGCAGAGCAGCAGTTCAGAAACAATCTTTGAAGCTGCCCTCCCCTGTCACCTCCAAAAATACCCTCAATGAACCAGGAAACCTTTGCTTGCATTCCAGAGCAAGATCATGCACACGAGGAACTATGTTGGCTTTTGAAAGGAGTGTATTGCTCTCTGTCCTGAGTGCAGATGTTATGAATATGCATGGCTGATATTTTGGATACAGCTTCACTGCATCTGAAGGATCAGGCACTGCTGTTAACACATGCCCAGAGGGAGACTGGAAGCAAAAACAGCGTGCAGGAGCACGTTGCAGCCAGGCTTTTAAATTACACAAATGCTTAGTCTGTGCCTGTTATTTCCCCACCTTGGCTGTAAAACCTTTATCTCTGATCAATCCTAATTGGTGTCTGTGGAAATTGAGGCTGCCTTATAGTGAGCTACTAGGCAGAGCATTTTCACCTTGCCCATTTTAGAATTATACAGTGTGCTCATTTAAGGAGGCTGCACAATCTATTAAAGAATTGTTTAAATGTAACATAACTGGGAAATGACTATTCTCTGGCAAAGGTGAAACGCGTCTCTCCAAGTCACCAGGTCCCTGGTCGTTCTCATTCTGTGATGCATGTCTGCTTAACATCAGACTCGTTACCTTATTCAGATGAAAAACCTATGCTGGCTGTTGCTCTCAAGAAAAAGTAATTAGAAGCCTTTTTCAGAGCTCCCTTCTGTGCATCAGCTCAGTGGCAGAAGAATCTGCTTTCTATTAAAGTGATAAATTGCATAATTGGAGGTGTAAGCAACCCCCACTGTAAAATTTGTCTTTGTCAGATATATGAAGTATTGATTTTCTTTGTTTGCTGATGCAAAACACCACTAGTAGGAAGCTGTAGCCTCCTCTCACCCTGCTACCAAGCAGAGATTCATGCTAGCACATCTGGAGTCTGTTTCATGTGTCAGCCTTGTACTCTCACTGCAATGTTTTGACTCTTCTGCCACTGCATATAGGAGAACTCCTGCCCTGCCAGCCACATAAAATTCCCAGTGGATCCTATTATGCAGAGGATTTTATTAAGTATACAGTGATGAATTTATCTTCTGGAATCCTATTACTAACCCCTGAAATGAGTCATTGATGTTCCCCAGCAGATGTAATCACCAAATTGTTCCTAAACACTGCTTTAATGTCAAGCTTCATAGTCTTTCCACTGATTGCCCTCAGGAGCACAAGGACAGCACTGATCGTTCTCTTGTGGCAGAAGATATGCTGCATGCAGCCAGCCACAGGAAGCCAGAAGTGCCATCAGCTCTGCTCCTGCATACTCCAGGATGATTGAGGAATAATTCTCTTGGAGCACTTGTATTTGTTAACAGTGAAAACTGCTGCAGAATAAAGCATCTGGGGAGTGTTGGTGTGCAGGCTGTGTCAGAGGGTAGTGGCAGCCATCCTGCAGCTGTCTGTCTGTGTGAGCAGCAGCTGAGCCTTTGTGAACAGCCTTGTCTTTCTAATTGGGTTGGGCTATTTCTTGTCAGCCCTTTACCCTCATGGTTTTTTTGTCTCCTACTATTTTAGGTTCTTTTCTTGTTCCTCTTGTGTAAGAGAAGCCCAAGGAACCATTTGGCCATGTGGCAGCATGTTCAGTAGCTTTGTCTGCAGCCTGGCACTATGTCACTAGAGAGCTGCAGCTAGCTGCTCCTCCTCTCTGATCTGTGGTAATTATAGCAGCAAAGCAACTTATTTCTAGTTCATTATAGCACATATAATATAACACTGGCAGCATGAAATCCAGTGTTGCCCTTTGAGGCCATCTGTGGGACCAAGCCCAAGGCCTCCCTGTCCCACTGTCAGGTGCAGAGGTAAGTGGCATGGTGGGGATGCTGCTGGGGGCTTCCCAACTGCTGCTGCTCTGCCACTGCTGTTCTTCCATTGCCACTTGCATTGGATGAAGTTCTTTTTTAACACTAAGTGAAAAAAATTAAGACATTTTGAATTCCGGCAGTTCTCCTATTGTAATTAAGCTGTCTGAAAGGATGCCTCGGGGAGCACAAATGCAGCTTGGCTATTTACAGGGCTGGCCAAGAGAGAAATTCCTTGTAAGTTCTCTATCTTATAACCTGTAAGCTGTGTTTAATCTGTCATCTCAGGTTCTTCTATCAGAAAAGATGGTTTCCATATTAATTAGAATCAGCACAGTGTGTTTACAGTTACTCATTGTGGAAATATTGTTGAGATAATCCTGCTAATCACAAAAATAATTTATCACCTATGCTAACTGCCTTTTGCTCTGGCCTATAGATCTTCCTGACTTGGCATTACCAACTTCATTGGTAGAACAGGGTTATGCCAGTTTGAATAGCAAGGACAAGCATCCTGAGATACTCTATCACCATCTCAGATGGAAGGCTGGACTGGATCTTCCCTGAGGTGGGATGCTAGGGAGGGGTTGAGACAGATCTCTGTTCAGTCACTCACCCTGACTGTTTTTTTCTGGAGGTTTGGGAAGGATGGCTCTTGTGGAACTGGGTCACAGCAGCAGCTGGGTAGCAAAGGAAATGAACATGCAGAGTCCATGGAGGACTTGGGGTCAGGGCTTTGGAGGGAACAGCCATGCTGAGGCAGCAGATGTGCATTAGGCAGAAGGAACACATCCCTGCTCCTGGCTCCTTGCCCTGCTTTCCATCTGCCTATGCTCTGTCTCTGCTAGATGGAAGGGAGGCCTGTGTTCTGGTAGATGCAGTGGGCAAAAGAATCTGATTCTCAGCTAGTTTGTCTTGTTAAATAGAGCTGTT
Organism: Calypte anna; assembly: GCF_003957555.1. Taxonomy (NCBI): domain Eukaryota; kingdom Metazoa; phylum Chordata; class Aves; order Apodiformes; family Trochilidae; genus Calypte; species Calypte anna. The sequence continues at coordinate 262,993 of NC_044261.1, forward strand.
CCTCAGTGGTAGGAACTCAATTTTTCTAACAGCCATATTTATTCAGGATGTCCCCAAGGGACAGAGGCTCCACCTGCTGAAATACTGTTTTCTTTGCTGCAATCCCAAGGTTGTTTGGGGCTCAGTAATCAGTGATGATGTGCTAAAAGGACCATGGTGCTGTACATATAAGAACTGTGCTCTTCAGAGTATGGTGTGACAGGCTAAGGAGAAGTTAGTGAAGATGTTGGTGACTGCACACTGGCTTACTGTTGTTGAAAGATAAGCAGCAGAGGCATCTCCCTTCTCCCACCTAAGTGCTGGCTGCAAGCGTGCGAGTTTTCCAGTAGTGGGTATTCTATGGCTGTTAGGTCTGGAAAGAAGAGACTGCAGAGTCCTCATGGTGGCTCAGCCTGCAGCATGGCTATGGCAAGTTACAGGTTCTGCTGCTGGTCTCTGACAGTGCATTGCCCCACAAGGTCTCAGGAGTCTGTTGCTTTGATGTGAGCTTGCTGGGTGGAAGATGGAACAGGGCAAGCATTCATTTGTGATGTTCTCTGGGGGTGAATATCATTATCTGTCTGCTTTCTGAAGAGCTGCTGTATACAAGATTGTTTGCTATGTTAGTATCTTGGAGTAGACAATAAAGTAGTCATGAGAGGTGACCTGAGCTGTGGCCGCCTATGGGGGAAGTGCTGACTTGTTTCTGTCAATACTTGAACTTACTTTTTCTCTCTCGTCCCTGCAGGCAGCATCCTCAGCACTGAGCAGTCTGGGCCACGTGTACACAGCCATTGGCGACTACCCAAATGCCCTGGCCAGCCACAAGCAGTGTGTCCTCCTTGCGAAGCAGTCCAAAGATGAGCTCTCTGAAGCACGGGAGCTGGGCAACATGGGAGCAGTGTACATTGCAATGGGGGATTTTGAAAATGCAGTGCAGTGCCATGAACAACATCTGAAGATTGCCAAGGAGTTGGGAAACAAGCGTGAGGAAGCTCGAGCCTACAGCAACCTCGGCAGTGCTTACCACTACCGGAGAAACTTCGACAAAGCCATGTCCTACCACAACTATGTGTTGGAGCTGGCCCAGGAGCTGGCTGAGAAGGCCATTGAGATGCGAGCTTATGCTGGCTTGGGCCATGCAGCTAGGTGTATGCAGGACCTGGAGAGGGCTAAGCAGTACCATGAAGAACAGTTGCACATTGCTGAGAGCCTGCAGGACCGAGCTGCTGAAGGCAGAGCCTCCTCCAATCTAGGTAAGGCCCTGACATGGAGTAGAATTTGTTAGGGAATGCCGTCACTATACAGCTGCTGCCAGGATGCAGGAGGTTTGCTGTGTGCTGTCATCTTAGTTACCCAATTTTACCAGATTGTCTTCATAAATTCAACAGACACTTGACAGATTGTGTGCTGAGTTAATGTGTCCCATGCTCAATTACTAACCTGCTCAGGAAGGCACCAGAAAGCACAAGCTTGTGGCCATGGCAAGGTACAGTGCATTTGAAGAGCCATTCCAGTGCCAGAAATAAATCTTGTACAAAGGCAGGAAGTGATGTGTTTTATTACCTGGATATTTCTTTGGGAGCTTGTCAGCTAAGTGTGCCAGTATATTGCTGACTTGTAAGTCAGGAGATATGTGGGTCAAATCCTAACTAAGCATATTTTTGGAATGTACACATCAGAGTAATACAGTGTAGGAGTCTCATGCTCTAAGAAGCAACACTGGCAACCTGCTGGCAGGCTGGGAAGGACAGACTTACATCAAAGTGAACTCCATTCCTGCTGCTGCTTCACAGTGCCAGACATGGAAATGATCAGAGATGTGTTTCCATCACTGCTGATGTTCCAGCTGTCGTTAAGGATGTGCTCTCAGCTGGCAGGGAGTGGCAGACAGGGCTGATGCTGGTATAGCAAAATAAGTGTTTGCTGGCAGCCTCTGAATCTCAGCACTTCAGAGCCACCCCACATTGTAAATTAGCTTCTGTTTCTGCTTGGCACTCGGCACTTGGTTCATTTGTAGATGCTAATTGCACTCTGATGTTATCAACGGCAGGTAATTGAAAAGGGCTTGATGAATTACTTAATTTCTGTTAACAGTTGAGTCTTCAGGAGCTGAATGAAGAAGATATGGTGAACTGGAGAAAATGAAACAGTCTTAGTTTTCTAATAAGTCTTTCGAAACTCATTCTTTACACAAATTAGAGCAAATGTGTGAGGCAGAATGGGTTTGTGAGGCAGAAGTGCCTGTGGCATGCTTAGCATTAGAGAGCAGTAAGCATTGATAGTAATTCTGTTAGTGTGACAGAGCTCCCCATGGGCAAGAGGGCTGGGAGAATGAAGCCTTGCATCTGGCTTCCTCCTAACATTTATGTAAGGGCTTTTGCAGAGAGCAACAGTACATGCATCTAACAAAGGACACAGTGTACATCCTCCATCTGGGCTGTCTGTGTGGGGCTGGGGGTCTGCTGATCTGTGACAGGGACTGAGGGGCCCATGGGGAGGCAAGGTCCTTGGATTGTCTAAGCAGAGATCAGGACGAGATGTAAACTTTGGGTCCTTGGCTGGGGAGATAGAGACATTGTCCTTGGCTGTGCCCAGGAACACACTGGCATCCCAGCTCACGGTCAGGACTGAGGTGAAGTGTGCTTTGTTCCCAGTGGAAGCTGACCAGTGGGTGTGCAGGCTGTTCTGCTGGCACAGTTACTGTAGCATTCAAGTTCTGTAGCATTTCTTCTGCCTGTTTGTTGGATGTAGTCTCTGTGATTGCTGCTCATTGTCAAAAAAAACCAACCAAAAAACAACCCAGCAATCTTGTACAGAAATGTTGAATCAAGATGGGCTTAGCAGTTCTCTGCAAGTGCCAATGCTCCCTGTAGTTGCACTGCATCACTGCAGAATGAAAAAAGCACTGCTGCAAACGAAAGCAACTTGCTTTTGTTCTTCAACCTTCATGGTACTCACTTGCAGTTTAAATTCTCTCACTGTTTTACTGGCTCAGAATCAATCAAACTGGGACTAGAAAAGGAATCTTAATATCATTATTAATTTTACAGCAGCTTTGTATTTAATGATGCTTTCAGCATGTAGTTCCAGAAATTTTTGGAGGGGAAAAAATAAGTGTTTCAGTGCAGCAGAGAATATTTTTCTTGTGTTGAATTTAAGCCTAAATATAACTTTTGGTGGGTCTGCTGACTCAGCCACTATACACTTTGTATTAGAATAGTTTTCCTAGCTTCTGAGTGCAGGATCTCACATTTCAACTGTTATTTGGCTATATTCTTACATCTTCTCTGTCAGAGTGAAGTTATACTGCAGAAAGAATATACAGTTCTTGTTGAGAAAGTCTATTACTGTTGTTTAAAATGTATCCAGTACCAATTAAAAAGTCAAGTCTTAATTGTCTCTTTCATCTAATCCACATACAAAACAAAACCTCATCAAAATAACTACGCTGCCAGGCAAAAAAGAAGTATCTTAAATGTGTGTTTCCAAGCCAGAATGTTAGAGTTGGCCTCTTTGCTGAAGCAACAGAAACTTTCTGTTTGCGTTTCTCTGATATCGATGGAAAGCTCTCTTAAGTGTACTGTCTAGTGCTGAGCAAGACAGTCATGGACCCTAACACAGCCCAGCTGCTGTTGTGCTCTGCAGAGAAATGGAATGCACTCTGTGACTTGGTAAGCAGAAGGTAATGGACTGAGGGCAAATCCCAAGTTATCAAGCCCTTTACATCATGGAGATGTGGAGTTTAACCAGAGGTCTCGGATTGTCAACCTTTGCAAAGCAGACAGTTTTCCAAATGCCAAGGCTCTGTGTAGGGAGCTGGCTCTGCAGCCTCTGCAGCTCTTAAGAGTTGCCATTGCAGTGGAGAGAGGACACTTCAGCTTATTAATAAAATACAGATTAAAGTATCTCCCTTTGTGCCTAGTATCTCTCTGCAGCTACAAGTGAATTTCTATGCTTATCTTCATGGTCTGATGCCAAGTATTTTCTCTTGAAGCATTTTTGCAATTCATGTCAAAAAATGATGGTTGCATTTGGCCATCTCTTCCCCAGTTGGTGAAGGACTAACCCAAGGGGCCCAAGACACTTTTCCATCACCTCTGAACAGATGGGTGACAGTTCAAGCAAACTAATGTGGTCAAAGGGTGAGAAGAGCACAGCTTTGTTCTCTGTTATGCTATTTGGTTTTGTTCTGGGTATCTCCTGGTAAACATTTGTTCACTTTTTTTCTCCTTTCTTGGCAGTAAAGAGGCTGACTAAAACATTTAGAACTGTGAAGGCTTCATCTCCCATCCATCTACGAACCTCATTTTTGTCTGTTGAGGAATGCACAAAGAGAAAATATATTTGGTAGGTGATGGTTTTGAAGTCTGAGTCAGAACCTTTCTTTCCTGGGCCATCCTTTTTAATTACCTCTGGCAGATGATGGAAACAAACCAGGAGGTGCTGCATGGGGTCTCATACTAGGTTCCTCTTTTCCCAAGAGCAACCTTAATTTTTTTAGATTAAATTCCAGGAACTTGCTTGGTCAGGACTTGTGACAAAGAGCAGCCAGTGGACATCGTGTCCAGGGTGAAACTCCATTTGTGGACTTTCCAGAGAATGCCAGCAATGGATGTTTCAATAACCTGTGCCCTAACCTTTACTATGAATTTTACTTCTCTGGCTGCTGTTTGCCTTTCTATTGTCTCCAAGCCCAGAAACTCCTTTTCTTATCCATCCTCAAGTGTAGTGTGAAGCCACAGTGTGGGTCTGGGTTGGGTCAGCATCCCCAGCACTCCTTCTCCTTTGTCAGTTTGTCCATATTGAGAGAGTTAATGACAGTGAGCACAGGACTTCTCACTAGCACGAGCATCTTTCATCCACCACTTCTGCTGCAGACACAGCTCTCAAGTTGTTTGTGTGCACTGACTTTTCTTGTTCCTCACAGTGAAGTCTTTTCAGGGTGCTTAAGCTTTGGGGCTGTGCTGTGGCATCCTGTCTGCTCACTAGGTACTCCTAAATGACCTTGGATACCAAAGATTTTTCCATCTCTTGTCTAGTATTTGCCAAAATAATCTCCAGTGCCACTAGAAATGTTGATTTAAGAAGGGTAAGAGGGATGAGATGGAAAAATAAGAAGAGGAACTTTATGATAGGTATTAGATTCATGTCTTAGTAGGTACACTGATACATACAAGAGATATTTAAAAGAATTCTTTGGCCAAAAGAGAAATTTTAAGCCAAAGTATGGATTTCCCACCAAGCTCCTCTTCTCCTTTCCAGATAATGACTCCCTGCCCTTGTAGTCTTGAAGTGCATGTCTTTGCGTAGTTTACTGCTAAGTTTCATCATCCTGTTCTTGTTGCTGTGATACACAAGGTTTTCCAATCTTTCCTCTAAAATGATCCCATCTCTGCATCAGCAGTTCTTAACTAGCACATCTTGGGTAGCACTCAAGTTCCTTTTGCTAAAGTCACCACTAAAACTTTTTTAATAAGGTTTGTCCTCTTGATGAAGAAGATTAAGAAGAATCTTGATTAAAAAGAATCTCATCAAATAATGACTTGTCTAGGTGGTCAGCTGAACTGAAATTTCCTTCCCTACCTACCTCCAGGAGGGACATCGTGTTCGGTAGATGGAGCCAGGAGTGTGGTGTCCTTGGGACAGCATTGGTTCTACCTGCTGCCGGCTTGGGCGCCTCTTGGTGTTTCCAGGGGAGATATTTAGCTAACTCCATCTTTTTCAGTTTCTGAAGCAAAAGGACACTTTCACAGTGGCTGTTTTTTGCAGTTTCTAAGTTACTTAGATTTGTGTCCAGTCCAGTCCTACACCTTGTAATTACTTTGGTTTTTATCTGCAGAAATCTGGTCTTCCCTGTGAGGGTGGCCCAGTGTGGAGAACCAGGGGAGAGGACCACGGCACCAGTGCTGAGGGCCCAGCTGCAGGAAGGTCCTGGCATGGCAAGGTGTTACAGAAGGGTTAGTGTGGAGGAATGTGTTTACTGAGTTCATTTCTGTTATTTTCCAGGAATCATTCACCAGATGAAAGGCGACTATGACGCTGCACTGCGCCTGCATAAGACACATCTGTCCATAGCTCAGGAGCTGAGTGACTACGCAGCCCAGGGCCGGGCCTATGGCAACATGGGCAATGCTTACAATGCCCTCGGCATGTATGACCAGGCTGTCAAGTACCATCGGCAGGAGCTGCAGATTTCCATGGAAGTGAATGACCGTGCCTCCCAAGCATCCACACATGGCAACTTGGCAGTTGCTTACCAAGCACTGGGTGCCCATGACCGTGCCCTGCAGCACTACCAAAATCATCTCAACATTGCCCGTGAGCTGCGAGACATCCAGAGTGAAGCACGGGCCCTCAGCAATTTGGGCAACTTCCACTGCTCACGAGGAGAGTTTGTGCAGGCAGCTCCTTACTATGAGCAGTACTTGCACTTGTCCCCAGAGCTGCAGGACATGGAAGGGGAGGGAAAGGTTTGCCATAACCTTGGCTATGCCCATTACTGCCTTGGGAACTATGAGGAAGCTGTTAAGTACTATGAGCAGGACCTTGCCTTAGCAAAGGATCTTCATGACAAGCTGAGTCAAGCCAAAGCTTATTGCAACCTTGGCCTGGCCTTCAAAGCCTTGATGGACTTCAGCAAAGCAGAGGAGTGTCAGAAGTACCTGTTGTCCCTGGCTCAGTCTCTGAACAATTCCCAGGCCAAATTCCGAGCTCTGGGGAACTTAGGGGATATTTTCATCTGTAAAAAAGATGTAAATGGTGCAATAAAATTTTATGAGCAGCAATTGAGCTTAGCCCATCATGTTAAAGACAGGAGACTGGAAGCTAGTGCCTATGCAGCCTTGGGCTCTGCGTACAGAATGATTCAGAAGTGTGACAAGGCTTTAGGTTACCACACACAGGAGCTGGAGGTATATCAGGAGCTGGGAGATATGCCAGGTGAATGCAGAGCACATGGTCACCTTGCTGCGGTGTATATGTCACTTGGAAAGTACACCATGGCATTCAAGTGTTATGAAGAACAGCTGGAACTTGGGCAGAAGTTGAAGGACCCCAGCATAGAAGCCCAAGTCTATGGTAACATGGGCATTACCAAGATGAACATGAATGTCATGGAGGAAGCTATTGGCTACTTTGAACAGCAGCTGGCCATGCTGCAGCAGCTCAGTGGAAATGAAGCCGTGTTAGATCGTGGCCGAGCATATGGGAACCTGGGAGATTGTTATGAGGCTCTGGGAGATTTTGAGGAAGCTATAAAGTATTACGAACAGTACCTGTCTGTGGCTCAAAGCCTGAACCGTATGCAAGATCAGGCAAAGGCCTACCGGGGCTTGGGCAACGGGCACAGGTGAGGAGCACTGCATTGTGTTCTTGTGACAGACAAGTGCACAAGGGTGCATTGTGTTACTGGGGTGTTCATGTGGCCACTGTACTGGGGATGTGGCATAGGAATGAGTCACAGTCCTCTGGGAGCTGAGAGCTGTGCTACCAGCTCAAGCTCTGCCCTGAGATTAAGGTAAGTTTATAGGGTGGCAGAAGAAGGTTAATTCAGAGGTGCCAGTGATGTCTCCTGAAGGGAGCATTTCTCTCTGCCTGAAAGGTTCAAGCTGGCCTCAAACAAAACATCTTTTTTTGAGAAAATACTGACAAAATCAATGGTGTTGGTTTCTTCCCTCGTAGGGCTATGGGAAGTTTGCAGCAGGCTCTGGTGTGCTTTGAGAAGAGGCTTGTGGTGGCACATGAGCTGGGGGAAGCGTTTAACAAAGCCCAAGCCTATGGGGAGCTGGGGAGTCTGCACAGCCAGCTGGGGAACTATGAACAAGCCATCTCCTGCCTGGAGCGCCAGCTGAACATCGCTCGAGAGATGAAAGATCGGGCTCTGGAGAGCGATGCTGCCTGTGGCCTCGGCGGGGTCTACCAGCAGATGGGAGAATATGACACAGCCCTGCAGTACCACCAGCTGGACCTGCAGATTGCAGAGGAGACCAACAACCCCACCTGCCAGGGCCGTGCCTACGGGAACCTGGGGCTGACCTACGAGTCCTTGGGCACCTATGAGAGGGCAGTGGTTTATCAGGAGCAGCATCTCAGCATTGCAGCACAAATGAACGACCTTGTAGCCAAAACTGTGTCCTACAGCAGTCTGGGGAGGACTCACCATGCCTTGCAGAACTACTCTCAGGCTGTGATGTACCTTCAGGAAGGTAAGAGGCTGAATTTACAGCACAGCATGTAGTAATAGGTGCTGGGGGATAGGTGGAGGCCTGAAAACACAGAGACAAGTAAGGTGCTGTAAGCCTGGCACTAAGAGGATGTTTTTGACAGTGTCCTTTGACACAAAAGCTCTCGAAAATAACATTGCATACCAGGAATGAATTTTGGGAAAACCACATCAGGTCTGATGGATCTGTCTGAGCCTGAGAGCTGGCCTCAAGCTGATATGTGCCTTGCTGATAGCCATCTGGCTTTCCCTTCTGCATACAAGTGCAAGTGAGAGCAGATGGGTGAGTATCCTCTAGACTGTGAGTGAAAACAAGTTGGGTTTGAAAGAGAGGTGAGGGGGTTCAGTCCTTGGTCTCCAGAAGCTGTCTGCTGCACAGCACTGGCTAGTGAGTTGTGCTGCTGCAAGGGATCCCAGCATGCCAGCAGCATCAGTTCAAGGTGATGGCGCTCTGATGGAGATGAGCAGTAATGTATGAAGCTGGAAGCTAAAGGATTAATTACATTGGTTAGTCTGGTTTTCCTGAAACTGACTTTGGCAGGATTCCAGTAGGCTGAAGAAATTTAATGAAGTTGGGAGAAATTAAACACAACTTCTCCTGGTGTGACACAACATTCATGGAAAGTCTACCAGGTTGTGCCCAGGGCCCCTGCTCCCTGTGTCTTTAAGGAATTCACTGTGGGGAACTGAGGTACCTAAGAGGAGACATCCCTGTTGTCAGGAGGGCCCACAGAGGTGAGAGGTTTGGAGTGTTGAGAAGGGGGCATGCCAGGGAAGGTGCTGCTGAAATGAAATGAGATCCAGATTGTTCACACCAGGACCTTGCCCTCTGCTTTGCCTTGGTACATAAAGCTTGCCAGAAGGCTGGGGAGAGCTGGTGGGAAATGAGCCAGTAATGTGGTAAGAGGGATCTTTTCTGGCAGTTTGGCACTCAGTGTTGATTTTGTTTGTGTGGTTTTTAAGGTTCAAAAGCCCAACTTCCTGATAGGGACTCACTGAGTGTGTCAGGGGACTGTACTGTCACCTCACTGAGGAAGGCCTCAGTCCAAGGATGGGTTTGTCTTGCTGGGGCACCTCTCAGGCTGGAGTTGACCTGGGTGTCAGCAGCAGTGGCCTGGCACTGCCCAGCCTGGTGTCCCAGGTTTGGTGTCCCACCATGCAGCAGCTCTGTGGCTCTCTGCCTGCCCCACGGAGCTCAGGGCCCACCTGAGCTGACAGCCCACAGAAGTGCTACCCACTGACTGCCAAAGCCCCTTCTCCCCTTTGGCTCTCTCTCACTCCGATTCCTTTCCAGGACTGAGGCTGGCAGAGCAGCTGGGACGCAGAGAAGATGAAGCCAAAATCCGCCATGGCCTCGGCCTTTCCCTCTGGGCAAGTGGGAACCTGGAGGAGTCTCAGCACCAGGTACACCGTGATCTCATGCTGGGCTTGTGTCTTCTGAGCCATTTGGGTCATTCCTGTCCTCAGGGGAGGACTTGTCTGGTGTGCCCTGGGGAGGGTGTGCAGTGCACTGAGTTGGCTCAGGCCTGTGTGCTGCCTTGCTCCATCCAAGGTCACCTCCCATCTGCTGGGGTTGCTGCCATCCTGAGAGGCTGCCTGTGCCAAACCACCCCTGCCTGAGGCTCTGACAGCCCTAGATCCTCCTGCTCTCCCAGCCAGTGCTTGGTGCTGTGTCTGTAAGGAATTCACTCTGTCTATTTTCCTTCCCAGCTGTACCGGGCCTCAGCACTCTTTGAAACCATCCGACACGAGGTGCAGCTGAGCACAGATTACAAGCTGTCACTCTTCGATCTGCAGACATCCTCCTACCAGGCCCTGCAGCGAGTCCTTGTCAGTCTTGGTAAGAGATGCCATAATATGGCATGAGGGTCTCCTGCTTTGGGAATCAGCCACGTTTGGTTAGAAGTTTGGATCTTCTTTCTTGCTTCCTTCATTCATTTGTCTTTTTGTGGCTTGGTTTCCCATACATTGTGTTATTGCCTGCAGCCAAGATGATCTATGGGATTGTGTTCCAGCGCAGAGACTACTATTTCCAGAAATAAGTGCCATGACCCTGCTTCCCCGGGTTTTAGTTGGAGTGGGATCACAGCTGTTCTTATTCTGCAACATTGCCCTGCAGACCATGTTGGTGCCAGGTCTGAGAGATGGCTTTGTCTTTTCAGGTCATCACGATGAAGCTTTGGCAGTAGCAGAGAGAGGACGAACACGGGCATTTGCTGACCTGCTCGTGGAACGTCAGACTGGGCAGCAGGACTCTGATCCCTATTCTCCAGTGACCATTGACCAGGTCCTGGAGACAGTGAATGGCCAGAGGGGACTTGTTCTCTACTACTCACTGGCTGCAGGTTATCTGTACAGCTGGCTGTTGGCTCCTGGGGCAGGTGAGGTCCTTTTTGGAGATGAGAGCCTATGAACAAGCCATACAAAAGGAGAATTGCACCATTTGTAGCTAAGAATGAATCTGGGACAAGAGTGAACATACAAGCAAATTATTTCCATCTAGTACCTTAGAGGTGAATAGACCAAAAATTGTGGCTTAGCCACAGCAATAATGACAAAGAAATGCTTATTCAGGCCTTTGATGTTCACCTAGAAATGGAAATGTTTCACATGTTTAATATTTCCATTTTTTAGCCTCCAATCCATATACATTTCCCACAGGGCAAGGCAGAGCAATAATGAGATTCTGAGTGTGTTGGCTCTGTGAGAATCTTCACTACAGAAGAATCCCTACTTTAATTATATTTCTGTGCTTTATCCTTCCAAAAGCTTTTGACATTCATTCACTGAAGTGGATTCAGGAAACAGAAGGGCGTCCCTGCTTCCTGATAATGCCATTGAACTGCTCGATCCTCTGAATTCTCCTCATATAAATGTGGAAACACTTATCACAGAGGAGCAAGGAGGATTAATTTGAAGAGGATTGCTTTTCGCAGACAGCTGTTGTTCATTATCTAATAAAATGATGACTGTAAATTTTCAGAAGTTTTTTCTGGATATAATTTAATAATTGCAGCCCTTCACAGTGACAAAGCTAAAGAGATAAAAAAGCCCTATTTAGATTGCAACAAAAATGCTTTGGGAAGGGAAACAAACATTTACATGTGCCTTAATTCAGATGGGATGACAGTGATTGTGAGATATAATTTTGGGGGGTGTTTTGTACTGTTGCTTTTGTAGGATGGTGTTGTCCTGCTATGCACCCAATCACTGATTTGCTCTTTAGACCTGTAGTTTGCACAATAAAGTACAATCTTACTGAAATTTTTGTGGATTGGAAGGGTAGGGTTTGCCAATAGGCATCATGATCAGTCTCAGCTCTGCAGTTACTCCAGCCCAGCTACAGGGACCCTGTGTTTCATTAGTGCTGATGGACAGAATAGCTTCAGTGACAAACTAGGATCCTCATTATCCACTTAGATTGTACCCTTAGAGCTTTTTCAGTGCTTCTGCATCTGCTGCTCTTACTGCAGAAGGAGTAGCTTTATTCTTTATTCCTCCACGCTTCTTAACTGGTTTAATAATTAATGCTGTCAAGGCAAACAGAGCACCCAGAGCAGCCATTTACTGTTCATCACAGGCTGTAGAGTTAATTATATCAGGAAGGATATGCCAATCTGAATGGAGGGAGGTTTTATCTGCAGTAATAAGTTGAGTTCTTAAGAAAACAGTGAGTGTTCTTTATTTGGTTTACCCATTGTGAGATGCTATCTTTTAGTATTTTTTGTGCATTAATCTATCTTTTTCTTTCTTTGTATATAATGTATTTTCATTCATATAAGTGAAAGAAAAAGTCTTTGTATGATTTGAAGAAGTTCTGCTGTAGTAATAACATTTTTGTTCAGCATTTGAGCCTTGTATGTTCAATTTGTTCAGAGGCTATAAGAAGGTATTTTTAATGTGCATCAATTGAAATGCCAATTACCTTTGTAGGTGCTTGCATTAAAGTTCTGGTTTATAATTTATATGGGACTGCTGCAATAGCAGATGCATTCTGAGCATCACATAAAAGCACTGCTCTGCCTTTATACCTTTGAGCCATCATCTGCAAAGCACATAACCACATTTTAAAAGCAAGACTGTGCTGTGAGCACAGTGAGAAACGCTTTGCCCCAGTTGCCCCAGTTGTACTGGAAATACCAAACTCTAGGATCTGTGCTGCCTTCCTAGACAGCTGCTGGCAGAAATAACCTTCTGCCCTGCAGAAATAACCTTCTGATTTGGGTGTCTTACAGGGATTCTGAAATTCCATGAGTATTATCTGGGTGACAGCCTGACAGATAATGCTGGGGAATTCCATGAAGCCAACAGCGTGACCCTGCAGACAACAAATTCTGCACTGGAACAGCACATCTCAAGTGTGCGGGAGGCTCTGGGTGTGGACTCCTACTACACCCGGTAAGTTGAGGAGGGGAAGTTTAACATCCTGGTTCCCACTCTCCCACTAGAGAGCAATTTATAACAGTCTGGGATGAGCTAGTTGTCCAAGAAGACTGGGAACTGAGAGAGTGCAGGCAAATTTTTGCAGCAACAAAAAAAATGCTTTATTTTTGTACTCATGTATTTTTTGTACTCATGGATATTTTTCTGCCAAGTGACTCTCTATGCACATGCAAATAAGGCTTGAACTCGTAGGCTGGGTAGTGCTTCTGTAGATGGGATGAGGAGGCAGATGCCATGTCTGACTGTATATGGGCAGATTCCATCCTACTTAGTTACCAGTGTAATTAATTCCCTTTGAAAAGTTTACTTACAAAAAACTGCAAATACTGTAGGAATTTCACCCTCCACCTCCCAAATCTGTTCTCTTGTGGCTATAGCTGAATAAATAATTTACAGTGAATTAATCCATCTGATTAATTTCAGCAAAGAGGGAGGAACTTTACTCCTATCCATTACTTATACATGTCTCACAGCTATGTTCCACATTTTTTTTTTATCCTAAAGATTTATCACAAGTCAGGCTTTTTTGCTTATTTATACTCAGTCTTATGATCTCTTATGATCAGTATGAGTATTTTTCATGTTGATATTTACAAGTGGTCTTTCTCTGTATACTTCTGTCTGAAAGGCAGAGTTGGGGATGCCTCTGTCCTAATTCCTTGTTAATGAGCACAAGACATGGTAAAGGATGTGGCAACAGTTTAGCTTGCTGTTTTAAGTAAAGCTTGCTAGGCAGCCATAAATTGCTTTACTTTGGTTGTGTTAGCAACACACTGGCAGTTTGCAGGTCTGGTTTACTACTAGTGCAAAGAGGACCTAGAAGTGTGTGTTGGCTGATTTGTTAACAGCCCCCAAAACTGGTGTAAGTGGAGGCACTGGCTCTTTTAAATTATAATGTGTGTTAGTTTTTTAAACCATTTTGCATTTTTCTGCAGCACTGAGATGTGTGAGTAAAACACTTTTGAGTCCCTGAGGCTGTGGACAAATGTCCTTTTCCTTGCCCAACTTTGATGGTGAAAGCACTGGTGGTGCTGCTGTTAGCAGCCTGGATCAGAGGCCACCACCCTGCAGGGGCAGTGCATCTTTGAAACTGGTGTTCCTAGGGGATGATATTGACCAAGAAAAAGGAGATGATGACAGTCATACAGTCTTCAAGGAGGGGAGCAATGTCTGTGTGTTCTGTGTGGTTTTGCAACTAGGAGATACTGGCATGGAAACTGAGGTTTAATTTCTCTCTTCAGTGTTTTTTTCCCTTGAGGTAGCTGTATAGTGATTTTATTCTTTCTGCAGGTTGTTCTGCTATCTATAAACATCCTTGTAACCACAAACACCTATTATCCTTAAGTGACGATGAAAGATACAGAATGATTTGAAAAAAATGTGATCAGGAGGAGGTGATGTAATCCAGAGAAAATTTGACTTTAGCATTTGGTTGATATTGTGTATGAAAAACCTTTTCTCTCAGGACGGCTGAACATTTGTCACAAAGCTGTTGCTCTGTCTTGCAACAATGACTCCTTCACCTGCTCTTCCCCCACAGAGCCTGTGCCAGTAGTGAGACTGAGAGTGAAGCTGGCGATATCATGGACCAGCAGTTTGAGGAGGTGAATAACAAGCTGAACTCAACGACTGATCCAACTGGTTTCCTGAGAATGGTCAGCAGGAACAATGTCCTGAATAGGTGAGAATATAGCACTGCACTGTGGGGTTTAGCAAGCACAAAGAGGCATCTTCGTGATGGGCTTCTTTCTAAGTTGCAAGTGTAGAGTGCAGCTGGTGCCATTACTTGTGGTTTCCCTATTGCCCCGAGTTGTGGGGGCGCACAGAAGCAAAATATCCTTTAGGGCTGCAGAATCCATCCATTCTTCACACCATGTATGTATGGGGAACACTGGGCACCTATCTTAGGACTAAGGTTGGTATGTTAGTGCTGTGTAACACTCTCCTTCTGAGCAGAGAGGTCTGTAGGAATTTGACTTGTCTGTTTGTGTTCATGTGGTGCAGTGAGAATTTCTCCCTGATTCAGGGGAGCTCTGCTCTTTCTCCTTATGGGACTGAGAATCCATTGCCATGTAGTGTTGCATGCATCCAGCCTGGGAGCTTTGAATGCTTGGTGGCTTTCCACAGAGTGGTCTGTTGGGGGTTAGTTTTGTTCTACGGACTCAAGTGTTGGATGTGAAGGACAAAGCAGCCTAGCCCTACTGGGTCCTGGAAGGACATGGGGTCCTATTGCTTCCTTCTTTAGAAACAGAAATTTTCAGTAGGAAGAAGGCAGGACAAGAACTGAAAGCATCCTTGTGCCTTGTGTAGGAGGGAGGACACCAGGCACAGGCAAAGACCTATATAGACCTATGTATTTCACTTTAGAACTCAGTAGCTTGGTTTGAGAGATGTGGAAGGTAGGATCTTCACTGTGTTTCTAGGTGAATTTGAAAGCTTAAGCTGATAATCAGCAAGGACTTGTGAGCAATTGTTAACTATGTGCTGAGGGGCAGACACTTTGACTTTGCTCTTCTCCTGACCAAATGCTGTTTGGAATATCTGAACAGTTTCTGTGGAACTCTGTTTTGTCCCTATTATCTGTGAGTTTGGAGCTTGGACCTATCTGCTACACAGTTATTAGAGAAATACTGGTTTCTGGTGATCTTAACTGTTGTACTAAATAGTGAGGAATATACTGCGTTTCCAGAGTTACAGGGCTGTGTGCTAGCAGTGCAGTCTCCACTCGTTTTCTGCCTCTTAAAACTTGATCAGATCTCAGTCTTCCACATTATTGTGCTGATTAGGGCAAGCATTCAAAATGAAAATTGAAGACAGAATTTTTCCAGTGTTATCACTCCCCCAGTGGAGAGGGGCTGCATGACGCAACCCAGAACTAGATCTGTGCTCCGGCATGGTTTGTG
This sequence comes from Calypte anna, assembly GCF_003957555.1. Classification (NCBI taxonomy): domain Eukaryota; kingdom Metazoa; phylum Chordata; class Aves; order Apodiformes; family Trochilidae; genus Calypte; species Calypte anna. The sequence continues at coordinate 278,542 of NC_044261.1, forward strand.
AGCACTGGATGCCCAGGCCTTTCTCAGCTGGAAGAGAAATGCTTCCAGCCTGCAGTGTCATGAGCCATCACTAGAGCTTGTGAGCTGTAACAGCATCCTTCTGAAACTGTGAGCTGCCTGTTGGCACCAACAACTTGCTGGTTTTCTTTCCAGAACCCACATGTGTATCTGTTCAAGCTGCTGCATTGATAATGAACTCTTGAGTACCTGTTGGGATTAAACAGGCAGATCCACAGGATTGCTCAGATGTTTTATTAGTTCATCAGGAGAATGTCCATCTGATTACAGGTGGAAAATATGATCCAGTTCTGCTCCAGGGAATGCTAAACCTCAGAAGACCTGCAGAGGCCAGGCCTTCAGCATCTTTTTTTCCTCCTCTGTAGGAGCCAAGTGCATTACTTGGCTTACTGATCTTACCTCAGATTCCTTGTCAGGTAACTATTTTGGAGCCTTTAGGAGAAGCTCAGGGATGTGGCACCTTGGGCACTTAATGAAAGCACCCTCTCAGGAGCATCAAGAGGAGCACTAGAAGCAGCCATGTCTTTCATGCTCTCACCATGAGCACTGAGAATGACAAAAAGAATGACAAGAAATTGCTGCATGGCTTGCCTGCCTGCCCATCTTTGGCCTTCAGATGTGATTGTTCCAGGGGGTTCTGGTGGCAGAGGTAGCATTTCTGTGCAGTGGTCTAGAGCTCTAACAGGGATCTGTGAGCTCTTAGACTCTGGTTAAGCAACAGCATGGAATAGTTAGCCAGAGCACAAACTGTGATCTTGTGGCTCCAGACTCCATCTCACCTCCTCTGTGCAGTGGCTTTTCTGCCAGCTGGTACTGGAGTGAGTTCATGTAGCTGTAGGTCAATGCTGAGTGGATTTTTGCTGATCTAGTGCTTCAGAGCACTAGGTAAAACTGGGGCCCACAAGCAGTGATTGAAGGCATGGCATCTGTTTTCTTTGGCTTCTGCACTGCAGGGTACAAAGAGGAGTAGGGCCTGCTTGGAGCTGAGAATAAGAGCTTGTCTTCCCTACTGCCAAGGCAGGCCCTGCATTCCTCATGTGGGGCCTGAATGCATGTTCACATCTTGTGCTTGAATGTTGGAAATCCTCAAGGGAGTTTGCATGGCTTGGGGCCAGTGCAAGTTCCCTCACGCACAGGAACTGCACATGCTGTTGGGGTCTCATGTTAGAAAATGAGGCCCTGTGGATGCTGGGACTGTTTGGAGTCATCCAGTCGCTGTGTCTAGCAACAGCTTGGTGACTGGAAAGAAGCCCTAGGTCTGAGATGGGTGCCCTCAGACTGCTGTGCCCAGGTAACCTGGCTTTTAAGCAGAGAATAGTACGATTTGTGGACCAACTCGAAGGCAGGAGGGCTCTGCAGAGGGACCTGGACAGACTAGAGAGCTGGGCCGATTCCAATGGGATGAGGTTCAACAAGGCCAAGTGCCGGGTCCTGCACTTTGGCCACAACAACCCCATGCAGCGCTACAGGCTGGGGACAGAGTGGCTGGAGAGCAGCCAGACAGAGAGGGACCTGGGAGTCTGCATCGACAAGAAACTGAACATGAGCCAGCAGTGTGCCCAGGTGGCCAAGAAAGCCAATGGCATCCTGGCCTGGATCAAAAACAGCGTCACCAGCAGGTCCAGGGAGGTGATTCTGCCCCTGTACTCAGCGCTGGTAAGGCCACACCTCGAGTACTGTGTCCAGTTCTGGGCCCCTCAGTTTAAGAAGGATGTAGAGGTCTTGGAACAGGTCCAAAGGAGGGCAACCAGGCTGGTGAAGGGACTCGAGCACAGGCCCTATGAGGAGAGGCTGAGAGAGCTGGGACTGTTCAGCCTGAAGAAGAGGAGGCTCAGGGGAGACCTCATTGCTGTCTACAACTACCTGAAAGGAGGCTGTAGCGAGGTGGGAACTGGACTCTTTTCACAGACGACCTTCAACAAGACAAGAGGACACAGTCTTAAGTTGTGCCAGGGGAGGTTTAGGTTAGATATTAGAAAGAATTTCTTCACGGAGAGGGTGATCAGGCTATGGAATGGACTGCCCGGTGAGGTGGGAGATTCTCCGTCCCTGGAGACATTTAAAAAAAGACTGGATGTGGCACTCAGTGCCATGGTCTAGCAACTGCTCCGGTGGGTCAAGGGTTGGACTAGATGATCTCTGAGGTCCCTTCCAACCCAGCTAATTCTATGATTCTATGATTTTTTGGCAGTTCTGCTTAAAAAAGCAAAAATGTAGAAGTTTGGCTGTTAACTTAAGAAACCTGTGAGATGGACTGTGGAGGAGAAAGGGACACTGCAGAGATCTAGGCAATATCTGTCTAAGCTGTGGGTGCCACCAATACAGCTCCCAGGACAGTCCCAGTTGCTCATGTCTTATGCAGCTTCAGTTTTCTCTGCTCCCTAGGGCTCTTAAACTTCTGTTGGATTTCCAGATTAAAGTCTGAATTCCTTCCTGTTCGTCATCTTTTGCTCTAGCAGGGGACTTGATCACTGCCCGTATCTGAACATAGCTTCCCCACTTCTGCTTTGGCCTTTCCACCATTATGAGCATATCTGTGTACTTGCAGAAGACATGAGAATCAGCCCTGAAGCTGCTCAAAGGGTAAAATATAGCTCTAGCTCCTTGAGGGCCATTTTTGCAATGCAGCATGGTGCAAATTTGTAAATGGCAAATTGAGGAGTAAGGAGCACTGTAACACGATGGGAATTCACATCTGCCAAGACCATTCCTATCTCCCAGCTCCCCTTAAAAATGCGAAGAGCTTTATTTTTCCCAGCAGTCAGCATGCTCAGGGTTAATGGCCAGTGCTACAAGCATAGCTGGAAATTTCCAGACCAAGCTCAGTGCCCCAGCAGGAGTGAAGTCTCTGTGAATCCAGTCAGAGAAACCTATCAGAAGTTGGTTAGAATCCACATGGAACCTCAGCAGCAGTGACAACATGGTGACCGCTGCTTCATCTCAAGTTGCTCAGGGTTCCATCCTGGTGACCATCAGGTGATGTCAGGTCATATGTTCCCTCTCCTCTTGGTGTGGGACTCTGTCTTCATCTTGATTTTGGCCCTCTTGGCTGTATATATGTCATCTCAAAGTGAGGACCAGCTGCTCCCTAATGGATGGAGAGCCAGGAGCAGGAGCAGAGCCTGTGGGTGAGGGGCCATCCCTGCAGGACCCCATCCCACAGCACCCAGGGAAGTGAGCAGGGCAGACCTGGGAATGGCAGCCAGGGTCAGCCCAGAGTCTGGATCATCAGGTGAGTGCCTGGTGATGAGGCTGGTCTGAGGTCTTTGGAAAACAGATAGGAAAGCAGTGGCTGGAGTTTCCTATCTGATTCTCCACCATACAGGGTGCAGCACTGGGGCTGCCCAAGTACAGACCACACTTGCAGAGAATGCTGGGTGGTTTGTGGGTTTTGTACAACCACTGGTGGGTTCTGGAGATAATTGTGGATCCTTTAAAGCAGCCACAGGGAGCTCATATCTGAATGTTTTCTGGAGCCTCCCACAGCTTGGTACTGTGAGTGTGCCAAGGTCCTGAATATGGATTTGGGGCTGCATCTGTAGGATGGGTCTTTCTGAGGAAGGCTTGCAGAATGATGGGCCTGAATGGACACCCATTTTCCTGATACTGCCAGACCAGTTCAGCAACAAATCAGACTCCCAGCCCTCTGGAATGTCTGTATTTGGTCATGAATAGTATTTGACTCATCCAGAGTCCTACCAAGTGCCAAGGCAAGAGCAGCTCTGCGCTGCCTGTGGTGTGAACCCTCCCCCCTGCCCACCCACAGCCACCTTCATCTTCTGCAAGCAGAGCCAGGCCTCAGAAGGCCTGGACTAATCAGTCTGAGCTCCAGGCTTGCATGACACAGTTTTCCTCCCCCTTTCTCGGAGGCTGTTATGGGATCATCTTGGGGACAAAGGGTGGAAGCAGAGCTGATGCTGATCCAAGCATGCAGTCCTGACCCCAGTGTTGATGTTTCCTCTGCTTGCTGCAGGACAGGCTGCCTTACACAAGGGGTTATAAATAAGCAGCAATGCAGAGTCTGAGCAGAGACTTCCTGCTGCAGGAGTCAAGATGACCCCTCCACATGGCCAAAGCAAGGTAGAAATGATTGGTGCACCATCACAGGAGCCAGCACTGGTGCTCTAGGGAAAAGATTCAAAAGTCTTCCTCTTGCCACCATGCAATCACCAGTACCCCAACGCCTGAGAGGCCACCTTGGGAGCTGTTGGTACAGTCTTGGGAGGAAAGGGAACGGGCTGGCCAGGGCTTCAGATCTGCTCTGTCTGTCACAAAAGAGGCTGGCGAGTGCCACCTGCTGGCAAGTAGCCGCTCCTGGGGGAGGTCCGGGCTGCTGTGCTGTGTACCAGGCAGGATAGACTGGGAGGTATGCTTTGAGCACAGGGATCAGGGCACCAGAAATGTGTGGGAGTGGAAAAGCACAGGTTTTATTTCTTGATCTTATTTTAAAATCTGTGCTACATGAAGTGTGGAAAGAGGTGAGCATGGCACAGCGTGCTTGATGCTGTCAGATGCTGCAGTGCAGGCAGGACTGGGGCTGTGCTGGTCCTGCAGTCAGGTTGGCATTACACAGGTCACCCAGGCAGGTTTTCAGCAGCTCTGAGTAGCAGCAGCATGCTCATACTTTCACCAGGACTGGAGAGCATGGATGGCTGGACACTCGGCTTCTGTTTGGATTCTTAAATCACTCCTGTTGGCCATAAATTCCTTGTCAGTAGGGAGCATGGGTGGTAGCATCCATTTTTCTTTAGAGAATAGGTTTTGGACATGATGTGAGCCGGTTCTGGAGACTGCTTGCAGTACCTGAATAGAGAAATAGAGGGGAGGAAAAAGAATTGTGTCTGTTGGTATATGTCAGAAAAGGTCAGGAGCATGTCTGAGGCCTGCGGTTTGTCAGTGGTAGAGGAATTGCATTTGAGTGTAATATTTTTGCTCTCCTTGTCTTTCATTCATGTTGGTTTAATCTGGTAGTACAAAGAGATAGTGTGCCTATTTGAATGTGCATGTATCTGTTATGGGCACATATATAAGTGTGTACATGTGAATATATATGCCTATAGCAAATATGTGGTCAACTATTAATATAAGAATTGAACCAGACAAGAAGTAAAAATAAAGAATAGAGATAAGGCATTTCTTCTGAGTAAATGTTCTTTAAAAAGGGATGTTGCAGACTAGTGTTCTGACAGAGCATGTCAGTTGGGTCACGGATCAGGAACTGTAGCTGCTTTCCTGTTGTGTAAATTGGCAAAGGCACATAGCTCTGAGGAGCAAAACAGCACCATGCTGTGCAGAGACCAAGCATGGAGGGAGCCCCAGTGGTGACTCTGGTTACATTTCAGACCTTGCACTACCATTACTGTTCAATATCTCATTTCCCTCCCGTCCTTTAACACCCACCTGTTAAAACTTTCTGGAAAATTATCCTTTTCAAATGAAATGGTTGTTCGTGGCACCAAACCAAGGAATAACCTTTCGGGGGGGTACATCTGCTGGCTTAGTGAGACCAGAATAGAGCAACTTCATTTCCTCAACAAAGCAATAACTTTTTATATCCACTCCATCTCAGTCTCCTTAGAGTGCGTGTTTGGTGGCTGGTGATGCCAGGACAGCCTGTGCAGAGGTCTGTGAGGATGTCAGAAATGGGCTCCCGGTCACTTCTCACATCTGGCTTTATGGAGCTATTCAGAGGGGTGGCAACAATTGCAGGCCTTGTTGTTTCCCTGTTGCAATATTTCCTTTTGACACTCTGCTAGATCAGTTTGTGCAAAACCCAAGTGCACATCTTCTTGTAATTAAGTAAATGCTTAATGGGTCTCATATTTGCCTGCATACAACTGCTATATATAGGTATGCAGTAAAAACTGTGAACAGCACTTCAGGTACTTGAATTTCTAGAGAAAGTCCATAGCAAAGTAGTGTGCTGTCAGCAGATCTGCTGTCTTGCAGAACAGAGTCCTGCAAGGGTGGACAGAGACTGGCTCATCATCAATATTATGAAATCAGGGCAACCTGTAGTGGTCCTCAGATTTCTGCAATTGATTTCTCACTTGCCTTTTGCCCACAGGAGCTGTCAGAGCATGACCAGTCTGTTCAGCAGTACCGTGTCTCCTGTTAAGGATGGAACATCATCTCTTCCAAGGAGGCAGACTTCCTTCACCAAACCCCCACTCCGTGCACTCTATGACTTACTGATAGGACCTATGGAAGGAGTAAGCTGTTGACACTGGAAAATGTAGAGATTCTCTTACCAAAATTCCCTGTCAGTGTGGGAAAGTGAGAACAGGAAGCTCAGGGATGGTAACTGAAGCATGGTGATTTTCACTTGGTCTTCCCAGATGGTGAGACTGGGTGTGTTGGGAGGTGGAGACAAGGTATATTGCTGTTGGTACCACTTCAGTCAGCTGCCAAAGTATAATGCTTTTGATGAACCTAAGCAGGAACTGTATTCCTAATTCACTAATACTAATCTGCAAACTCAGCAGATACCTAGGGGGTGTAGGTGGGAGGTACATACAGGTATGAAAAGCAGCACTGGGAACCTGTCAGCAACATGGGCCCACGCTGCAATGCCATGCTGGCTGCAGCTTCACAGGCTGGTCCTTGCTGTGTTTCTGTCCCAGGGGTTGGTGCTTTTGCAAGAAAGCAAAAGAAATTTCTGTTTCTGTAATGCATATACAGCTACTATGAGAATAAAAATATGAAACTCTAGGAGTTTTAAAGACAAAAATTCTGGTAGGCACATGTCACTATGGCTTAGATGCTCTGATTGTGTTGCTGATAGCTAAAGCTCCTAGAGCAGCAAGTAAAAGGGAATATGTATTAAAAAAACAACCAAATGGAAAAAACCCAAATTATTTCTGGAAAGCAGCATCTGCCCTTGTGGGAAGCAGCTGCTTGTCAACTCAGGCTCTGCAGAAAGAGGCACAGCTGAAGGGAGGCTGATAAATTTAGCTGGTAGAGCACGTGTGCTGGTTCACCCGAGGCAGTGGGGAGTTCTCCTGTGGGGTTGTAAACAGTGTCAGGACAGAGCAGAGGTGGTTCCCAAGAAGGTTCCTGGGGCTGCTCTGTGTCAGTGGCTGCCCAGCATCTCCACCTGGAGGCTGTGGGGCAGGGTGAGCTGCAGAAACAGCAAGAGGTCAGCAGCTATTTTTAACTCCTTTTAAATGGAAATTTTTATCCTTCAGCAGTTTTGTTCCCACTTCAAATGGCAAGAAGCCTTTAAAAGCACCTCACTGTCTCTCCAACTTTCTACTCTTTGACATTCTCCCTCAGAGCTGACCTATTTTTTTGTGTTTCTTACTGGCTTCAGACTCCCTTTGGAGGAGACTACCAGACTGATCTTTGTTTCTTTAGTAATGTTCATTCATCTTTGCTGCTGCCTGAGAACTGAAGCTTAAGACTGACTGCAAATTCCTGATATTCTTTGATTGCTAGTGAGATGGAATCACTGTGTGTCAGATTAATTGTCAGTTGTCAGTGTATCCCAGTGCAGTCTGGAAGTCTGCTCCAAACAGACCCTGAGCATGGTGGAGAGGAAGAACTGAGTTATGGACCAGGGTGCATTTTTCTGAGCTCAGTATGTAGAACTTCACAGAAGTAGTGATACTCACCCTCAAAATGCAGAATATCCCTTTCTTTTCTGTTGCACTGTCTGATTATCTGACGTGTGCACTTCAGGATTTTTTGATGTTACTTCTGCACCTCTCTTTTTTTGAAAGTTGGTGTTTCCATTAGACATTTGATAGTAGTGGTTCACTGTTGGGAACAAAAGAAGATTTCTCTCTCCCCTGTTAACTGGGGACTCATCTGAAACAATTGTCCTACAAAGCAGGGGTGTTAAGGGGAATAATGTTTGATAAATAACAAAAGAGAAGTAGAACATGGATGTTATTTCCTCATTCTTCTCAAATGTGTCTAGCTAGCACCTCAAAGGTTCTGGTAGTTATTATTTATGAAATGCAAGCCATGTGTTTGAAAAATGTCATTCCTTCACTGCTGTCCTATTAAAGCTCCAGGACTTGCATCAGGAAGAAGTGACTTTTTGAGGTATTGGAAGCAAGTTCAGAAATTCACTTTAAATGAGTCAGGCAATTTCATCTTCATTTGAATTGTCAGACTAGAGCCTGACGGTTGGGAACTGCAGGCTGAAGTACTGAGGGAAAGGGACAAACTGATTCTCTTTTTTTATTATTATTTTTTCCAGGGTTTGATGCATTCCAGTGGACCTGTTGGTCGCCACCGCCAGCTGATACTGGTTCTGGAGGGAGAACTGTACCTCATTCCTTTTGCTCTCCTGAAGGGCAGTTCCTCCAATGAGTACCTCTATGAGCGCTTCAGCCTCATTGCAGTGCCATCAATCCAGTCACTGAACCCCAGCTCCAAGGTCTGACATTGCCTTATAAAACCTCTCTTCATGGAACCTCTCCTGTGGGGTGCAGGTTCCTGTACATATTGGAGTAGCAGCAGCTCTGTCCTTCTGTGCCAGACTTGAGAATAGAAACCACAAATGTACCACTCTCCCAAGCCATTCCCTGTTCTGATGAGCATGTTGAGTGTCACAGCTGTGAAGTAGATTCTAAGGTAGCTCCTGCAGCACAAAATCACAGCCCTGGGCATACCAGGAAGGACAAGGGGAATGGATCATTGAGATATCCTCATCTAAAGGATGGCATGGCCTGGGGTGTGGAGCTACATGGCACAGTGCAGAAATGCAGGTGTTTGTGATCGGTACTGAACTTCCTTGGGAGGCTTGGTCTTACCATGTTCCTGGTATGTTTACCTGCATTTTAGCCTTCTGTGTGGAGAAGGCCACTAATGTCTCATGATGCTGAAGCTGTAAGAGACAGCGTATTTTATTACCAGCACTATAACAAACAGATCTGTGAACCCCATTTTCTCTTTCTCTCTCTGTAGTCCCACACAAGGAAGAACACTCCTGCTTACTCCAGTTCTACCTCAATGGCAGCTGTCATAGGAAATCCCAAGCTCCCTTCAGCAGTTATGGACAGGTGGCTATGGGGACCTATGCCCTCTGCAGAAGAGGAAGCATATATGGTGTCTGAGTTGCTTGGCTGCCAGCCCTTAGTTGGCAGTGCAGCAACAAAAGAGAGGGTCATGAGTGCCCTCACGCAGGCAGAGTGTGTTCATTTTGCAACCCATGTCTCTTGGAAACTGGCTGCTTTGGTCCTGACACCCAACACTGACAGCAATCCATCCAGCAGCAAGAGTTCTTTTGGGAACCCCTACACAATCCCAGAATCCCTTCGGATGCAGGATGATGCCAGTGATGTGGAGAGCATCTCAGACTGCCCTCCTCTTCAGGAGTTTCTGCTTACAGCAGCTGATGTCCTGGATCTGCGGCTTCCTGTCAAATTAGTGATTCTTGGCTCTTACCAAGAATCCAGCAGCAAAGTCACTGCTGATGGAGTAATTGGCTTGACAAGAGCATTCCTGGCTGCTGGGGCTCAGTGTGTCCTAGTGTCACTCTGGCCTGTTCCTGTGTCTGCTTCCAAAATGTTTGTGCATGCCTTCTATTCCTCCCTCTTAAATGGGACAAAAGCCAGTGCTGCCCTTGGAGAAGCAATGAAAACTGTGCAGAGCAGCAAGCAGTTCTCCCATCCATCCAACTGGGCAGGTAGGAAGAATCTGCTTTTTGACAGACAAGATGGGTTTTTATGGAAGCACTTCTACACCAAATTGTTAAGCAAAGAGTGGTGTTAGCGGGGAGTAGCAGGGAGTATGGCTCTGATGTGAACTGTATGTAGCTTGTGGAGTGGGAAACTTGCTAGAGCTTGCTAAAATGAGCACTTAGAGTTTTTCTGGCAGAGTGATTTCAGCCTTGTTGTGTTCAGTGCCAGGACGTGTTAGCTGAATTTAGGTTACAGTCCACAGTGCAATTTGTTCTTTATTTTCCTTCCAAGATTTTTCAAAGCAAAAAGTGTTGTTTTGTTTTTGTTTTAAAAAGTGACTGATTCCTAGGCAGAAAAGAATGATCATGGACACAAGTGCCTGGTACCACTACCATGTAGAGGCTTGCAGCTACTCAGACTGTCTTAGTGCTGCCCCTTCCCTGGTATGTAAGCCAGTTCATTACACACAGTCCCTCATTTTCACCTCCAACTCTTGATGGTGCCTCAGAGCACCAGAGTGAGGATGAGCAGCCACGTACCTCATCGCAAGGGATGAGAAGGGGCAGGCAGAGCCTCTTGTGCTGGTGTTTGAGGAATGTAGCATTTGGATAAGCCAAGGTGGGTTTCTGACCAGGACAGGGAAGGCTCTCAGATTTCTGATTTTTTTTTTTCTGTGGGCACTGTTTAACACCTATTGATTTCTGTGGCTATAAGGAGACATGGAGCATGCTAGGACTGGTTTAGCTGCCATACAGTGATTTTCTGTTCACTTGAACAGGAAAATTATGTTGATGTAATAGAGGAGAACAGTAAGAAGCATCTAGAAGCTTTCTGGAAGTTCATATATGGGGCTGGGCGGAGAGAGAGCAGCTGTTCTGGGAAAAGAATATCACTCTGCAGGGTGCAGTAAACCCTCATTCTCTTAGTCCAAGAAGCCAGAGCATGTCTGTTTCTGTTTTTAACATTTTCCATAACAATGAGATTGAGTATCTCTTATTCTAAATCCTTCAGGTTTCATGCTTATTGGGAGTGATATGAAGCTGAACAGCCCTTCTTCATTAGTAGGACAGGCCCTTACTGAGATTCTGCAGCACCCTGAAAGGGCACGAGATGCTCTACGTGTCCTCCTACATCTGGTAAGAGAAAGGAAACACTACCACATGCTGCAGGCACAGGGGCATTGCAGCCCATGCAGTTTGAGATGGTGTTGCCTGTGGTTATGCATCTGTGAATGATGAATGGGGAAAGAACCAGCCTGATGTATAGCCAATCCCACCTACATATATATACCTTCAGCCCTTCTCCCTCACCACAAGGTAGTTTCTTTTGAAAACTGTGTCGCTGTAAAAAGACTGGAGCACCTGATGGGAGTGTCAGGAGCAAAAGGAGGAGGCAAAGTAAGCCAAGTCTTGTGTTATATTGTGATGAAATCCTCCCTGAGCTGTTGAACTGGGTCTCTGCTTTAAAGATGAGATAGTCAATGGGGTTAATTGTTTCTGCAAGAAAAGAGCTATGAAAATTGCAGTCAAGGAGAGGCAGAGCCCAGTGACTGCTGTCTCTTTGAACACTTGAAAGAGGCACTTCCATATGTCCCAGTAGCCTGTTCTGGGGAGCAGCAGGACTGAAGCCAAACTGCCCCATGGCTAAAATTATCTCATATGACTTTTAATACTTTTATTTCCAATGTGTCTTCTGTGGTACCACAGGAATCTGGTGCATCCATATGATGATGGAAACATGTGAATATTGCTAGTTATCCCAGTTACTGTGTTTTTGCCATATAGCTACAGATTCTTGCCTGGTAATAATAAGTGTGTGCAAGAGACTGTAACCTGAATTGTCTTTTGGGGAGGGATGCAGCTGCCAGGCTTGTAAGAAACCATCACAGTCAAACTTGTACTTAGGTTCCTGTGGCATTACTTTCCCTGGCATCCCAGAGTATATGGATATCACAGTGATGTAACATTTCTAAGTGTTGAGTTACTGGAGCCTCTGTTTTCAAGGGCACTAACACCCTTCTGAGTGATACAGGCCAAGTTCAACTTTGGGTTTGTCTCCACCTGCTCTTCCAGCCTCTTCACTCTGTAAACAGAAGCAGCTGGTAAAAATCTCTTACAAAATAAGCTAACACTCTGTTTTCCCAAAGGTGGAGAAATCACTGCAGCGAATCCAGAATGGGCAGCACAACTCCATGTATACCTCCCAACAAAGCGTGGAGAATAAAGTGGGTGGCATTCCAGGCTGGCAGGCACTGCTCACTGCTGTAGGATTTCGGTTGGACCCTCCAGCCAGTGGCCTCCCAGCAGCAGTCTTCTTCCCAACCTCTGACCCTGGTGACCGGCTGCAGCAGTGCAGCACCACCATACAGTCCCTCCTAGGTAAGAAGCAGGACAGCTATGGGCTGTGTCCCCATCGGTCCAAGCAGACACTGACCTTGTCCTGCCATTAAAGCCTATAAAATGGTGATGTTCTCCTTCAATGAAATAAAACTATTTAACAGGGTAGAGGTTCTAGAAATAAATGGTTATGAAAATTTTGTCATAGATGGGCTTCATTTACTACTGGGTCCAGTATCTGAAAAGCATGATTTGATTATTCTTTTCTCCCAGCTCTCAGTCAGAAAATATATAATCATATGCAAAGTGGGAAAACCTTTTGCTTTGTGGAAATTGCTGCTGTTTCCAGAACTCTTCAGTGATGTGATGGAGAGGTTTTAGGAATTAGCAGGGTTTTTCTGTTCAGGTTTTTACATTTGTAGCAGTCAAGAAACAATCTCTGCTTTTGATGATGTTTTTCAGGTTTGCCTAACCCTGCACTTCAGGCACTTTGTAAACTTATCTCGGCTTCAGAAACAGGAGAGCAGCTTATCAACAGGGTGAGTTGGGGGATTTTCCTCCAGTACCAGTTTCCAAATGGTTCCTTCCAGGTCAGTAATTCAGAAATGCACTGAATGTTTTATGCCCTGGTTTATCAACCCAGAGCTTACTACGTGACTTCAGGATTGAAATGCTAAGTGTGACTGAAAGTGTGTGTCCAGATGAGAAGAATGCAGTTTTGTTACTGGGCTGCATGGCCTTGGGTCTCCCTATCAATGACAGAAATGAAAACATGATACCTACTCTAGTGAGGGAGAAGCAAAATATGGGAAATAAGTGGAGTGGCAGAATCACTAATTGCTATTTGGCCACCCTGTCTAGGGCCCATGTTGGCTGGTCTTTGCCCCCTGTAATGGCCTGAGTCTCAATGTATAGCTGACTCTGGGCAGTGCTAGGTCTGTCAGAAAATTTCCTGAGCCTGTGCTTCTGCCTGTGTGTGTGCTCATAGCTCCTCACAGAAAGAATTCACTGTCTTTAAGAGAAAGGCAGTGCTACTTGTGGCTATGGGACTCCTCCCTGCTCCCCCCCCCCCAGTCTCTGTCACATTCCTCTGTCTCCCCAGTCTTTCTAGCATGCCTAACCTAACCTTTCCCTCTGCCTCCAGCCTGGCTGACTTCCCATTACATGTTCTTATTGTCCTGACTGCTCCTCTAATGAGGATTGTGATCATATGCCTGCTTTAGTAACTGAACACACTGCATATAGTAAATGGGCTTGTACCTCACTTTTTTTCCCTTTCCACATGCGAAAGTGTCCTAGGGACGTACTGTGGTGGGTAGCTGGGATTATCTCTCTGTATCTTCATAGGGCTCCCTTTCTGTCATGTTGAATCTCTGCACAAAATGCAAAATGACAGCCCCAGCTGTGCTGTTGCCCCCTGAGCAGCCTGGTTTGTCCATTAGACTCAGTCTGCTTCGAGGAGCTCTTCTTACAAGCTGCAGTAGTGTGGGAGGTGGTTCTCATGGCCTGTTCTTTGTTGCCTTGGCTCTTTTGCCAGTGCCTGACTGCAGAATAGCAGGGTTATCTTTCCTCGTTGTCACCAGAGGGAGGCCTGGAATGGAAGGGATGTGATGAGTAGAAAACAACGTTCTGGTAGATCAGAATGTGTTAACAGTGTCCAGGAGATAACTTCGTGATTGTCTTATTACCTCAGGCAATTAAATCACCCAAGGAAAAACAGTCGGATGCCCCTATACAGCTAACACAAGACAAGCTTACCATTTCTTCAGCTGCCCCAAGCAATAAGTATTGGCAGGGGTATTACACTGTTTTTGCAAATATTCTTCTATAGCCCAGCCCCCAGGCAGAGTTTCCTTTTGCACAAGAATCTGTCCAGTTACAAGTTTGGGATTTTTAACGTCTGTCTCCCCTCCTATGCAGTTACTTGATTTTCCCCCTCCTTCCTCTCAGCAGTCCAGGTCGTGAGCAGCTCAGGCTCTTCCCAAAAGGGAAGTTTTTCTTTAGCACTGGGGTGTAATGACAGGCAGTTCAGTCGGGGTGGTGCTTGCTTGGTGTTGGGTTCTGTAAGGGAGCAGGTACCCTTGGTGTTAGTGAAGCAGCAAGACAGGGAGCCTGATCATTTGCTCTGTGTAGAATATCATTATTTTTAGTGCAAAACAGAAGGCAGGAACTACAAAAGAGAGAACTTCAGTAAAACCACATGTGCAAGAAAAAGTTGGAGATTTCTGACTGCATGAAGTGCCAGTAGCATATCCTGGAGAAAACAAGAGAAGGGCTGGTTCTGTGTTCATCCTTCTGCCAGAATGTGGGTTGGCCTGAGTATTTGCCTGCAAACTGTCTGAGTTGATTGTATTGAGTGGGACACTTCCAGATTCCAGCTGCCTGTTCCCACACCGTGGGACTCCTGATTCACAGCTCAGGCCATTTCCATTGCTCCCTTCTTTCTCTGGACAGAGCATCTTTCTGTCAGGATGCTCGTTTGCATGTGGATGTGTCACTGCAGAGTTCCCTATCACAGGCACAGCACAGAATAACACGTGTTCTTTCTTTTCTCCTCTCTTCCTTTCTTGTTATCTGCTTCCCGAAGGCTGTTAAAAATATGGTGGGAATGGTGAGTATAACACCCTGGGGAATGACACTGCCGTGCAGAATGAAATGCCTTGGTCCCTGCAGACCCATTTCCCTGCGCTGCTCAGTAGTGTCTTCAAACCGCTTTCATGCTCCATAGTGCTGCTGTGAAAAAGGACTGTGTAAGCTTTTGTGGGTTGTAAAAGAAGAGCAGTCCTGAGGTTAGCTGACTTTCCAGCTTTTTCAGTCATGGAAAGGGTTTCAGTGTAGTTCTGTGTGCAGCCCCAAAGTATCGCTTTCTGTTTTCTTTTGTTTCACAGATTTTTCCTGCTGTGCTTGCTTCTTGTTCAGTTTCCACTGGCCACACCCTCCCTACCCTCACCCTTGTTCTCTCCCCACCTTTGCTGCTGTTCAGCTTTGTCCACTGTTGCTGTCCCCGGACTGTCCCTCTGCCCAGACTTTGTCATCCTTCTGCTCTGTTTGGGAGCAGCAACTGAATACATGGGCATACAGGGCAAAGGGTGTTTGCAGTGTGTTTTCTTAGCTGGGACTGTTGGAAAAGCAGAGATGTGATTTGTAAGGAATGGTTCATGTTTGTATTGTTATCTTCAGCTGCATCAAGTCCTGGTCCAACTCCAGGCAGGCGAGAAGGAGCAAGATTTCTCCTCTGCACCAATCCAGGTTTCCATCAGTGTCCAGCTCTGGAGGCTCCCTGGCTGTCATGAGTTTCTCGCAGCTCTAGGTAAGAAAAAACACTTCTTTCCATTGTCATCTTAAAACTTCTGCTCCTGTCTCATACAATGGCTTGAAGTAGAGAGAGACTCTGAGCTCTGGATTTGTTGGAGAGTGAGACTCTCAGCTCTAGATTTGTTTGTCTGGATGCTGTTTGGTCTTTGCATCTCTGGATGTGATCCCTGGCTGTGCAGGATATGTATGTGTTAACACTCAGTAAAGCCCCAACACCTGCTGAAGAATGTGTGTTAAATAGTAATAAAAACAAAGCAAAAAACTCTGTATTGTAGGTGAAGAGCCATCATTCCAGGACACTGCAGGATCTCCTATCTTTTTCTCCCATTTGAGAATCACACACGAGATTAAGAATCTCCTAAATGAAATCACACATGTTGAAGATGCTAGATCTTTGTGTGAGATGTGATTTTTCTGCTCCACATTCTGCTGCAGGTTTTGACCTCTGTGAAGTTGGCCAAGAGGAGGTGATTCTGAAAACTGGGAAACAAGCTAACAGGAGGACCATGCACTTTGCTCTTCAATCCTTGCTGGCACTTTTTGGTAAAGCTACTTGCAGTAGTTTTTGTTTGTGTTTCATCTGACGATGTGATCAGAATGGCTTCTGTTGAAATCTCAGACTCAGAAGAGTCTTTTGCAGAAAGCAAACGTATATCATCACACATGTGTCATAAAGCCATACATCATACAACAGGTGCAACAAATGTTATTTTTATACAGCAAATAAACACTATTTTGCTGATGCTAGTCCAGCAACTGGAAAATTTATAACACACTATTGGGTTTAGTATATAAAATGATGTTTTATCTAGAATAACTGTACTGAGGCTCCTGCTTGTGCACTTTTTTTCTCACTTAAATAGTATTTATTGGGTTTTTTGAAGCAGCTTAGAGTCTGAGTGCATGTTTTGTAGCTTTTCCTCTTAACTCTGATAAGAACCTTACCTGTGCTTGTTTGATTTTTCTGTAGATCTAAGGGCATCCATGAACTTTTTTTTTCCTCTTTTTTAGATTCTACAGAGCTGCCGAAGCGCCTCAGTCTGGACAGCTCCTCATCACTAGAGTCCCTGGCTTCTGCACAGTCCATTTCCAACCCTGTACCCCAGTACCAAAACCCTCCCTTCTCTCCTGCTTGTCCAGACAGCATTGCATCAGATGCCATTTCTGTGTATAGCCTGAGCTCCATTGCTTCTTCCATGAGTTTTGTTTCCAAGCCAGAGAGCATGCCAGATGGGGTAGGACACAGAGGACGCCAGGACTATGAGAGGCCTAAGAATGTCTGTTCTCATAGGTCTGCAGTACAGAGCCAGTTGTCACCACAAACCAGCATGGTAGTCAGCAAAGATGAGGAGGAGTATGAAGGTTTTTCTATAATCAGCAATGAGCCTTTGGCCAGTTACCAAGAAAACATCAAGCCAAGATTTTCCCCTGATCACAAACAGCCCAAAGGTGGTCAGACTGGAAGCATTAAAGAGTCTAACAGCTCCAGAGGGAGTTTAAGTACCCCAAATTCTCCTGTTAAAATGACACTTATTCCCAGTCCTAATTCACCTTTCCAAAAAGTTGGGAAACTTGCAAGTTCTGATACTGGGGAATCTGATCAATCTAGCACTGAGACTGACAGCACTGTCAAATCCCAGGAGGACAGTAATCCAAAGCTTGATCCACAAGAGTTGGCCCAAAAAATTCTGGAGGAAACTCAGAGTCACCTCATTGCTGTTGAACGTCTCCAGAGAAGCAGCAGCCAGATAAGCAAAAGCAACACTTCAGATGATGGGGCTTCCACCCCAGCAGGTGTGTCTGCATTCAGATCTTCAGAGACCAGTGCATTCAGTCGGCCAATCAGCTCTAGTCAGAAGAACCAGTCCTCACCTCTCACAATTAAACCAAAGCCTCCAACAAGGAGTTCATCCCTTCAGAAAGTGAGTTCTGGATATAACAGCCCCACAACATCAGAGATGTCAAACAAAGAAGGCACAGGGCAATACAGTGGGCAGCCATCTCCAAGTTGTGATTCACATGGGTCCTTGACTGAGCAGCCTCACTTTAAACTGAAGTACCCCAGCTCTCCCTACAGTGCTCATATTTCTAAATCACCCAGAAATATCTCTCCAAGCTCAGGGCATCAGTCTCCTGGTGGCAGCACTCCATCTCCTGCTCTTTCTTACTCCTCAGCTGGATCTGCTCGCTCAAGTCCAGCTGATGCCCCAGATATAGACAAATTAAAAATGGCTGCCATTGATGAGAAAGTGCAAGCAATTCACAACTTAAAGATGTTCTGGCAAAGCACTCCCCATCACTCCACTGGCCCAATAAAGATTCTCCGAGGAGCTCCTGGAACAATGACTTCTAAAAAGGATGTGCTCAGCTTGCTCAATTTATCTCCACGGCACAGCAAAGAAGAAAGTGCAGATAAGCTGGAACTAAAGGACCTGTCTATTGAGCAACACCTTGCTTCTCCACAAAAGAACCCTCCAAACGGACACAGGCACCCTGAAACTACAAATGCGGTGACACCAACTCATTCTCCACCTTGCAGTAGCACTCCAGGAACCACACGCCCCTTGAGGCTGCCATCTGGGAACGGATATAAATTTTTGTCACCTGGAAGATTTTTTCCTTCCTCCAAATGTTGAAATGTCTTGAGTACCAGCTGATGACTCAGTCTTTTAAAAGTATTTGCTTCTGCCCACTTGCCTTTATCAATACAGAATCATTATCTGAGAAGCCGTGGTCATGACCACAGCTGGCAATGCACAGGAGTGACAGACTGGCCCTGTTACTGTGTAGGAGCACGGGCCATATACAGATGGGTTTTAGTTTCCCTTATCAGAAGGGCCAGACTCACTTGATAACAGGTTCTACATAGTGCTCAGTGTTTGCAGCAACAGGTCCAATGAATCCAGTTGTCTGTTCATACAATACTATTTTTTAAGCCACTTGTGTATCTTAACCTAGCAGGAGGTTTTACAGATGGATATTTATACAGAAATTATACATATCAGGGATTGGAGAGGGAAGTCAGAGGAGGCAGAACTTTCATGTGTACCCGCAGGGTATGCATGCAAAAGTTCCTGCCTGGAGAAGTACAAGCCATTTATTTGGTTGTTTTTAAAAGCTGACAGAGAGGACAAGGTAACAGACCTCTAGATATCCCTACCACGTTAGCCAGACACAAGAAATTGCTGGCAGTAAAACTCCACAGCAGCATGATACTGGCAGTTCTCTTGCATCATTTAGAGGCTGGTGAAGCAAAGACAAGAAAACAGAGGTGCCCCATTCTGAAGCCTGTGTCTCCAGTAACTCTCTTCTGGAGGGAAACCTTTCAGGTGATACTTTGCTGATTGGTCTGCTCAAAAAGAACGTTTGGGCCGTAACGAGCAAGGTGAGCGTCAGCGTGAGGTGTGTCAGAAAGACAAGTTCTGGTTTTATTGAGTGCTCTGATCTGGCACACAGTGTTATGATGGTTAAATTTTCATCATCTGCTAAGTGTGCACAGAAAAGGGTTACAGGCACTGAAGGTCAAACATTATTTACAGTTCCACAGTAGACAGGTATGTGACATCAGTGTATGTGATTTAGAAATCACCTGACCAAATAAATCCTTCACTGATCCTGCAAAATCATTCCACATAGCTCATCATGGGCAGATCTGCAAACCTTTCCCCTCCTGTGGAAGCAAATTTCTTTTGGATCAAATGTACCAGTCTGAGCAGATGTCAGAGCACGTAGGTGAGGCAGCAAGCAGTGTGGCTGCATGCAGAACCTGTGCATGCTCTGATCTGTGGAGGGGAGAGCCACGAGCACCCCAGGGTGATGTGCAAAGTCAGCGTTCCTAGTCTGGGTGATGTTTAGTTGGATCAAGTGGGAGATTCTTTGTTTTAAGGGGCTATTGAATGCAGTGATGTAATCAGGATCAAACAAGATAACTTACATGCACTGAAAACTGTGGGCATGTGCCATGCTGTGCACTGGGGTGCAGGCAGAGCCTCTCACGGGCTGAGTGCTGGGGTCGGAGCACTGGATCACCCAGGAGTCTGGGTTCTATTCTGCACTCCCAAAAATTCGCTGAGTGACTGAAGAGGCTAAGCACTTCACCTCTCTGTGCCTCGTCTTCCCTTTCTATCTAAATGGGGATAGTAATACTTACCTACCTCACAGAGGTGTTGTGAGGCTTAATTAATTAGGCCCCAAGTTTTAGCTGGATCTGAAGTCAACTCCCTGCAACTGACTACCTGAATGGTGAGTGCAGTCAGCTCTGTAAATGGGCTAGGGGCACACTGCTGATGCAGATAATTGTTGCACTTATCATGTCTGGATACTCCTCTTGAAAATATGGATTTGATAATTTGTGATTTTTCTTAGGGATCTTGGAGGAAAAGCATGATAGGACAGAGTGTTTCAGTTCTGATACCAGAATATACAATTACTTAAGCTCAGCTTACTCATAGTGCAGATATCAAATGCTTGCTTTGAGTATGTTCTGGATTCCACTGGTTTTGAGAGATGTTTTCCTTTTTGCCATTGCAAGAAATTCAACACAAGCAGTAAAGGCAAAGAACACAGGGCTGTGTTGGTACAGCCTGCTGACAAGGGACAGACGATCACAAAAGTTTCAGTGTAGAAAGACAAAAGGAGTAGTTACTAATCTACTCACATTATGCAATGTAGCTAAACAGTTGAGTAAATCTGTTCAACTCATATGATGCAAGTTATTTGTCTGTACATTACATCTTTCTGTGATGGTTTGGTGCTAGATATCATCTTCTCATTTGGCAGGAAAAATAAGAACAGTGGGCCAAAATGAGTCAGTCCAGCATCTGCCCATCGTGTAGACAGTGGTACTGCTGATCATGCAACTTGCTGTGGTCACAAGACTGCTGAGAGACTTCCTGTGACCTAATCTGTTTCTAACCAGCATAACTGTTCTAAAACGACATCCCAGGAACACCCAGGATGGAAGTGGGCAGCTTTTTGTTTATAGCAACAGCAAATACTCCCTGTAGTGCTGCATAACACGCCAGAAATAAGCCTCTTGTAGTTTACTTCCATAAATAAAGGATCTTTTAATCTGTAGAAATTATATATTGCCATTTTGGTACAACCCATTTTCATGCTGCCAGTATGTTTCATACTGGCTTGAAGTTTTCAGAAAGAGCTAAATTGGGACAGGGGTGTGTGTGTGGTTCTTCTGTTGTTTTTTTAAGGGGGGGTGGGGGGAGCATTAGAAACGGGGAAGGGTTCAGATGTAGAGAAAGTTCTGTATTTGGGAAATTAGTGTTGTATAAATATGGAAGGTGAGTGTCAGTAGAACAAGTCCTTTGGGAAGTGTGTTTCCACTGACTTGACACAGGGCACTTCCATTGGCTTAATGAGTGCCATGAAGATGCATGCTTGCTCATGGCTGGGAGACATTTCACATACCTTGTCCCTCACTCCTCCACCCCCTGACTTGGAAACAACCCCTTTGTGAGGAAACAAGTTTTACCAGGCTTGCCCAATAATGTGGAGAAATTCAGGAAATGAAAATAACATGTTCTCCGTTTGATATTAGAATTCCGTCTGTGGAGTTTAAATGCATTTGTTGTTGATGTATTTGTGCATGGTACAAGTGACAACACTGCTTAAATACAGTGAGCAACAAGAATTAGGTGTTATCCACTTTCACATTAAACCTGCCACATGCAACCATTCCCCAAGGCCACAGAATGTATTTTAGTTTGGTTTTGCTCAGTACATTTTATTGTGTGAGATTACAGATTTTTTTATTGACTGTCTTTAGCTCCAACTAAATGGGAACAGTGAACAATCTCTCTGACCAAAATCCAGTTTAATTTGATTTTGTTGGTTAGCCTGTACTCTGACCTGGTACTGATTTTCCTTCTTTTCAATCATACCTTACCTAAACAAGGAAAAAGCATTAAAGGGATGCTACACCCACAAATACCACTCTCGACCATATTTCCCTTCATTAGATCAGACTCATTCTGTGAACATCTCTTCCAAGTTGCACAGTAGATCCAGAAGTATCTGTGAATCTGTTAAGCACTGGTTGTTTCAGTTTCAGGCTAGATGGTTATAATGGGTTTGAGGAGTTTTGGGTTCAATGCATTGCCATGTTGTCCAGAAAGGTTGCAAAAGTGTGTGGAAAACTTGGC